>NW_006921772.1:6085463-6092698 GCF_000298275.1 Orycteropus afer afer | reverse complement strand
CGAGGAGTGGCTGATCCTAGGCATTAGTGAGCTGAAATGGATTGGTTTTGGCCATTTTGAATCAGACAACCATAAGATCTACTATGCCGGTAATGACAGTTTAAAGAGGAATGGTGTGGCATTCATCACCACAAAGGATGTTTCAAGATCTGTCCTGAGCTACAATGCTGTCAGTGATAGGATAATATCCATACGACTACAAGGAAAACCCGTTAATATGACTATTATTCAAATTTATGTACCAATCACCAAAGCCAAAGATGAGGAAATTGAAGATTTTTATGAACTTCTGCAGTCTGATACTGACTGAACGTGCAATCAGGATGTGTTAATTATCACTGGTGACTGGAATAGAAAAGTTGGAAACAAAAAAGAATCACCAGTAGTTGGAAAATTTGGCCTTGGTGACAGAAATAATGCTGGAACTCGCATGGTAGAATTGTTCAAGACCAATGACTTGTTCATTGCAAACACCTTTTTTCAACAACACAAATAGCGGCTCTATATGTGGACTTCACCATATGAAACACACAGGAATCAGACTGACTACATCTGTGGCAAGAGGCAATGGAGATGCTCAATATCTTCAGCCAAAACCAGGCCAGGAGCTGATTGTCGAACAGACTATCAACTGCTCATACGCAAGTTCAACTTGAAGTTAAAGACACTTAAAACAAGTTTATGAGAGCCAACATATGATCTTGAATATATCCCTCCTGAACTTAGAGGCCATCTAAAGAATACATTTGATGCATTGAACACCAATGACTGAAAACCAGAATTGTGGGATGACATCAAGAGCATCATCCATGAAGAAAGCAAGAGGTCACTAAAAAAACAACAAAAGAGAAGACCAAAATGGAAGACAGAAGAGACTCTGAAACTTGCCCTTGAGTGGAGAGTATTTATAACAAATGGAAGAAATGTCAAGATAAAAGAATTAACAGAAGATTTCAAAGAGTGGCTTGAGAAGACAAAGCCAATTACTATAATGAAATGTGCAAAGACCTGGAGTTAGAAAACCAAAAAGGAAGAACACGCTCAGCATTTCTTAAGCTGAAAGAATTGAGAAAAAAATTAAGCCTTGAGTTGCAATATTTAAATATTCTAAGGGCAAAACATTGAATGATTCAGGGAACATCAAAAGAAAATGGAAGGAATACACAGAGTCACTGTACCAAAAAGAACTGGTGGGTCTTCATCCATTTCGGAAGGTGGCATATGATCTATAACCAATGATACTGAAACTGAAGGAAGATGTCAAAGCCGCAATGAAGGAACTGGTGAAGAACAAGGCATACCAATTGCGATATTTCAACAAACAGATGCCCCACTGGAGGCACTCACTCACTTATGCCAAGAGATTTGGAAGACAGCTACCTGGCCAACTGTTTGGAAGAGATCCATATTTGTATCCTTTCCAAAGAAAGGTAATCCCACAGAATGTGGAAATTATTGAACAATATCATTAATATCCCATGAAGTAAGATCTTACTGAAGATAATTCAAAAACTGTTGCAGCAGTATATTGACAGAGCCCTCCAGCAGTGCAAGCTGGATTCAGAAGCAGACATGGAACAAAGGATGTCATAGCTGTTGTCAGATGGATCTTGGCTCAAGGCAAAGAATACCAGAAAGATGTTTACTTGTGCTTTATTGACCATTCAAAGGCATTTGATTGTGTGGATCATGACAAATTATGAATAACATTAAGAAGAATGGGAATTCCCAAATGCTTGATTGTACTCATGAGGAATCTGTACATTGACCAGGAGGCTGTCATTTGAACAGAACAAGGGGACACTGCATGGTTTAAAATCAAGAAGGGAGTGCATAAGGTTGTATCCTTTCCCCATACTTATTCAATCTATATGCTGAGCAAATAATCTGAGAACCTGGACTATATGAAGAAAAATGTGACATCAGGATCAGAGGAAGAATCATTAACCTGAGATACGCAGATGATACAACTTTGCTTGCTGAAAGTGAGGATGACTTGAGGCACTTACTGATGAAGTTTGAGGAACACAGTCTGCAGTATGGAATACATCTCAACATAAAGAAGACAAAAATCCTCACACCTGGACCAATAAGCAGCATCACGATAAATGGAGAGAAGATTGAGGTTGTCAAAGAATTTACGTTGCTTGATTCTACAATCGAGACCGATGGAAGCAGCAGTCAGGACATTAGACAATGTATAGCACTGGGTGGGTCAGCTGCGAAGGAACTCTTTCAAGTGCTGAGGAGCAAGGATATCTCCTTGAGGACTAAGGTGCGCCTGACACAAGCCATATATTTCCAATTGCCTCGTATGCATGTGAGAGCTGGACAATGAATAAGGAAGACCGAAGAAGAGTTGATGCTTTTGAGTTGTGATGCTGGTGGAGAATGCTGAAAGTACCGTGGACTGCTAAAAGAACTAACAGATCTGTCCTGGAGGAAGTGCAGCTGAGATGCTCCTTGGAAGCGAGGATGGCCAGACTTCATCTCACCTACTTTGGTCATGTTGTCAGAAGGGACCATTCCCTGGAGAAGGATGTCATACTTGGTAAGGTGGAGGGTCGATGAAAGAGGGGAAGGCCTTCGATGGATGGATTGACACGGTGGCTGCGACAATGGGCTCAAGTATAGTAAAGATAATGGAGCTGGTGCGGGATTGGATGGTGTTTCGTTCTGCTGTGCATGGGGTTGCTATGAGTCAGAGACAACTCAGCCCCTAACAACAACAACAACATTCCATGTTCCAATTATCAATGGATGTTTGCAGCTCTTTCTCCTCAATTTGAGTGGTGTCACATCAGCAAATGGAGGTCTTGAAAGCTTTACCTCATCCATATGAGTAAGGCTGGTTTTGCTCTGATGATGGTTTGCTCTGATGATGCAGCTCTTTCCCAGTCCTATTTTGAGAGCCTTCTAACCCAAGTGACTCACCCTCCTCCTCTGTATTGGACAATGTTTCCGACTATTCATAAAGTTGCACAGTAATGTGTTATTGTTTCTCTGCTATTTATAAGGTTCCCAGGCCAATTCTTTGAGAAGTGGATGGCCTCTTCCTTCTTCTTAGTCTGTCTCAGTCTGCAAGCTGGCTGATACCTGTGCACCATGTGCACCCCTCTGGGTTTGAAACACCAGTGGCACATCTCAAGACTCACAGCAACACATCACCATAGTAGGACAAACTGACAGACAAGTTTGTCTCCCTTAGTTGTTGGTAACCTTTCCAACCTCTCCTTACCTGGATCCCTGTGGCTGACTCCTCGCTCTGTCCTGGTCCCCCTAACCTTTTTACTCTTCTTTCTCCACTTTCCCACCTTGCCACTTGTGGGGTGTGGCCTGGGTTCCCTCTCCTCACCTGGATCCCTGCAAATGACTCCTTGCCCTGTCCTGGTCCACCTATCCATTATACTATCCTTTATCCCACTTTACCAGCTTGCCACTTGTGAGGTGTGGCCTGGGTTCCCTTTGCTCTTCTGGATCCCTGCATCTGACTCTTTGCTCTGTTCCAGTCCCCCTAGCCTTTATACTCTCCTTTCTCCCACTTTCTTGTCTTGCTGCTTGTGGGGCATAACCTGGGTTCCCTCTTCTCACCTGGATTCCTGCAGCTGATTCCCAACCATGGAATCTGGGAAATAGTGTCTGCACAGTTCACCTCACAAGAATGGAATTCTTTAGCTAATATAGGAATATGACACCATTCTACAAGGAATGACATTTTATTCAAATTTCATCTGCTAGTATTATTTTAAAAAATAATTTCTAATGAGTGAAAAATATAAGCAGAAATGACCTCCTCCATAGTTCTATTCCGACTCGACGGCAAATAACAACAACAATTAGTTCTATTGAAGATAGATTTTATTTCCTTCAGACCATAGTTGTTGTTGTTATTAGTTGCAATTGAGTCTATTCTTACTCATGTGACCCCATGTGTTGCAGAGTAGAACTGGATTTTCAAGCCTATGACTTTTAGGAAGCAGATTGCCAGGATTGTCTTTGAGGTGTCTCTGAGTGGGCTTGTATTGCCAATCTTTCAGCTAGTAGTTGAGTGTGTAACCATTGTGCCATTCAGGGACTCCTCAGGTCATAGTAAATATTCTTAAGTATAATTTTTTTTTTAATTGACATTTTCAAAGTGTTGGGTAGGGCAGTCAGTGATTGCTATTAGCTTCTAACACAGATCCTGGTACAGCAGCAAGTACATGTTTGCACTGGTGTGAGGACTTCTTTTGAATCCTTACTCAGAGCCATTAATTACTTTGATAGAATATGGTGCAAATTGATCCTGATATGCATCTTTGTTTGTCTACATATGCATCAGGACCCTGTGATAAAGTTTCTTATTACTGAATTGCAAGTTCACAAGATTAGTAGTGCACATCAATTCAGAAAATTTGAGTAGCTTATCCAACCACATAATCAATGAAGGTGAATAAACAGAAAACATTTTATTAGAAGTAAGTGAAGAGCAGAAAATTAATTTTTACTACTTTTCTCCTCCCTTTGGTCTACAGGACATCTAGCATTTATTTGGAAATGGCAGGGGCAGGGGCACTCTGCCTAATGAACATCAAACAATTCTGTCTTATGAGCTGTTAGTATGAAACCTTCAATAAGCACTAGTTCCTTTTGAATCAGAGCCATTCCTGAGGAGCAGCAGCTGTTTAACCTCCATAAAGTAGAGAAGGCCACAGATGCTACCTCAGTGGTGGATCAGTCTTACTGCAGGGCAAGGTCACTGTTCAGTAAAGACACACACACACACAGACACACACACACATGCACACAGAAACTCACATACCTCTATGGTTTAAACTGATCTCGGGTAAAAGGCACAGGGAAGGGAACTCCAAACCTTCATGGGCAAAGCCACAAGCCCAAAGAATGTTGTTTTCATTCATTCTTTCTTTTTTAAATACATTTTATTGAAATATAATTTATGTACAGTGAAATACACAAAACTAAAGTGACATGGGTCAATGAGTTTTTTTTTTTTCCTTTGCAGTGTTCCCTCCCCTCCCCCCCCGGAAACCAACAAAGAAAGTCTCCCTCCATATATAAACCTTTCCTTGACCCTCCACAACAATGAACTAATACTGTTTGTTCTGTGATTGACTTATTTCACTCAGCATAATGTTCTCCAAGTTCATCCATATTATGTGGTGTTTTGCAGACGCTACATTATTTTTAGTGTGGCATAGCATTCCATTATGTGTATGTATCATAGTTTGGTCATCCACTCATCCGCTGATGAGCATGTAGGTTGTTTCCATTTTTTGCTATTGTAAATAGTGCTGCGATGAACATGAGTGTGCATATATTTGTTCCTGTCCTGGCTCTTACCTCTCTAGGATATATACCTAGTAATGGGATTACTGGGTCAAATGGTATCTCTAATTCCAGCTTTCTAAGGAATTGCCATATTGCTTTCCACAGTGGTTGTACCACTTCACAGTCCCACCAGCAGTGTATGAGACTCCCAATCTCTCCACATCCCTGCCAGCACTTCTTATTTTCTGTCTCATTGAACCTTGCCATCAGTGCTGGGGTGAGGTGGTATCTCATTGTTTTGATTTGCATCTCTCTGATGGCCAATGATAGTGAGCATCTCTTCATGTATTAGCTGACCACCTGAATATCCTCCTTGGTGAAGTGTCTATTCATCCCTTCTGCCCATTTTTCAATTGGATTGTTATTTACTTTGCTGTTGAGGCATTGGAGTTTTCTGTAAATTTTAGAAATAAGTTCCTTGCCACATAAATAATTGTTCTGGTTAGCTAGTGCCACTCTGATAAGAAACATACCACAAATGAGATGACCTTAACAAACAGGAGTTTATTCTTACAATGTGGAGCCTTTAAGTCCAAGTTCAAAGTGCCATTCTCTAGGGACTAAGTGAAAGCTCCTCAACCTTGGAGTCCAGCTCTGCCTCCTGTTCCTAGTCCACTGGAGCTAGAGCCATTTCTTGACTCAGACAGCTGCTGGCTGTTGAGGATGAGAAGTCCCAAAGCTGACAAGTAAAAAGGCACAGTCCAGATGTTACCAAACCACACGGCAGACCATTAACTTAAGTTCATTGTAAGTCCCAAAGTCAGCAGAGCATAGCAGGCTGCTGAGCAATGACACAGCTACATGCAGGGTCCAAGCATGCCATAGGCTAGAGACCATTCCCAAGCCTTCTCCTTATATACAGAAAGCAGACCACATCCCAAAGGCAGCTACTCAGCTGCTTGTGGTAGATCCCACCATGGAGCTGATTGCTAGTCTCATCGTGGAGAATAACTACCACCAGCTGCCCAGCCACTCAACCAGGCCCAGCCAAGTTGACTCACAAACATAACCACCACAATTCCACCCCTTGTCAACTTGCCATCTGTACAGATCTTCATTGGATGGCATCTGTACAGAACTCCTCCACTGGGTGGCTCCAGTCCCCTAGTTCCTGTAAGTGGCAACCTCACCCCCTTGGCCCGGTGGGCCTGTTCCTCTTCCTCTTGGACATGGCAGCCTCAACCCCCACCCACTCTTGGGCAGCAGCTATGGCTCCATCCCATTGGCTCACATAAACAAGCAGCCCCACACTCCAGAACCAATTTGGTGAAGGCCTGGCTCTTTGAAACCTAGGGGACTGTGATCATTCCACCCCCAAAGGCCATGGTCCTACCCTTTCAGGCTGAGGCAGCTCTGCTTCAATTTCCTTGGTCTCTCTGCTTCTGCCAATTAATGCCCAAGGGCAACCCACTCTGCCAGGAATCTTCTTGCCCCAAAGAATATTTAGCTTTCTTGCTCTGTGGGCCGGCCAACCTGCTACTCCATTTTAAGCTGGTCTCTTCTACCAATTAATGCCCCAAGGCAACCCACTCCACCAGTAAGCCGCCTAACCAAAGGCATCAAGCTTTCTCCTCCATGCATCGGTAAGGCTGTTGCTGTCTCATGCCGGTTCTCTCGACACTGCTACTGCCATCTCTCATGCCAATCTCTGGGCTCTGCTCCTGTCATCTGTCATGCCGTATGCCAAGGTCTCTCTGCTGGGGTCATGGGTAAAGGATGCACTCCACTCCTGTTTCCACATTTTAGGTATCTGTCAGAGCAGCACCCCACTCTCCCAGTACCAAATTCTGTTCTGGTTACCTAGTGCCACTTTGACAGGAAACATACCACAAATGGAATGACCTTAACAAACAGGAGTTTATTCTTACAATTTGGAGCCTTTAAGTCCAAGTTCAAAGTGCCAG
>NW_006921772.1:6081753-6084168 GCF_000298275.1 Orycteropus afer afer | reverse complement strand
ATTGTCTTCTCGTCTGTATGGTTTCTGCCGAGAAATCCAAGCTTAGTCTTATTGGTTGCCCCTTGTAGGTAACTTTTTGTTTTTCCTATGCTGCTTTCAGGATTCTTTCTTTGTCCTTGATTTTGGTGAGTTTGATGATGATATGTCTGGGTGATTTTCTTTTGGGGTCTCTTCTGTTTGGGATTCATTGGAATTCCTGAATGGGTATATTCTCATCTTTCATCATACCAGGAAAATTTTCTTCCAACAAATATTTGACAATTTTCTCTGTGGTTTTATTTGTCTCTTCCTGTTCTGGAATTCTGATTACACATAGGTTATTACTTTTGATGGTATCCCACATGGACCTTATGCTTTCTTCATTTTGTTTTGATCTTTTTTCTGATTGATCCCTTTCCAAAGAAGTGTCACGTATTTGCCTTCAATCTCACTACTTCTGTCTTCCATTAATTCAATTCTGCTCCTTTGCCCTTTGCCCATTCAATGTCTTATCTGTTTCAGAAAGTTTAGTATTAATCTTCTGGATTTCTGTGTGTAGATTTTGTATCATTTTTAATTTTTTTATTTATTTTGTCATTTTGTTCTTGTATTGTCTTTTGAAATTGTTGTAGGGTTTTCTCTGTGTTTTCCTCAATTTTGTCAGTGTTTTCCTTGATCTGTCTCTCAATTCGTGGAAGATACCTAAATATAATTCTTTTGAATTCCTTATCAGGGAGTTCTAATGCTGCCTCTTCCTCAGGAATGTGTTTTGGGTCTGTATTTTGGTCCCTTGTTTCTCCTGCTTTATTTTGCTTCTTTGTGTGGACTGTGATGCTTTGTTGTCTCTAAGGCATTGCAATGTTTTTGTGTTTATATTTAATTGGTGATTGTATGCTGGAGTGACTTGCCCATGATTTTCATTTTCTTTGTTTTGTTGCATGTTATTTATGCAAGCAGGGTACTGTGCTGTGCTCCACTTTTCGTTAGATGACAGCACTTATACACTTACCACCTGTCTCCTTTGCTGTTGTCAGCCTCTTGTATGTCCCTGCTGACCTTAGCAAACAAAGCCTATACTTAGGTCCCTGGAATCTGAAAGAGAATGCTATCACTTTAAAATCCAAAATGGTTGCCACTTATAAAGATTCAAAATGGCTGTGCCCTCAGTCACTTTAGATATTCAAAATGGCTGATGCATGTAAACAATCAAAATGGCTGGACCCTCTGGACAGTGGAAAGTTAACAGCTTAAGTTGTCTCCTTCCTTGCTGTTTCCCTTCCTAGTCACTGGTCACCAGTGCAGTCATCCCTGCAGCCCTTGGTGACCAGGGCTGATCTTTAGGTCAATTCTCAGGTCCCAACACCACTTGGAAATATTCAGGCTATTGATCCTGTCAGAGTAGCTGGCAGTCTGCAGCTCCAACCATCTCTGTACTCACTGTTTTTGTTCAGGTTTTTCCACTAGTTGGTGGCTAATCCACTTCTGTATAGTTTCTTTCAAAGCTCAGGGCTCCAGGATTATCTTCCATATCTCTGTCAACTGGTTTTTCTTTTCTTTGTTGAAGAGGGTCTGTGTTGCTTGTCTGCCTATTCTTCCATCTTACTGGAAGTCTTGGTTTTCTTTCTTCTAGGATGCTGAGTTAAAGGAGCTCTGGAGGCATGGTAGTTAAAACATTGGGTTGCTAACCAAAAGGTCAGCATTTTGAACCCACCAGCCCCTCCACCAGATAGGGATGAGATAGTTGGCTTCTGTAAAGATTTGCAGCATTAGAAAACCTTTTGGGGCAGTTCTACTCTCTCCTACAGGGTTGCTGTAAGTCAGAATCAACTCGATGGCAGTGGACATTTATTTATTTATTTATTTTTTAGGGTATGGAATTAAATCAATTCTAGAATGATAAAAACAAAATAGAAACAACAATCAGCAGACTGCGCCACTTCCCAGAGGGAATGATTTGGGGTTTTAGGAAAAATCTGATGTAGAGATATTGAATCTATTTTTCATTTTGTTTACATTTTATTCTGAACCAATTAGTAGATCTAAAAACAACTCAGCTGCAGGGATCCAGGTGAGATCCTGGACAGAGGAGCACTCAGCTGCAGGGAGTGGAGAGGAAACTCAGGCATGCCCAAACAGCAGGGCGGGAGAGAGGGAGAAAGGGGATTAAAAGCCAGGAACCAGGACAGAAGAGTAGTCAGCCGCAGGGATCCAGGTGAGGAGAGAGAACCCAGGCATGCCCAAAGCAGCAGGGCAGGAGAGCAGGAGAAAAGGGATTAAAAGGCCCAGGAACCGGGACAGAGTAGTTGTCAGCCACAGGGACCCAGGTAAAGGTGGTACGAGAGGTTTCCAACAGGGAGACAAACTTGTCTGTTGGTTTGTTCTACTGTGGTGACATGTTGATATGAGTTTTGAGGCTGAGCCACTGGTGTTTCAAAC
>NW_006921772.1:6079400-6080258 GCF_000298275.1 Orycteropus afer afer | reverse complement strand
CTCATATGCAAGTTCAACTTGAAGTTAAAGACAATTAAAACAAGTCCAAGAGAGCCAAAATATGATCTAGAATATATCTCTCCTGAATTTAGAGATCATCTAAAGAATAGATTTGATGCATTGAACACCAATGACCAAAAACCAGAAAAATTGTGGGAGGATATCAAGAACATTATCCATGAAGAAAACAAGAGATCACTAAAAAGATGAGAAAAGAAGAGAAGACCAAAATGGATGACTGAAGAGACTCTGAAACTTGCCCTTGAGTGAGAGTAGCTAAAACAAATGTAAGAAATGACAAGATAAAAGAGCTGAACCAAAGATTTCAAAGAGCAGCTAAAGCAGACAAAACAAATTACTATAATGAAATGTGCAAAGACCTGGAGTCTGAAAACCAAAAGGGAAAATCACACTCAGCATTTCTCAAGCTGAAAGAACTGAAGAAAAAAATTTAAGCCTTGAGTTGCAATATTGAGAGATTCTATGGGCAAAATATTGAATGATGAAGGAAATATCAAGAGAAGATGGCAGAAATACACAGAATCACTGTACCAAAAAGAACTGGTTAATCTTCATGCATTTCAGGAGGTGGCATATGATATAGAAGCAATGGTACTGAAGGAGGAAGTCAAAGCTGCAATGAAAGAGTTGGCGAAGAACAAGGCTCCGTGAATTGACGGAATACCAATTGAGATATTTCAACGAACGGGTGCCTCATTGGAGGCACTCACTCAGTGATGCCAAGAGAGTTGGAAGACAGCCGCCTGGCCAACTGCTTGGAAGAGATTCATATTTGTACCCATTCCAAAGAAAAGTGGCCACAAAATGTGTAAATTACTGAACAATATCATTAATATC
>NW_006921772.1:6074888-6078430 GCF_000298275.1 Orycteropus afer afer | reverse complement strand
ATCTGTCCTGGAGGAAGTGCAGCCAGAATGCTCCTTGGAAGCAAGAATGGCCAGACTTCGTCTCACCTATTTTGGTCATGTTGTCAGAAGGGACCATTTCCTGGAGAAGGATGTCATGCTTGGTAGGGTGGGGGGTCGACGAAAGAGAGGGAGGCTTTCAATGAGATGCATTGACACAGTGGCTGCGATGATGGGCTCAAGTATAGCAGGGATAGTGGAGCTGGTGCGGGATTGGGCAGTGTTTCGTTCTCCTTGGCTAGGGGTCCCTATGAGTCAGAAACGACTTGATGGCACCTAACAACAACAACAAAAATAATAATAATAATAATAAAATAAATAAAAATAATTCACAGAATTAAGATGCTTTCTTTTATGCTTGGGGTGCCTGACGAATAAAATTATTTTGGTGACTTTTTTTTTTTAAGAGTCAAAAGTTTACTGTGCAGATATTCCCCCTTCTAAATTAGTTTTATTTATTTATTTTTTACTACTCATCTGGAGAGAATTATCCCTAACTTGACAAAATATTTCCATGCTTGTAATTTTGAAATTGTTATTGCGAGAAGAATCAGTCACAGACAGTGTTCCACATAGCACTGTGCAGGGAGTTTATCAAGCGTATTACCAAAAATAAGGAAGAAACATAAAATATTGTTAAGAAAGGAACAGTATTTTGAACTCTCTTGCCTCAAATCATCCTTAGTCCCCTGCAGGCACTTCTAATCACCAAAGGACATTAGTAAAATTGTAGGCTTAAACTTCCAAGCAGTAAAGCCTCAGATAAATGGCCAAAGGTCTGGCTTGCATTCTCATCATTGCCTCTGGTAGCATTTATCACACCTGTGTGGAAACTTAGTAGTTCATCTTCTCTTGATGGTATCTATAAATATAAAGATTTTAATAGACTCTTAGGGAGCATGTTTATGAGGGACTATAAACTGTTTGCAAAAACAGGCCACATACATTATTTCAAATGCAGATTATTTTTTTCCCTCTAGAATGACTTTACCATGAATAGAAAATATCTATGACTCCAGATTCGTTTATACTAATGGGCACAAATTGGGATGAAGTCAGGATTCAAAAGTTGGCACTAGATTTCTTTCTTCAGGTTATCTACACCGTGTGTTCAGTGGAAGAGCTAACTGGAATCTCACCTTTGCAAGTCAATTGTTCACCTTGGAGGTGCCAAAAATTTCTTGAGCCTGTCCTCATTATTACTTATGTCAATATCCAGGAGAAAATTCCATATCAAGATTTACGTCAGAATCCATATAAAAGTTACTTGAAACATTTTTACACAGCATAAATAATGTATTGCTTAGTTCCTGCAAATTTTTAAGATAGCCTTTAATAAGAGTCTACCCAAGTAGATTTTTCAAATACCTACTTTTTTTTTTTTTAAATCAAAAATTTATAGAAAAACAATACAAATTCTTGATACAGAATTTTCTTCTGGTATTGATTTTTTACGAGCTTCTGACATATTGACAAAGTCTCCATGAACTCATACTGTCATATGATATGCCAGCTAGTATGAAGGAATAAGAAATTTCAGTGACCTTTGAAACTCAATCTTGGAAGATATATGGTTCATAAAATTTTAGAATTGAAATGCCCTTAGAGATCACTGACCCTACCCTCTTCTATGTAAGTACAGATGAGGAGGTAAAAACAAGATAGCCTGAGCACCGTGATCCAGCTCCGCAGTCAGTGGGAAGAACCCAGGTGGCCTGAGCTGCAATCTCACAACCTTAACTTTTGAAAGGAGCTAAGTGGTATCTGAATCTGTGCGCTGGTGGATGGTGGTTCCCCATAAGCAGCATCAGTATCACCTCTGGGAACTTGTCAAAAATGCAAATTGTCAGGCCTCACCGTAGACCTACTGAGTCAGAAACTCTGGGATGTGAGAACCAGGGATTTGTATTTTACCAAGCCCTTTACTGGATTCCAATGCATGCTAAGTTTGAGAACCATTGTGATGGGGATTCTTACTTCAAGAAAGGATATTTTAATTTCTCCATTAACATTTACAATGCATTGAAAATAAAAAAGAAATTAATTAAAATGGAAAAGTATTCTGAACATATTATTTAAGGATTTAACATTATTTTAATCAGATTTTTTCCCCTTAACAGCAGACTAGGAATACTACTGAAAAGATATGCTAATTTAATGCCAATTCTTTGCTAAAATAGTGCCATAAAGGGAACTTAAAATGTATTACACCATGGTTAAAATAAAATATCGATCTTTTAAAAAATGCTTGTCTTCTAATGAAGACTCACTCCTTAATTGAATGCTGTGGTTTATTTTGTTGAAGTTGTATTATCTTAGTGTTTTTTTGCTTTCCCGACTCTTCTGTATCATGCCACATTCTATCTTCACTGACCAGGCAAAGGTACATAATCAATCATAATATGCCATTTTCTGTTTTTGGAAATGAAAAGAACAAATATTCAAAAACTTCAGATGTCAGAAATAACAAGTAACCTTAAATTTCATGATATTCAACATGTCAAAAGTCAAAATATATCAGAAATATGTGTATAATGTAAAAATTTCTAAGATTCATCCATATTGTGCATATTTAAAACAAAACAAAAAAAAACACACAGAAGCATTGCCATCAAATAGATTCTGACTAATAGCAACCCTGTAAAGCAGAGTAAAACTGTCTTATAGAACTCTGTAAGACAGTTAAGGCTTTAAGGAGCAGACTGCCGCACCATTTTTCTACAGAAGAGTCATTGGCTGGTTCCAACAGCAGATGTTTTAGTTAGCAGCTGAGTGCCTTAATTACTGAGCTACCAGGGCTATTTTATTGGGTGTACGAAGCAAAAAACCCAAACTCACTGCCATAGAGTAGATTCAGACTCATAGTGACTCCCATTGTGTTTCTGAGGCAGTGAATCTTTACAGAAGTAGATTGCCCCATCTTCCTTCCATGGAGCAGCTGGTTTGAACTGCCAACCCTTTGGTCAGCAGTCAAGTGCCTTAGGCATTGCACCACCAGAGCTCTTTCATTTTGTATATAGTTATAGCTAATTCCTTTTTGCTGTTGCATAATGTTTCATTGTGTGAATATACCATAACTTATTTATCCATTCTTCTATTGATAGGATTTGGGCATTTTTGTTGTTAATACTGTATTATTGTGAATATTCTTGTCCACGTCACCTAGAATATGTAAAAAAGTTTCCTTTGGCAATATGGCTATTAAATTCTACAAAATAAGACAAACAGTTCTCCAAAGAATTTGACCAATTTTTACTCTAATGGTACTATACAAGAAAGACTGGTAATCCACATCTTTCCCAAAATGTATTATTATTCATATTTCTCAATACTATTTTAATGAGTGTAAAATGATAACACAGTGTGGCTTTAATTTCCATTTACTTGATTATTGATGAGATTGTATAGTATACTTTTTACTGTGCCTATATTTGGGCATATATATTTCTTTTTTTTTTTTTTTTTTATTAGGATTTGGGTGAAGATTTACAGAGTAAATTCACTTTTCATACAGCAGTTCACAT
>NW_006921772.1:6049345-6067853 GCF_000298275.1 Orycteropus afer afer | reverse complement strand
CTTGTCATTAATAAATCTAATAATAACAGAAGATGGGAATAACTTCGGGTAACTTTGGTTTCCTCATGTGTTAAATGAAGATTGGTGTAAGGCACTTAACTGTTAACCAGAAGGTCAGCAGTTCAAACCCAGCAGTCTCTCCATGGAAGCAAGATGGGGGGATCTCCTTCTGTAAAGACTTACAGCCTCAGATACCCAGTGGGGGTCATTATGAGTTAGAAACACTTGATGGCAGTGAGTTTGTTTTTGGTTTAGAGATTACTAATGTATAGCTGGAAAAATTACTCCTCCTCTCCCCCTGCCTCTTCTTCCTCCTCCTCTTCCTATTTCTTCTCTTGATGTCCTCCATCTGCTCAATGTCCAATGCCATGAAAACAATTATATCAATTTTTTTTTCTTCCAATGGAAGGTTGAAGCTGGTCTTTGTTGCTCCATCGTGGATGGGAGCAAAAGTTTACTTTTCTTCTAACAGCAACATCTAGGCCATTTTAATTTAATTACTGATATATTAGTTCACATTTACATCTTATTTTGCACTCGTTAGTCACCCAGTCTGTTCTATTTTTCTTTGCCTCTTTTTTCTTGTGTTATTTTACATTGGTTGAATAATGTTCTTTATCATTCCTTCTTTATTCTTCTACTGTTTTGCTATGACAGATACTTTGAGTGACTTTCCCCAAAATTAAAAATACATATTTTTCCACACCAATTTTTGAATAATCAAAAGTTCAAAATATATAAAGCAATGATTGATAGGATAAGAATCTCATGAAGTGAAAACCCGAAACATATATTTTAAACAAATATCCTGAGTGGTTTTTACACATGAGAAACTGGAGAACTAGATTAGGAAACAATTACACTAGACAAATAGCCTAAATTAAGGCAATTACACTTAAATTTAGCTGTTTGTTTTTTGATAGCCATGGAAAAATGGAAGCAGGCATTACCGAATTCTCATTATCTAGCAAAAGGAAATATACCAGATGATAAGAAGAGACATATTCATAGTAATGAACTTGAAGAGTAATTTTCCCTGTCAGATTTTAAATACGCTTTCAAATAAGTTTTTAAGTAAGAACATTGATCAACATAATGGACTATGTCATCAGGAGCTCTTCTTCAAAAGATAAAGAAATATTTTTCATATTATGGATTGCTTAAAGCCAAAAAGCATTGTATTTAAATCATATTTCTGCAAATAATTTTTTTAGTTTTGTTGCAGAGTTAAAGTAATTGTTCATGAGTATGTCTTTTGGGACTTGTGTTGCAGCAGAAGTCAGAAGAACTCAAGTTTATTATGCTCCTCATTTAAGAAATAATTTTAGGATATATTCTTTGTCATACACTATGCAGGGGGTTGAGCATATAGAAATGGTTAAGATATTAGCTCTGTCCTTACAATATTGTCCAGAGGAGAAGGCAAACTAGTAAACAAAATAGTACCCTGTGCTGTGATAAATGTTTAATTAAATATGTTTCATATGCATCTCAGGAGAACAAATGACTGACTACATGCCATAGGTAGGGAAGGCTTCATACAAAAAATGACATTGGCTCTTGAATCATATGTGTAGAGCCTACAAATGTTTGTACATATTCAGCCTTCATTTACCCTTTTTCTGTTAAGAAAGAATCCCTCTCTTCCTTATATGAACTACTGTTTTTCCACCTGGTTAGACTGCCAAACAATGAATGATTGCGTGTCTCACCACAGGAGTCATCAAGACACCACAGCTTCACAAGAGTTCCTCATTCTCAGGGGATTCACCCTTAAAGTGGGTATGGCCCAGAGTTTTTTGTTCAGAAATCCTTGTGGATGCAGGGAGAATGAAAGTTACCACCCTTCTGAGCTTTCAAGAGTATTCAATACACATTATTTTCCTGGAACTCTCTAAAGTTATCTTTGCTATTTGGCGAGAGCTTGATTGAGCAATGATGCATATTTTATGGACCCAAATTAGTAGTTTCACATAAGGATGGGGAGAAAGACCATATTAGGCAAAGATAACATTCTATTTACATGTGTGTGTCAAAGGAATTTAATAACTTTGCTTCAGCTGAGAAAATTTCATTGCCCATTCTTGCTCTGCCATGCTTGGAGAGTAAATTTTATCTTGTTTGTAATGGGAAATCATCTGAATGAATAAATGGTCATCCTAGATAATCTATTCGAAGGAATGTTGGGTAATCTACTTCTGCAGTGATACTGCCTCGGGGACCCGGGGAGGGGTCGCTATGAGTCAGGTCCGACTGGACGGCACACAACAACAACAGATAATCTGTACTGAAGGCAAGTTGTCTCATGGAGATGTAGGAGCTAAATAAAGACCATTAATGTTGAGATAATTTCCAAGGGGTGAAGTGTAAGTATTTTACATCATTTGTTGGCTTGTATATTTTAGGTAGGACTTTGTAGAGAACAAAGACAAATTTCTTAAAAATAAGAATGAAAATATTAATCTTACTCAGGTAGAAGGTCACTTCCTCATGTGACGAGGTTGCAGGAATGCCTACAGATAAGGCCAAGACTTTTATTCAAGTTTATGTATGTCAGTATGGGTTCAAGGAGCTCTGGTGGTGCAGTGGTTAAGACATTTGGCTGCTAACTGAAAAGTTGGTGATTTGAATTCACCAATTGCTCCATGGGAGGAAGATGAGGCAGTCTGCTGCCACAAAGATTTACAGTCTTGGAAACTCTACAGGGCAGTTCCACTCTGTCCTATAGGGTCACTATGAGTCAAAATTGATTTGATGGCAGTAGGTTTGGTTTGGGTTTAATATGGACTCAAATGAAGGTCTGGAATTCTCCACCACAAATTATAAAAATTGTCCATGCCTGAGAAAATTTGAGAACAGATGCTACCACAAAATGTTGTTCTACTACAAAAAAAAGATTTTCTGTATCTCCTAAAATATAATACTGCCAGAAATACCATCCAGAGAAAGCTAATTTGGGAAAGTTGTTAAAGGTAGTTAAGTACTATACATCTGGAAGTCAAAGGATGAGTGTTTCAAATGAGAATTAGATACACACAGCATGAGCCATGTTAGCATATAATATGAAGTTTACCCTCTGTTCACAATATCAGTAAGACATGAAGAAAGGTTATCTAAAAGAAAAATATCAAAATATTTACATGTAAACTAAAAGACATTGTTATACTTACCTAGTGCCACTCTGACAGGAATATACCACAAATGGGATGGCCTTAATAAACAGGAGTTTATTCTCTCACAAATTGGAAGCTTTAAGTCCAAGTCCAAAGTGCCACACACTAGGGGCTGTGTGAAAGCCCCTCAACCTTGGGCTTCAGCTCTGTATCTTACTCCTGGCCCACTGAAGCCAGAGGCATCTCTTCACTCAGGCAGCTACTGGCTGCTGAGGCTAACAAGCCCAAGGTTGACAAATAAAATGGCACAGTCCCCATGTTACCAAACCACATGGCAGGCCATTAATTTAAGTCTGTTGTAAGTCCCAAGGTTGGCAGAGCATGGTAGGCTGCAGAACAATGACACGGCTACATGCAGGGTCCCAGCATGCCATAAGCTAGCGACTATCCCCAAGCCTTCTCCTTATATCCAGGATCCAGGCCACATCCCAAAGGCAGCTACTCAGTTGTTTGTGGTAGATCCCACCATGGAGTTGATTGCCAGTCTCATCATGGGAATAACTACCACCAACTGCCCAGCCACTCCACCAGGCCCAGCCAAGTTGACACACAAACATAACCACCACAGACATTTATTTGCAATATATTTATGCCATTTAAGAAGAGAATTTCTTCTGCCAAAAGTCCATTTCTAACTTGCTCCATTTCTCAAAGTGATATTTTAATGAAAGTCACAAATGAGCATTGAGAATTTGGTGTACATATTAAACTCATTCTTTCATCTGCTACTTATTTGGATACAAAACTTATGATACATTAGTGAATGCTACAGAAATCCTAGCATATTCTTTTTTTTCCCCCCCAATTAAATGACTTTGGAAGAATCAGAAACAAAAACAAAGGTAGAATTAAACTCTGCCTACTTTTCTCGCAAGATAAAATACTGAAGGACATAGATAAGTGATTTATTCTGGAATCTGGATTCACATGGTTAAGCCCTTGGCTCTATAGATACCTAGGCTAAATTGCACTTTAAGGCTATTCTGTGGGGAACTTATGGAGAGAATTAATTACCATAGTAATACCTATAAAATCACCATTAGCTTCCACATCCAAACCCTGCAACTCCATTCCTATATCCCTATCACTAGACTTTTGGGCAGAATGAAAAGAGAAAAAAAATTATTGGAGGTAAATAGAGGAACTTACATACCCTAAAATGGTAATTTACATTGGTTACAAAAAATGTTGGTTATGGTACAGACCTCTTGCTTTGATTTGTATATGTTGCTTTCTCTGAAAAAGGGAAAAATGAGTTTTCAAACAATTGGCAGTAATATAGCAATTATAGATAAATTTGGGTATATGTGGAATTATTTCTTTTTCTCAAAGAAATCCAGAAAAATATCAAAACAACTTAAAACATAATATTAAGAAATTATATACAAACAGGAGTTCTGGTAGCATAGTGCCTAAGGCACTTGACTGCTAACTGGAAGGCTGGTGGTTCAAACCCATCAGCCAGCCACTCCTCCGAAGGAAGGTTGGACAATCTACTTCCATAGTGATACTGCCTTGGAAACCCAAGGAGGGGTTGCTATGAGTCAGGGCCGACTTGATGGCACATAACAACAACAACAACATATACAAACAAAAAACAGGCATGATTCTTAGGAAGTTTGGAGGTAAATAAAGAGAATCCATTGGATTTTATGTCCTAATTTTTATTTTGAAATAATTTTATACATACAGAAAAAATGATAAAAATATTACTGAGACTTCCATATACTCTTTTCCAGTCTCATTTAATGTTAATGACTTATACAACCGTTATACGATACCTAAAGCCAAATAGTTAATACTGATACAACATTACTCTCTAAACTACAAACTTAATTCAGATCTCACCAGTTTTTTTCCACTAATACCCTTTTTTCCTATTAGGATCCAGAGTAGGATCCCACATTACCCTGATTTGTCAAGTCTCATTAGTCTCCTCCAATCTGTGACATGGTGGCTGCGATGATGGGCTCAAGTATAGCAGGGATTGTGGGGCTGGCGCCGGATCGGGCAGTGTTTCGTTCTGCTGTGCATGGGGTCGCTATGAGTCGGAAACGACTAGACGGCACTTAACAACAACAACAACAATCTGTGAGTTACTATTTCTTCCCTTATTTTTCATGACCCTGATACTTTTGAAGCATACCGGTCAATTATTTCATAGAGTGTTTATTTTGTATTGTTGTATAATTTGCATCTTTGTATTTTTACTTTGTAATTTTTTGATGAAACACTTATCATATCCAGAATATATTAAAAAATACTGCTAATCAATAAGTTGAACAATGCAATAGGAAAAAGCTTTGAACAAACATTTTACAAAAGGATGTACTCAAATTGCAATAAACACATGAAAACTGTTCAACTTCATTAGTCATTTGCCAAACACAAATTTAAACCCCAATATGATACAAATACATATTCACCAGAATGTATTACTAGCATAGCTAACATGAAAAAGACATACAATACCAAATTTTGTGGAAGAAAAATGACCTATGGACAGGACTTATCTCTTTATTGTCTTGCTTCCCTTCCATTGCATTTAGTACAGACACCCTGCAGATATGAGATAATCAGATTAGGCTTTTAGAAGCTAAACTTCAGAAAGATGGGTTAGACCTGCAGGATTAGAAGGGTAAATTAAAATGTATAATTTCTGTAGCATAAGGGATTAATGTTACACCCTGTAGCTGTTCTGATTTGGTTAAGCACATTATGGGCTAGACCTACTAACTTTAAACTTTTGTGTGTGTGTGTGTGCTTTAGGTGCAAGTTTACAGAGCAGAGTTTGTTTTACATTCAACATTACATGTACATTTGGTTTTACTCCCCATTTACCATTCCCAACTCTAACCCAGTCTCCTCCCCTCCCTGCCCAGGAACCTCCCCCCCCAGGCCCTCATAGTTATGCACTTCTGTGTATCCTGCATTTCCTCCTTGGGGATGTTGTCCCTCTGGTGCCTCATGGTCTATTGCTCCAAGGAATGCACTTCTTTTGAGTATATGAGTGCGTCACCCTGGATTGAGTAGTCTGCGCATACAACTTGTTTACTATTGGGCTGAGAGCCAGCCCCTGGGAGTGAGTTTTATTCCAGGCCCAGACTGTATCTCAGGGCCATAGCGTTGGGTATCTCAGCAGACTTCATCCTACCAGTAATTCTGGTCATTATTGAGTTTTTGGATTTTATTCCATGTTTTTCCTCCCATTATATCCAGGATCTCTAGATATGATCCTTTCCTGAGTGGTTGGCATTGGTAACCAGGCACCATCTAGTTCTTCTGGTCTCTAGGGCCATCATGTCCTAGGGCTGATTGCTTTCAAATGCCCTTGTTATTTATTTATTGCACTTTTTTTCACTTTTGATCATAGGAGATAATTAGCTGTATTTTAGATGGCCGCTTGAAAGCTTTTAAGACCCCTGTTGCTACTTGCCAATGGATGAGGAACAAGACTATTATGTATTTTGTTGTGCCAATTGAGTCTGGTGTCCTCCAGGACTATGGTCTTGAGTCTGTAGATCCATTGGATCTCTCTCGCACAGTGTCTGACTGTCTGTGAGGGATTACTCTATGTCTGTCTTCTGTTGTTTAAACTGTAAGGATTGCGGGTGTTTTGTATCACTGGTATCTGTGCAAGATTAGCCTCTGCTGAATCTATCCTTTGTCTAGAGTATACTCCTGTTCACTGAACCCCATCTGATCTTCTCAGATGTTTATGTGTTTATTTGTAGACTGGTGTTTGGTGTTAATGGTAGTGCAATATTGTGGGCACACTATTGGTGTTAGCATCTGTCATCTATCTCCTGCATGCACAATTTGGTAGCCTCCTTTTTCCTAATATCCTCGTGGTCACAGACTCTTTCCATACATCCCTCACATTAGCCTGTGGGCCCCAGCTAGCCCAAAATTAATCCCCTCCTTCCCTCCTCACCCTGCTAATCTAATCTACAAAGTGAGTTCCCTTTCTTAAGCAAACCCTTCTTTGTCTTTTCACAGTAATGGCTCATACAGTATTTGTCCTTCTGCAATTGACTTATTTCACTCAGTGTAAAGTCCTCCAGGCTCATCCACGTTGCGAGATGATTTGCGTATCCTTCATTGTCCTTTAATGTAGCATAGTATTCCATTGTGTCAATTACCATAATTTGGTTATCCATTCATCCATTGATGGGCATTTAGGTTGTTTCCATCTCTTTGCTATAGTGAATCGTGCTGCAATGAACACAGGTGTGCATATGTCTGTTCGTGTGTGGCCTCTCACTTCTTTAGGATATATTCCTAGTAATGGAATTGCTGGGTCAAATAGTATTTCTATTTTCATTTTTTAAGGAAACACCATACTGTATGCCACAATGGTTGTACAATTTTACAATCCTACCAGCAGTGCACAAGAGTTAAGAGTTCCAATCTCTCTGCAACCTTGCCAGCCTTTGGTATTTTCTGTCCTGTTGAACTTTGCTATTGTTGCTGGGGTGAGATGATATCTCATCGTTGTTTTGATTTGCATCTCTCTAGTGACTAATGATCATGAGCAATTCCTCATGTGTTTGTTGGCCACCAGCATATCGTCTTTAGCGAAGTGTCTGTTCAAGTCTTTTGCCCATTTTTTAACTGGGTTGTTTGTCTTTTTAATGTTGAGGTGCTGAAATTTTCTATAGATTTTGTAAATAAGTCCTTTGTTAGATATGTCATAGGCAAAAATATTTTCCCAATCTGTAGGTTCTCTTTTTACCCTTTTGATGAAGTTTTTTGATGCACACAAGAATTTAATTTTTAAAAGGTCTCAGTCATCTCAGCCATCTAGCTTCTCTTCTACTTCCTGTGCATTCTGGGTTATGTTTGATAGTCTATTTATGCCCTAAATTAGGGCTTCTAGATTTACCCCTATTTTATCTTTGATGAATTTTATAGTTTTGGGTTTTACATTTAAGTCTTTGATCCAGGTTGAGTTTGTTTTTGTGTATGGGATGAGGTATGGGTCTTGTTTCAATTTTCTTCAAGCGGTGTCTAGTTTTTCCAGCACTATTTGTTAAAGAGGCTGTCTTTTCCCCATTTAATAGGTTTTGGACCTTTGTTGAAGATAAGGTGTCTATAGACGGCTGGTCTATTTCTGGACTTTCGATTCTGTTCCATTTGTCTATCTGTCTATCACTGCACCAATACTACACTGTTTTGACCACTGTGGCTGTATAGTAGGTGTTAAGATCCAGGAGTGTGAGACCTTCTACTTTGTTCTTCTTCTTCAGAAGTGCTCTGCTTATCCGAGGTCTCTTTCCTTTCCATATGAAGTTAGTAACTGGTGTTTCTATGTC
The DNA here is from genome assembly GCF_000298275.1 of Orycteropus afer afer. Classification (NCBI taxonomy): domain Eukaryota; kingdom Metazoa; phylum Chordata; class Mammalia; order Tubulidentata; family Orycteropodidae; genus Orycteropus; species Orycteropus afer. The sequence continues at coordinate 6,059,365 of NW_006921772.1, read as the reverse complement.
CTTAAAAAATTTTGTTGTTATCTGGATCGGGATTTCATTAAATGTGTAGATTGCTTTAGGTAGTATGGACATTTTCACAATATTCAGTCTGCCTATCCATGAACAAGGCAGGTTCTTCCATTTCTGTAGAGCCCTTGTTCTCTCTTGTAGTAGTGTTTAACAGTTTTCTTTGTATAGGTCTTTTGTGTCTCTGGTAAGGTTTTTTCCAGGATATTTTATCTTTGTAATAGCTACAATAAATGGTATTGTTTCCCTTATTTCTTTATCAGAGGTCTCTTTGTTGGTATAGAGAAATCCAACTGATTTTTGTATGTTGACCTTATATCCTGCCACTTTGCTGAACTTCTCTATTAGTTGCAGTAGTTTTTTGTTGAGTCTCTCGGGTTTTCTATGTACAGGATCATATCATCCACAAATAGAGATAGTTTTACTTCCTCTTGCCAATTTGTATGCTTTTTAGTTCTCTTTCTTGCCTTATTGCCCTGGCCAGGACTTTGAGTACAATGTTAAATAGAAGTGGTGATAGGGAGCATCCCTGTCTGGTTCCCGTTCATAAGGGGAATGCCTTGAGTCTTTCTCCATTAATAATGACGTTGGCCATTGGCTTTGCATATATACCTTTTATTATATTGAGGAATTTCCCTTCTATCCCTATTTTGCTGAGAGCTCTGAACAGGAATTGGTGTTGGGGTTTATCAAATGCCTTTTCTGCATCTATTGATAGAATCAAATGTTTGTTTTGTTTAGTTTTGTTTATGTGGTGGATTACATTGATTGTTTTTCTGATGTTAAATCATCTTTGCTTATCTGGTATGATCCCATTTGGTCAGGATGTATTATTTTTTTGATATGTTGTTGGATTCTGTTGGTGAGGATATTGTTGAAGGTTTTTGCATCTATGTACATGAGGGACATTGGTTTGGAGTTTTCCTTTTTAGTGGTGTCTTTCCCTGGTTTGGGTATTAGTGCTGTACTTGCTTCATAAAATGAGTTTGGGAATATTCCTTCTTTTTCTATATTTTGTAATAGCTTGAGTAGTATAGGTGCCAACTTTTCCCTGAATATTTGGTAAAATTCTCCAGTGAAGCCATTAAGGCCAGGACTTTTCTTTGTGGAGAGTTTTTTTTTTTTTTTTTTTTAATGACCTGTTCAATTTCTTCTTTTGTTATAAGTCTGTCCAAGTATTCTATCTCTGAGTGGGATAGTTTAGGTAGGTCTTGTGATTCTTGAAACTTGTCCATCTCTTCTTGGTTTTCAAATCTGTTGGAGAACAATTTTTCATAATATTCTGTCAGTATCTTTTTTATTTCAGTTGGTTCTATTGTAATGACACCCTTTTTGTTTAGTATTCTTATAATTTGCATCTCCTCTTTCTTTTCTTTTCTTAGATTTGCCAATGGTTTGCCAATTTTGTTAATCTTTTCAAAGAACCAACTTTTTGTTTTGTTGATTTTCTCTGTTTTTTTGTTTTCTGTTTCATTTGTCATTGTTCTGTTCTTTATTATTTCTTTATTCTAGATACTGTAGGATTCTTTTGTTGTTCTTGTTCTAGTTGCTGGAGTTGTTGAGTTAGAGTGTTGCATTTTGTTTCTTTCCTCTTTTTTGATGTATGCATTTATTGCTATAAATTGACCTTTCCTTGATCTTCCCATTATTAATTTCTAATTTTATTGCATTGTGGTCTGAGAAGATGTTTTGTAGTATTTCAATGCTTTTTAATTTATTGAGGCTTGTTTTATGTCCTAACATGTGGTCTATTCTGGAGAAGGATCCATGTGCACTGGAGAAGAATGTGAATTGTGCTTTTTGTTGGGTGGAATGCTCTGTAGATGTCTGTGAGGTTGAGTTGGTTGGTTGTGTTGTTGAGTTCTTCTCTATCTGTGTTGAGTTTTTTTCCTAATTGATCTGTCCCTCCTTGAAAGTGGTGTGTTAAATCCTCCTACTACTATTGTAGAGTTGTCTATTGTCCCTTTTAATTTAATTAATATTTGCTTCATGTATTTTGGAGCACTTTCATTGAGTGCATAAATATTTATTATTGTAACGTCTTCTTTGTCAATTGACCCTTTCAGCACCATATAGTGTTCTTCTTTGTCTCTTATGTTGTTTTTCACCTTAAAGTCTATTTTATCAGAAATTAGTATTTCCACTCCTGTTCTTTTTTGGTTAGCGTTAGCTTGGTACATTTTTTCCCACTCCTTAACTCTTAATTTGTTTTTATCTTTGTGTCTAAATGGATCTCTTGTAGGCAGCATATCGATGGGTCTTCTTTTCTTATCCAGTCTGCCACTCTCTTTCTCTTGATTGGTGCATTTAGCCCATTCACATTGAGTGTAATTAGTGATAGGTATGAATTAATTGCTGCCATTCTATTGTGTTTTTTTTGTCATGTTGTTGGAGTTTCCTTGGTCCACATACTTTTCTGTGCTGAGTTCATTTTGCTGTCAAGTGCTTCCTCTCTTTTCTTTTTTATTGTTTGTTTTGTGCTTATTAAACCCATATGTTTTTCTTCCTTCTGGTTTGGCTTAGGGAGATTGTTAATTTTCTTTGTGGTTACCTTGGGGTGAATTCTTGTCTCTGTATTTTTAGAACAGTCTGTTCTATGAGGACATTGTTCTGGTTTCCTCACCATTTGGAAGTTTGTACTTAGAAAAAGAACTAACAGATCTGTCCTGGAGGAAGTGCAGCCAGAATGCTCCTTGGAAGCAAGAATGGCCAGACTTCGTCTCACCTATTTTGGTCATGTTGTAAGTAGGGACCATTCCCTGGAGAAGGATGTCATGCTTGGTAGGGTGGAGGGTCGATGAAAGAGGGGGAGGCCTTCAACGAGATGGATTGATACAGTGGCTGCGATGATGGGCTCGAGTATAGCATGGATTGTGGGGCTGGTGCGGGATCGGGCAGTGTTTCGTTCTGCTGTGCATGGGGTCGCTATGAGTCAGAAACGACTCGACGGCACTTAACAACAACAACAACAACAACTTAGAACTTTTATTCCCTCTATTTGGTTAGTTGCTGTTGTCATGTGCAGATTGGCTTCCTTGATTTTTAGTGTACCATGTTTTATGGTCTTATTTTGAGTGTCTATTTCTGATTTAGTTTTAGTGTTGATGTCATGCATCCTGATTTTGTTTTTCTCTGTTGTGGGTTTTCTATTGAAAGGACTTCCTTAAGTATTTCTTGTAGGGTTGATCTGGTTTTCACAAAATTCCTTAATTTCTGTTTGTCTGAGAATGCCTTGATTTTGCCCTCATATTTGATGGACAAGTTGACTGGATATAGTATTCTTGGTCGGAAGTTCTTTTTTTCCTTCAGTGTTTTATATATGCCATCCCATTGCCTTTTTGCTTGCATGGTTTCTGCTGAGTAATTGGAACTCAGCTTAACTCTTTAATTATTATAAGTAATATTTCTTTTGTCCTGGGCAGCTCACAAAATTCTTTCTTTGTCTTTGGTTTTGGAGAGTTTGATTATGATATGTCTTGGTGTCTTTCTCTTGGGATCTATCCTATATGGGATTTATGGGCTTCTTGGACAAATATCTTTTCTTCCTTCATAATATGGGGGAAATTTTTAGTAAGTGTTCCACAATTTTCTTAGTGTTTTTTTTTTTCACTTCTTCTTGTTCTGGAATTCCAATGAGGTATATGTTGCTTCTTTTCATGTTATCACATATAACTCTTAGGTTCTCTTCAATTCTCTTAAATCTTTGTTCTGATTTTTCTTTATACAGTCTAGTGTCCAGTGATTTGTCTTCAAGTTGGGAAATGGGTTCTTCAGTCAGTTCTATCCTATTCTTTTGTGCTTCCACTATATTATGTAATTCTGTAATTTTGGTATTCATCTTCTAGATTTCTAACTGCTGTTTTTGTATGAGTTCTAATTGTGCATTAATCTTGTTATTTTGTTCTTGAGTGGTTTTCCTCAGTTCTTAGAGGGTACTGTCTGTGTTCTCCTTGCTTCTGTTTGGTGTTTCCTAAAGCTTTTGTAGAGCTTTATTAACATACCTTCTAAATTCCTTCTCAGATAATTCTATTGCCTCATCTTCTTCCATGTTTAATGAAACTTTTGTTTGGGATTTTACTTTTAATGTCTTATCCTGTTTTGTTTGTTTGTTTGATTTGAGGTTGCCTGTTGTTTCCTAGACATTTTGAGGTTGTCTCTGTTAGTTATATATTGATTTGTTTTGTCTTCATTTTATGATTTAATATTTTGTAAAGGTGGAGCTGGTGTTTTTTTTTTTTTTTTTGTCTATTAATTCAGGTGTGTTGGGTTGCTCTACATTTTCCTTTGTGGTAATGGAATTGCTGTGTGGAATGTGGTTGCAGGTTTCTGTTTGTCATAAACGGAGTTTAGGATTCAAGTTCTAACATTAAACTTTTGTAGTAGCTTCAAGGATTATAACTGCAACTATCCAGAGGTTCCATTAGAGATAATACAACAGATTACATTTTGAACTGAGGAGACTTGTGGAACTCCTTTAAGGGCTTTGAGTATTAATTTCAGAACTATGGCATAAAATTATGGCTGTCTACAACACTTATGTAAATAGTAAATATAATAAGTACCTTGGAAATCAGAACCATGGAATCATGTGGGCACAAACCACATATTTCTCCACAAGCAGATTTTTTCTATATAGTTTTTCATCTTATTTAAACTCAACTCACACTACCTATACAACCTTGAACAAGTAAGTTAATGATGATGAAAAAAATCATATTGATTTAGGGTAGGATTGCAGAGCTGATTATTGTAACTGCTGTCAGAAAGTTGTGCACCTGTATAAAGTGAATTCGCAAAAGTTGTGTGATAAATATATTTGTTACAATGACCAAAAGAAAGAAAGAAGAGCTGTCTGTTAAGGCTGTTTATATCTGACCAAACAAACTTATTGGGTTGGATTCCTTGGTTTGGTGGTTTAGGCTTGTGGTTTCATGAGACTTCCCAGTTAATTGGCCTAATGACATGTTTGGTGCTTCTCTGTTCAATCTCCTAGTATGTTGCACAGTTTCTGGGATCTTAAGAGCTTATAAGTGGCTATCTATTCACCTGTGGCAACAGAGAAAGAAGGAGAGTCAGGGATAGGAAGAGGATATGAAATGTGTGGCTACTTGCTTCTGTAAACTGACTCCTTCACTATGAGATGAGAACTAGATATTGCCCATCTACTATTACTGAACATTCCCATCAAAGAATCAATAGAAAAATCCTGATCAAAAGGGGGGAAGTACAGAACAGAATTTCAAATTCTTATGTGCTATAGATTTTCAGGAGCCATGGAGGCTGGATGAATTCCTAAAACTATTAACCTTAGATAATCCTTAAATTTTAAACCAAAAATATCCTCTGAAGTCTTGTTAGAACCACACAAAAGTTTAGCTTAACTAGCAAAAACAATCTGTGTTAAGCAATATGCTCTTTTAAGAACTATTTATATGGGATCTAATTGACAACAGAAGCTTGAAATTAGATAGTAACCTCAGGCAGAAGTGATTTTATGTTAATGAGGGAGGAACAACTCAGAAAAGGAGGATGAGAATAATTGCACAACTCAAAGAATGTAATCAATGTCCCCAAATTTTACATGTAGAAACTGTTGAATTGGTGTTATATTTCACTGTTTATATTCTCAACAACAACACAATAAATAAAATTCAGAAGGAAAAAAAATACATAGAAAAAAGTGAAGAAATAAATTGTACTCACTTCATAAGACTGCTGAAAGGGTTAAATGAGAGATTGAAATTTGTAACACATGGAAAGCACTTAGAGCAATGTCTGGAATATTATAGGTGCCTGGTAAATATTTGTAAGTGTAGAAGTAATTATTGAGACAAGAGAGAAAGAAATAAAGGTGACAAGGGAGAAGAGGGAAAAAAAGAAAAGGAAAGGGAAGGAGAAGAACAGAGAAATGCTGCTTCTTTTGGAGGAGGATACACACTTTCAGTTGGGCCCATTGGACCCAAGAGGGTCCAATGAAGGAAACTTATATGGTTTGATGATAAGGGAAAAAAATCAAGGTAATATAGGGCCCCCCAAAAATGAAAAGGCATAAAGTCTATCAAGGAACAAATGGTGATTGATTTTGAATCTGTGCATATGTCCATAACAAGTAACCAACTGTGATAGTCCCAATAAACTGGGGAATTCTTTTTCCTTTAAAGCTATTCAGCTTTTAATAGTGAATACTTTTCCAGAATAATGAATGATAGATATGTAGCATATTTTCTATTGTATCATGTGGATTTGCTTTAAAAGTATCATCGTTTTTGTGTATTTTCCAAGTCTCTGTTTTTCAAGATTATGGAACTTTAGTATGAAACAGGCAGACACCTCACAGAATGGCAATTTGCTACTGCCTGCAGATAGTTTCTGCAGCATTGCTGGTCATTGCACCATCATCTCCAGCTGTGCTTACACAGTTCCTTATAGCTGGTGGAGTCATCCAGTAGATATCTTAAGTTGAATAACAGGGTTTTAGGGTTTTTAAGTTTGTGCCACAGAGTACCAGTGTCTGTTTTCTGCCCAATACAAGTGATTCTCTGTCCTGGAAGATGAATTTCCCACTACATGTACTAATTATGCTGTGCAGTGCACATGTCAGATATTTTGTCACTAATTTTGGGAGGGTAGCCATCATTTTAATCAGACTTGATGAGAATGAATCATATAATCTTTCCCAAATAATAGCTATAATTAGTTTAATGATTTTATACAATCAGAATAGAGCTAATGTTAAACAATTAACAGTGATGATAATACTGTATGTTAGATAGACAGGGCTGATGATAAAGCTTTTTAAAACTAATTCTTGAATATAGCAAAACACTAAAAGTAGAAAAACTCTTAAAAAAACAAAGGAAAGGCAGCATCCTTATCACCTATAGATAAACATAGTTAACATTTAGGCATACTTACTCTATAACATTTTGCTTACTATTATTTTATATACTTAAACTCATGCTATTTTTTTTAATATATTATTTTCTTATTGTTAAAAAGCTCTCCTTAACCATTGTAATAGTACTTTCAATGAATATGTAATATTTCTTTATTTGACTATACATTTTTCAATTACTTATTAAATATATATTATTGATGTTTTATGTTATCCTTGTTCAATTATTGAGTTTAGACTATAGCATAGCTTATTTCCTTTTTTATTAATTGCTCATATTTATATTTTTAGTTTTGTGAAATGTGTTTTTATTGCTCAAATATTCTGCTTTATGTTGCTGTTATATCTTTTTCAATTTTATCTTTTTTAAAAATAAGTTTAATAGAACTTCATTTTACTTACAATTTTATAAAAAGCTGATCTTTGATTAATTTAATCATCTTATTGTTTAAAAGTTATTTTTCTTCTGGTTCATTTACTTTTCCTTTAATCTATTTCCTTTCTCTTGGATTCTTCTTAGAATTGCTTTTGAAAATTAACTAATGAATTGAAAGAGTACTATTCATTTTTGGTAATTGCAATATTTTTATATAGATTTCAAAAATAGTAAAGTTACAGAAAACTTTATAATAATATTCCAACTATTCACTACCCATATTTACAAAACTAGGTATTTTGTCATATTTACTGCAGATCCATCACTAATTTTTAGAGAAAGAAATAGCTAAATGCTTATCAGTGGTCTGTTACTCTCCCACTGTATTAGTTTCCCAGGGCTGCCATAACAAATTACCACAAACTTGGTAACTTTAAAAAACAGAAATATGTTCTCTCACAGTTTAAGACTGGAAAGTCCAAAATTAAAGTGTCAACAGAACTAGTTCCTTTTGGAGGTTCTGAGGGAGAAACTGGCCCATTCTTCTCTCCTTGCTTCTGGTCATTGCTGGATTCCTTGGTGTTCCTTGGTGTAGCTTCATTACTCTAATCTCTGTTTCTCATGGTCTTTTCCTTTGTGTCTCTTTGTGTCCTCTCCTCTTCCTAGAGATACCAGTCAGTGGTTTTAGACCCTATCCTATGATCTCATCTTAATTTACATACATCTGCAAATACCCTGTTTCCAAATAAGGTCACATTTTGAAGGTTTAGGTGAACGTTAATTTGTGGAGAACACTACTCAACCAGCACACCCATTTCCCTAAAGTAAACCACCATTCCTTGAAAGGAAGATTGGTCAATCTACTTCCATAGTGATACTGCTCCAGAAACCCAAGGAATGGTCACTATGAGTCGAGGGCAGTGATTTTGGTTTGGTTTGGAATGTTCATGTGTATCATTTCCATTCATGTTTTAAAAAATGTTCTCAGCAAATACATGCAACTGTAAATGCTATATAGTATTGATTTGCTTATTTTTAAATTATATATCTATAATACTTACCAATAGGTGTGCCATAAATCTCTTGTATTTAATATTATGAGTTTATAATATAGCCATGTTGATGCATGTAAATACAATATATTCATGTTAAACCAAAGTATTTTGACCTCAGTATTATTGACATTTTGGGCTGGATACTTCATTTTGTGGTGGGATATTCTGTGCATTATATGCTATTTAGCAGCACTGCCAGACTATGCCCTGAAAAGATGCTCATCTTCACTGGTAACCATAGTAATGGAGAATCCTTTGTCTCTAGTCGTGACGACCAAAAATGTATCCAGGCATTGCCAAATGACCCATGGAGGGCAGAATTGTCCTTGGTTAAGAAGCATTGATTTAAATATCCAGCAATACATTATAAGAAAGGTTTATTCATCCCTATTTGATGGATAATCAGACTGTTTACAATTTTCAGTATTGCAAACAATGCTGCCAAGAACAGCACAGTGCACTTACGCTAGAGTTTTTCCAAGATAAATACCTAGTAGGTGATTTGTGTTGTAAAGAATATACATTTTCAAATTTAGAAGATACAACAATGACTTGAAAATAAAACAATTTACATGGTTATCCAAGAATGCACGGTTTAGTATCTTTGCTAATGTTATGTTTTACCAGAATTTAAAACTTTGTATCAGTGTATTAAGTATAAATTATAATTCATGATAGTTTAATTTCCATTGCCATGCTTAACAGTGATGGTGAGCACCTTTTCACAATTTTTTAAACAAATTTTTTTTTTTGATTCCTGTTCTGTTCTTTGAGTTGCCTACTTATTATACCCTATGCCCATTTCAAATCATTTTTTTAAAATCATTGTAGAATTTTTTCATTTATGAAAAGTTTCTGTTCTCCCAGTCTATGCCTTAGTGTACTATGACTTCTGTTTTACAATAAAAAAATAATATATTCAATTTTCCAGCTTTCACTTTTGTGATAGGATTTTTTATATTTATTTTTAAAAACCATGCAACCACAAAGATATTTTCGCTTATTTTATTTAACTGTTCAAACTATTACTTTTAGATCATTATTTCAACTGTTAAAAACCATATTATTAAGGTATAATTGACAATATACTATAAACTTCTCATTTTTAAGATGCATAATTTATAATTCCACATAGACACATATCTGTGAAATACCACTGCATTCAGAATAACAACATATTTTTCATCCCTAAATGATTCTCCATGCCCTTTTGTTATCCTTTCTTCCCTTTCCTCTTTGACACCCCACTCATCCTCAGGCAATCATTAATTTACTTTCTGTCACTAAAGTTTAATTGGTATGGGAGTTCCAGGTGCTCGACATTTTTGCCGACACTTAGTTTTAGTCAGTGGTTTACATTTCAGCCGCTTTATAAAGAGACTCTTTATAAGGAATAAGGTCTTTGTAATTTTTTCTTATCTTCTGACAGCTATGATAAAATTTTATTTTTATATTTGGGCACACCTGGTAGATTCTCATAATTAAAATATATCCATATGCTATGTTAATATATCTATTTAGTCTTTACATTCCTTAAGAACTTTTTCCAATTCCATATTTAAGTTGAAATTATAATGTTGAAATAATGTATTTGTTTTAACATTTATAGAGAGCTAGGTATAGAGAAGGACCTCTGGTAGCATAGTGGCTAAAGCACTTGACTGCTCACCAGAAGGCTGGCGGTTCAA
>NW_006921772.1:6037684-6049245 GCF_000298275.1 Orycteropus afer afer | reverse complement strand
AGCCACTCCTCAGAAGGAAGGTTGGGCAATCCTACTTCCGTAGTGATACTGCCTCGGAAACCCAAGGAGGGGTCGCTATGAGTCGGGGCCGACTCCATGGCACATAACAACAACAACAAAGGTATAGAGAAGATCTCACTAATTTGAGTAAATGAAGGGATAAAAATTGAGATAAGGAAGAAAGTATTGTGCACAAAATATTATTTCAGTGCTGGAAATATGAGTGATATTTCAAATTTTTCGATTTACCTGTGTCATTACACAGTTGTCTGGCCTCTCTAAACTACCTGAAAATTAAGTGACTATTCTTTTGTAATGTAGTGGTATAAAAAATGTTCTTTATACCCTTACATACTCTCTGAAGTGAAATGTATTTTATTTTTCAAAGTTGGTTTTTTGAAACACAGGTATAATAAATGTAAACTCCTGTCTCTATTTTATCCTTATTCATATCAATTATCAATTAGGGCATGCAAATTAATATTCTCATAAGTAAGAATTATAAGAAATTCATATAGTTTGCAATTCCACTGTGGATGATTATAAAAATATTCCACCTCCTTGGAAAAAATAAGTTGACAAATTTCAAAGGCAAAATGCAAAATATTTTCATTAATATTGATTGCTGCACAAGTTTAAATATTAATGGTTCCATTTTCTTTACATTACCTGAAACGAAGATGAGATATAACCTTGGAAAATATTAATATCAAGTAGTTTAAAAACTAATTAGGTACCAAAGTGCTGATGAGATTGTAAACTAGATAGTGAAAATGCTTCTTGTACTGCTGTTTGCAAGTAGTTCTTGTGTTACATTTCTAAAATAAGTGTTTGCTTGAACAGAGGAAAATAAAAAATTTAAAGAACTTTAAAACCTATGTATATATACCTATATTTATAATCCATGAGGAAAACAAAGAAACCTATTGTGCTTTTATATTATAATTGGATCATTAGGCTTTATCACTCATGTTAGATTACAGAATCAACCACAGCCATCTGTTTAGGATAATATATTTTATTTTAAAATCTAAATTTTACCTTATGAGTTGTTTATGTAAATGTACACATATAGTAGCTTATAATTAATGTAGAGATCTGTGAAAGGAAGTTAAGAGAATCACACTGAATGTTGTTCTTAGCAGCTTCAGAATATACTGTGTTAGTACCGTCATCCAACTTCTGTTTTGCTTGCCTTTTTTCTTTTTCTTTAAAAGTAGCTTTAAGGAGTGATGACAGTAATGGTGTCTTCATTGACAAAGAAGAGGTAAGGGTAAATGGATCTTTTTCAAGCCACTTTTTATTTTATTTTATTTTAATTGTAATTTGGGTGAAAGTTTACAGAGAAAATTCATTTTCCTTACAGCAGTTCACAGGTATTTTGTGTCATGACATTGACTACAAGTCACCACAGTGTAACTGCTCACTTCCCACTTCTTCCCCATAGTTACCTCTTCCCTGTGTCCTTCCCTCTCATGAACTGCCCCCTTCCTGCCAGCTATTTCCCTGTGCAACCACTGCCCTTCTGGTCGACCCTGATTGATAGCTCCAAGGAGCATATCAACCTGATGTAAATGTTCACCCCTTTCGCCTGTCTATTGTTTGACTGGAAGCCACTGGACTGAGTTCAGTTCCAGACCTAAAGGATAACTAGAGGCCATAGTCTCAGGCTGCATGTGTGGAACTTGGGTGCTGCTTTTCACTTGGGGGGAGCTCTATTTTAAGGATGGAGCCCGAGGCAGGTGAAAGTGGAGCTGAGGGGCTACTTTTCGCCTGGGGGAGGCTCTATTTTAAGGCCAGGACCTCAGGGTGGGCAGGTGCAAAGGGGTTAGGAACAACTAAGGGAGATGAATTTGTCTGTCAGTTTGTCATCCTGTGGTGGCTTACTGTTGCTGTAAGGCTGGAAGCTTTGCCACCAGTGTTACAAAATGTCAGTAAAGTTACCCATGATGGATGGGTTTAATCAGAGCTTCCAGGCTAAGGCAGACTCAGAAGAAGGAAGAGGCCATCCATTTCTCAAACAATTGGCCAGCATGAACATGAATATGAACTTATGAATAACAGTGAAACACTGTCTGATATATTACTAGAAAACTTTATGAACAGCCCTGAAACATCCAATATAGTGCCAGAAGATGAGCCCATCAGGTCAGAAGGTACTCAAAAGTTGACTAAGGAGGATCTGACTCCTCAGAGTAGAGACAACCATAATGATATGGATAAAGATTTTGAGATCTCCATTGGCTGATGTGGCACTACTCAAAATGAGTAGAAACAGATACAAATATCCATTAATAATTGGAACATGGACTGTACGAAGTATGAATCTAGGAAAAGTGGAAGTTGTCAGAAATGAATTGGAACCCAAAAAGATCAAGATCTTAGGCATTAGTGACCTGAAATTGACTGGTTTTGGCCATTTTGAATCAGATAACCATATGATCTACTATGCCAGTAATATGACAAATCGAAGAGGAATGGTGTGGCATTCATCATCACAAAAACTGTTTTAAGATCTGTCTCGAAGTATGATGCTGTTGGTGTGTTCTGATTACCTAGTACCACTCTGACAAGAATATATACCACAAATGGGTGGTTTGAGCAAACAGGAATTTATTCCCTTACAGTTTGGAGGCTGTAAGTGTGAGTTCAAAGTGCCAGGCTCTAGGGGCTGGGTGAAAGTCTCTTGACCTTGGGCTTTAGCTCTGTCTCTTGCTACTGACCCACTAAAGCTAGAGACATCTCTTCACTCAGGCAGCTACTGGCTGCTGAGGCTAACAAGCCCAAAGTCAACAAATAAAATGGCACAGTCCTGATGTTACCAAACCACATGGCAAGCCGTTAATTCAAGTCCACTGAAAGTCCCAAGGTTGACAGAGCATGGTAGGCTGCTGAACAATCATGCAGCTACATGCAGGGTTCAAGAATGCCATAATCTAGAGACCATTCCCAAGCTGTTTCTTATATATGGGGAGCAGACCACATATTCAAAAGCAGCTACTCAGCTTCTCACAATAGATTCCACCATGGAGTTGATTATCAGTCATCTCATAGGGAATACTACATCCAGCTGCTCAACCACTCAACCAGGCCTAGGCCAACTTGACACACAACCTTAAGCACCACATGGTGATAGGATAATATCCTACAAGGAAGACCAATTAATACTACTATTATTCAAATCTATACACCAACCACCAAAGCCAAAGACGAGGAAATTGAAGATTTCTACCAACTTCTGCAGTCTGAAATTGACTGAACATGCAATCAAGATATGTTGATTATCACTGGTGACTGGAAGGCAAAAGTTGGAAACAAAGAAGAGTTACTGGTAGTTAGTCAGAAAATATGCCCTTGATGATAGAAATAACACTGAAGATCGCATGATAGAATTTTGCAAGACCAACAACTTATTTATTGCAAATACTTTTTTCCAACAACATAAGCAACAACTTTACACATGGACTTCACCAGATGGAATACATGGGAATCAGATTGACTACATTTGTGGCAAGAGGCAATGGAGAAGTTCAATATCTTCAGCCAAAACAAGACCAGGAGCTGATTGTGGAACAGATCTTCAACTGCTCATATGCACGTTCAAGTTGAAGTTGAAGACAATTAAAACAAGTCCACAAGAGTGAAAACATGGCCTTGATTATATCCCACCTAAATTTAGAGGCCATTTAAAGAATAGATTTGATGCATTGAACACCAATGACCAAAAATCAGAGGAATTGTGGGATGACATCAAGAACATCATACATGAAGAACGTAAGAGGTCATTAAAAAGACAAGGAAGGAAGAAAAGACCAAAATGGATGTTAGAAGAGACTCTGAAAGTTTCCGTTGAGCAGAGAGTAGCTAAAACAAATAGAAGAAATGACAAGATAAAAGAGCTGAATAGAAGATTTCAAAGAGTAGCTTGAGCAGACAAAGCTAATAACTATAATGAAATGTGCAAAGAACTGAAGTTAGAAAACCAAAAGGGAAGAACATCCTCAGCATTTCTCAAGCTGAAAGAACTGAGGGAAAAAATTAAGCCTTGAGTTGCAATACTGAAAGATTCTAGGGAAACAATATTGAATGATGCAGGAAACATCAAAAGAAGATGGAAGGAATACACAAAGTCACTGTACCAAAAAGAAGTTGATGGTTATCCATTTCAAGAGGTTCCATATGATCAAGAACCAATGGTATTGAAGGAAAAAGTTAAAGCCCCACTGACGGAATTGTCGAAGAACAATGCTCCAGGAATTGACAGAATACCCAATGAGATTTTTCAACAAATGAATGCCCTGATGGAGGCACTCACTCATCTATGCCAAGAGATTTGGAAGACAGCTACCTAGCCAACCAAATGGAAGAGATCCTTATTTGTACCTATTCCAAAGAAAGGTGATCTCACAGAATGTGAAAATTATCAAACAATATCATTAATATCACATGCAAATAAAATCTTACTGAAGATAATTCAAAATTGGTTGTAGCAGTGTACTGACAGAGAGCTTCCAGAAGTGCAAGCTGGATTTAGAAGAGAACATGGAATGACAAATATCATTGCTGATGTCAGATGAATCCTAGCTGAAAGCAAAGAACACCAGAAATATGTTTACTTGTGTTTCATTGATTATGCAAAAGCATTCTATTTTGTGGATCATAACAAATTATGGATAACATTGAGAAGAATGGGAATTCCAGAACATCTGATTGCACTCATAAGGAACATGTACATAGATCAGGAGGCTATCATTGGAACAAAACAAGGGGATACTGTATGGTTCAAAATCAAGAAGGGAGTGTGTTAAGGTTGAATCCTTTCACCATACTTACTCAAATTGTGTGTTGAACAAATAATCCAACAAGGTGGATTATATAAAGAAGAACGTGGCATCAGGATTGGATGAAGACTCCTTAACAACCTGTGATAAGGAGATGACACAACTTTGCTTGCTGAAAGTGAGGATGACTTGAAGCACTTACTGATGAAAATTAAAGACTACAGTCTGTAGTATGGATTACACTTGAATATAAAGAAAACAAAAATCCTTACAACTGGTTCAATAAAAACTTCATGAAAAATGGACAAAGGACTGATGTTGTCAAGAACTTCATATTACTTGGTTCTACAATCAACACCAGTGAGAGCAGCAGTCAAGGCATCAGATGATGTATTTCATTGGGTAAATCTGCTGCAAAAGACCTCTTTCAAGTTATGAAGAACAGAGATATCTCCTTGAAGACTAAGGTGTGCCTAACTCAAGCCATAATATTTTCAATCACCTCATATGCATGTGAGAACTGGATGATGAATAAGGAAAACTGAAAAATGTTGATGGTTTTGAGCTGTGGTGTTGGAGAAGAACGCTAAGAATACCACGGTCTGCTAAAAGGACTAACAAATCTGTGTTGGAGGAAGTGCAGCCGGAATGCTCCTTGGAAGTGAGAATGGCCAGACTTCATCTCACCTACTTTGTCATGTTGTCAGGAGGAACTGTTTCCTGGAGGAGGATATTATGCTTGGTAAAGTGAAGGGTCAATGAAAAAGGGGAAGGCCCTCAACAAAATGGATTGACACAGTGGCTGCAATGATGGGCTCAGGTATAGCAAGGATCATAATGCTGGCACAGGACCAGGTAGTGTTTCATTCTGGTGTGCATAGGCTTACTATGAGCTGGAAACAACTTGATGGCACCAAAAAAGAACAACAACAACAACATAGTCTCAGGGGTCTCACCAGGCTGTATCAGATGAGCAAATCTTTTTTTTTTTTTATTAATGATTTTGAGTTTTGTTCTACATTGTTCTTCCACTCTATCCAGCATCTCTTATACAGATCCCCCTCCAAGTGGGTAACAGTGTTAGCAGGTACCATCTAGTTCTTCTGGTTTCATGGTCATATAGGCTGAGGATCACATGGTCTACTAGTCCCTTGGACTTATTGTTTCCATGCATCTTTGGTTTTCTTCATTCTTTGCTCTGGACAAGGAGAGACCCATTGTTGCATCTAGATATCTGGTTGCAAGCTTTTAAGGCCCCAGTTGCTACTCACCAAAGTAGGATGTAGAACAATGCTTTTGTGTACTATGCTATGCCAACTGAGTTTGATGTCCCCTGCAATGATTGTCCAGAGCCCACAGGTCCTACTACTCACTCCCTCAGGGTAGCCGGCTGTGGCCAAGAAGTCAACACAACCTTGTCTCTTGTCAGCGCTACTATTATTGTGGTTACATATGCTGCTCTGACAGGGATATACCACAAATGGGATGGCCTTAACAAACAGGCGTTTATTCTCTCACAGTTTGGGAGGCTAGAAGTCTGAGTTAAAAGTGCCAGCCTCTACAGGCTGTATGAAAGCCCCTCGACCTTGGGTTTCAGCTCTGCCTCTTGCTCATGGCCCACTGAAGCTAGAGGCATCTCTTCACTTAAGCAGCTACTGGCTACTAAGCCTAACAAGCCCAAGGTCGACAAGTAAAATGGCACAGTCCCAATGTTGCCAAACCACATGGCAGGCCATTAATTCAAGTCCATTGAAAGTCCCAAGGTTGGTAGAGCATGGCAGGCTGCTGAACAATGACATGGCTACATGCAGGTTTCAAGTGTGCCATAAGCTAGAGACCATTGCCAAAGCTGCTTCTTATATATGGGAAGTGGACCACATACCCAAAGCAGCTACTCAACGGCTCCAGTAGATTCCCCCATGGAGTTAATTACCAACATCACCATGGGAATAACTACATCCAGCTTCCCAGCCACTCAACCAGGCCCAGACAAGTTGATACACAAGCTTAACCACCACAACGATATGCTCAGACATTCTTACAGCACATACAAATACACTTGTAGAAACATCATCTGCCAACCCTATACATGGGCACATTCCTCCCTGCCCAGACATACGTGATCATTCCACCTGTCCACTCATCTATCTACCCGTTGATTCATGCTTGCCATCACTTACAGTGCAGTACTGCACATGCAAAAGGGTTCATCTTTGTTGTCTGTACCTGCTTGCAAGCCACTTTTTTTTGTGTGTGTGTGTGTGGTATATTCTTTTTTTTTTTATTATTATTAGGATTTGGGTGAAGATTTACAGAGTAAATTCACTTTTCATACAGCAGTTCACATGTACTTTGTCTCATATCATTGACCAAAATTTACAATGCAGCATCTCCCCTCCCACTTCCTCCCCATAGTTACCTCCTCCCAGTGTCCATCCCTTCATACTCTTCTGCACCCTGAGCTATCTCCCTGTGCATAAGCAGCCCTTCCTTCTCCCATGATTGTTCTCTCCAGGGTGTGTGTCTACTTGAGGTAAATGTTTAACTGACATGCCTATACTTTGTTTGGCTGGAAACCACAGTTGTGGGTTCAATTCCAGACCTGAAGGGCAGCTAGGGGCCACAGTCTCAGTGGTTACACCAGGCTCCATTGGACCAGCAAACCTGGTCCCCACCTTCTTTTTTTTTTTTTTTTTTTTTGCAAGCCACTTTTAAATAACATGTTTTGCAAATACCTGCTTACAATTCAATATCTACTTTTATTTTATTGGTTACTTCTATTTATGAAGTCCTTGGGGGACCCAAATGGTTAAATGCTTGATGTTCTGGTTCCCTAGTGCCACTCTAAAGAATATACTACAAATGGGATGGTTTGAACAAACAGGAGTTTATTTTCTTACAGTTTGGGAAGCTAGAAGTCCAGGTTCAAAGTGTCAGGCTCTAGGGGCTATGTGAAAGACCCTTGGCCTTGGGCTTCAGCTCTGCCTCTTGCTCCTGGCCCACTGAAGCTAGAGGCGTCTCTTCATTCAGGCATCTACTGGCTACTGAGGCTAATAAGCCTAAGGTCGACAAATAAAATGGCACAGTCCCGATGTTACCAAACCACAAGGCAGGCCATTAATTCAAGTCCATTGTAAGTCCCAAGGTTGACAGAGCATGGCAAGCTGCTGAATAATGACATGGCTACATGCAGGGTTGAAGCATGCCATAAGCTAATGACTATCCCCAAGCTTCTCCTTATATACAGGAAGCAGACCACATCCCAAAGGCAGCTACTCAGCTGCTTTTTGGTAGATCCCACCATGGAGTTGATTGCCAGTCTCATCATGGGGAATAACTACCACCAGCTGCCCAGCCACTAAAACCAGGCCCAGCCAAGTTGACACACAAACTTAACCACCACACTTGACTACTAGCTGAAAGATTAGTGGTTTGAACCTTCCCAGATGCTAATGTCTGGTGATCTGCTAGGGAAAGATCACAACCTTAAAAACTCTATAGGGCCTTTCTACTCTGTACACATGGGGATACTATGAGTTGGAATCAACTCTAGGAAAACTGAAAGCAACAACTTCTATTTATATAAAAAAAGCTAGGAACATTAGGTTTTAAATGCTGGCAAAATTCTGCATTCTAGCTTCTCCCCTTTCGTATTAGCATTCTAATAGTAAGGAGGAAGTAGCTGAAATAGTCAGTTAGCAGTTAGTGGTCTCTGCCACAGTAAAATAGAACATCAGTGGGAGTAATTAATGGAAGCTGTGATGTATGAAATGTTAATATATGCCTGTGCCATAATTGGAAGTTTATGCAAATATTGTGAGGCAAAGTTTTATTTTTCTGCTTACCTAGTGAATGGTCTTTAAAAAGACAAAACTATTTACTTACCATATTAACTTAACCAAGCCACAACGTGAATAGAAAATATTGTTAGTATAAGAATTTAGGTTACATTCTCCAAGGCTTCTTTTTTGAAAGTTAAATTTCTTGTTTTGAGAGATGGATGACGTACCAGTGTAGTCGTTTTCTGTTACCTCCTCTTGAAATTTCTGTTTGATATCTAAGACTTATCTGTGCTTTAGCTGTCCCACTTTCTCATTTCATCTTCCTCCCTCATATCAGTAAGACATCAGTAAATGACAACCAGAAAAAACAAAATGCCCAGTAGAAAAACCCAGTGGTGTACTTCAGAGAGGAATTATATAACCTGCAAAAAGTATGCTATGTAATATATGATTTTATGAATGGATATGAGTTAATCATGCCTAACTTGGTAATTTGAAAATCCCCCAGTTAATTGTGGCATAGATTATTGTTGTATTTACTGACTTAATTTAAAAACAAATAAGCAAGCCAGCAAACAAATAAACAAAAACACCTCATTCTCCAAATCCTTAAATCTGGGGAAAAAAAAAAAAACACAAGGAGCACATAGGAGGTTGCATTAATGACCAACCCAAACCAAACTCACTGCCATTAAGTTGATTCTGACTCATAGTGATCCCCATTGGGTTTCCAAGGCTGTAAATCTTTATGGAAGCAGATTGCCTCATCTTTCTTCCACAGAGAAGCTGGTGGGTTTGAATTACCAACCTTCTGGTTAGGAGCCAAATGCCTTAACCACTATACCAGAGCTCCTTCACATTAATGATAGAAAGATTAAAATTACACCTCACATATTTCCTGGTTGTTTGAAAAGAAACACAACAATGGCTAGAAAATTATGAATATAGAATATATATAAAAATAACAAATTAATTAGGTTAAATACTTTTATTACTTAAATAATTTCATGATTTAAAAATTAAGCTTTTTTTTTAGTAAAAGAAAATAAAGAGCTATTCTTGATGGTATTCTGAAGAAAAACATCATTTGCAGAACATCATCCTACTAAGAACAATTTTTAAAATGATAAAATACACAAAATTTTAAAAATCATTGGAAAGCTTCTTTAGAAACAAGAGTTGGAAGCACTGAAAATCAGAAGTGGAGAATGCAAATAGGTGAATTCTTCTGTATTCTCTCCTGAGATTAAACGTGTTTATAGCCTGTTGTTTTGTGGCCTTGAGTAGGGCTTGATTTGTAACCATGCACAATAGAATGAAACACTTCCTGGTCCTTCACCACCCTCACAGCCATTGTTTGAGTCCATTGTTATAGCCACTGTGTCAATTAATCTCATTGAGAGTCTTTATCCTTTTCATTTTCTACTTTATCAAACATAATGTCCTTCTCTAGGTAGAAGGACCTCCTGATAACATATTATATCCTGATAATATGTCCAAAAAAAGTGAGTAAATCATAGCATATGACTTAGCAATTTTACTCTTATCTATATAACCACATTTGTGTCCACTCCAAAAAAGGTGATACAACAGAAGGCAGAAATTATCAAGCAGTATCATTAATATCACATGTAAATAAAATTTTGTCAAAGATAATTCAAAACAAGTTGCAGCAGTATATCAACAGAGAATGACCATAAATTCCAGTGGGATTCAGAGGAGGACATGGAGGAAGGTTTATCATTGCTGATGTTACATGGATTTTGGCTGCAAGCAAAGAATACCAGAAAGATGTTTACCTGTGTTTTATTGACTACATAAAGGCACCTAACTGTGTAAATCATGACATATTATTGATAACTTTGTGAAGAATGGGAATTCCAGAAAACTTAATTGTGCTTAGGAAGAACCTGTACATAGACCAAGAAGCAGTCATTTAAACAGAACAAGGAGATACTGCCTGGTTTAATATCAGGAAAGGTGTGTGTCAGGGTTGTATTTTTTTTTTTTTCCACTAGACTTATTCAATCTGTATGCTAAGTCAATAATACAAGAAGCTGAACTATATGAAGAAGAACATGGCATCAGAATTGGAGGAAAACTCAT
This sequence comes from Orycteropus afer afer, assembly GCF_000298275.1. Taxonomy (NCBI): domain Eukaryota; kingdom Metazoa; phylum Chordata; class Mammalia; order Tubulidentata; family Orycteropodidae; genus Orycteropus; species Orycteropus afer. Next base: position 6,038,576 of record NW_006921772.1, on the reverse strand, counting down.
TAACAATCTGCAACAAACACATGATACAACCTTGCTTGCTGAAAGTGAAGATCAAAGACTACAGGTTTCAGTATGAATTTCATCTCGACATAAAGAAAACAAAAATCCTCACACCTGGACAAATAAACAGCATCATAATAAATGGAGAAAAAATGAAGTTTTCAACAATTTTCATTTTACTTGGATCCATAATCAATACCCATAGAAGCAGCAATCAAGAAATCAAATGACATACATTGCACTGGGAAAATCTTTGCAAAAGACCCCACTAAAGTGTTCAAAAGCAAAGATGTGACCCTGAAGACTAAGGTGCATCTGACCCAAGCCAGGGTATTTTCAATCACCTCATATGCATTCTATACTTGGACAATGAATAAGGAAGACTGAAGAATTGGTGTCTTTGAATTACAATGTTGTTGAAGAATATCAAATATTCCTTGTACTGCCAGAAGAATGAACAAATCTGTCTTGTAAATAAGAAGTGCAGTCAGAATACTCCTTAGAACTAAGGATGGAAAGACTTGGTCTTATGTACATTGGACATGTTATCAGGAGGGACCAATCCCTAGAGAAGAATACCATGGGAAAAGGAGGAAGAACATTAATTAGATGGATTGATACAGTGGCTGCAACAATGGGCTCAAACAGCAATGATTATGAGCATGGTGCAGGACCAGGCTGTGTTTTGTTCTGTTTTACATAGGGTTGCTATGTTGTTGCTGTTGTTGTTAAGTGCCGTCAAGTCGTTTCCAACTCATAGCGACCCCATGCACAGCAGAACGAAAGACTGCCCAATCCCGCACGAGCCCCACAATCCCTGCTATACTTGAGCCCATCATCGCAGCCACCGTGTCAATCCATCTCATTGAAGGCCTCCCCCTCTTTCGTCGAC
>NW_006921772.1:6032026-6034614 GCF_000298275.1 Orycteropus afer afer | reverse complement strand
TTTCCTCTCCTCACCTAATCCCTTTGGCTGATTGCTCTTCTCTCTGGCTTCCTGGCTTTTAATCCCCTTTCTCCTGCTCTTCCCGCCTGCTACTTTGGGCATCCCTGAGTTGTCTCTCCTCACCTGTAAGCCTGGGGCTCACTGGTCTTCTGTCTGAGTTCCTGGCTTTTATCCCCTTTCTCCTGCTCTTCTGGCCTGCTGCTCCAGGTGGGCCTGAGTTTCCTCTCCTCACCTAATCCCTTCGGCTGATTGCTCTTCTCTCTGGCTTCCTGGTTTTTAATCCCCTTTCTCCTGCTCTTCTGGCCTGCTGCTTTGGGTGTTCCTGAGTTGTCCCTGGGTCGCTATGAGTCAGAATGAACTCCATATACAAAAATAACATACAGCCTATAAAATAGAATACCCATGTGTACATGAATGTTCACAGCAACATTATTTATCACAGGCAAAAACTGGAAATACTCATCAACAGTAGAATGAATAGAGAATACATCTGAGGAGGTAGAGGTAGTGATGTTTGGGAGGAAGGATGACAGATTTTTCTGACTGTATTCTTGCTGACCCTGTTACTCCTCTATAGTTCACTCTACAACAACAACTGATGGTCAACATTATGAATATGAATCAGTTCTTATCAATCTTCTCCTTAGATTCCACTCCCCTTCTCCCATCAATGACTTTGCACTACTTTTGAAATAAAGATCTTTTAAATAACCCACAAGTTCCAAAATAATTTGGCCCCTGACTTTTTCTCCAACCTCATTTCTTATTCTTTTATCTTTCTTTTGTATGTTCTTGCTATCCTGTTTCCCTCCTCCTCATTTCTAAAACACATAGAAAGTACTTTAACTTTAGGAATGGTTTAGTTGTCTTTCTCTCTATCTGGAATTCTGACTGTTACCATTTGTTACATATCTGGTTCCTCGAGTATCAGGTCTCAGTCTTCCTAACCAGCCAATCTCGTGGTCTTTAATCTCTCTGTATCACAGGGTCAAATTTATTTCCTTCTAATCACTTACAGATCACTCTGTATTATTAATTTATTTGTTTACTTTTACTACTTACTTGAGTGAGAATGAAGATTGACTATTTTTGTGTATCCCCAGTGAATCCTCAGTGCCTAAAATTTGTATTCAATAAATGGTATATAATCAATATGTGATAATTATCTTTGAAGTTACTGTCCCAAATATAAGCTTTTCATGTTTTAGACTCCTCTCTGGGACTTAGTGTAAGCAAAATCAAATGTAAATTAAGGATAAAAATTATAGAACACAAAGATAAACTAAAGCCCAGCTACATGAAATCAAAGAAGGTCAGGATTACACAGGGAAGACAGAAATAAAAATAATGACATTTCAGTTTTGAAAGATTTGGAATAGAAGTGCAATATTACCTCTAATATTTTTCTGTTCCACACTTTTTGTATGTGTTTGGTCTAATTAGTTGTATTAACAGGAGACTAAATTTTGGATGGCAACTCTAGAAATTTCTACTTAATGGGGATAAATTAAGTCTGGGCAATAATTCAAGCTACTGAAAAACAGAAATTTGTAAGTACATTATTTAGGCTCTCAAATTTAGAAAAGACTTATCTATTTAGTTCATGGCCTGGATCCAAGACAGAACATTAAGAAAGGCTATTTTTCAAAAAACAAAACTTTATTTCTATTTAGCTACAGGTTTTAGGAATGCAAATGCTTTGTTTGTCGTTTTTATTGGCAGCTTTAAGATTTAGCAAAGGAAGGCAGACACAGGTAGACTAAGGGACCTTGCAATTACAGATTATGCTAGAGACTTAGAAGATGTCAGGGGTGTAGTTATTAACATATAATGATTAAGAAGACATTTTCTGCTCATTGAAAATTCTGGATATCTTTGTTATGAAAATCATTTAGGTACTTATGCTAGCTTGAGATTTATAGACAGGTCTGGAGAGGTTATGAATACTTGGAAAAGATCTATTTGTTACAAATGTAAGTTTAATAATACTTAAAATATAATGTTAAGTATATTAATAGAGATATAGCAGTCTTCATTTTATTAACTATATCCTCCAAGGAAAGAAAGCTCTTTCTATAGCTTTATTTATTTATTTATTTTGCTAGCTCATCATCAGCACCACCTGGGACTATGTTCCTGGGATCTGATGAAAGTCATTTAACCACTTTGCCCTCTGATTTCTCTTCTAAAATATGAGTTGATATCAGGAAAAACTAGTAAGTGTAATGTAAAATACTTGACGGATTTGAAGAGAGTTATAAAAATTAAATAACCATTTAACATGAGAATTGATAAGATACCAGTAGCTGAAAAAGAATAATAAAAAGAGTGCATACAAAGGATTTGTCCATACATCATGTCTATACATCATGTCTATACTGTCATCCTCACATCTGAAAATGAACAAACAAAAACCTATTCTTACTAATTTTTCTTGCATAAGTGCTTGGCATAATTACTATGATTGATTTTTGTAATTTTATTTTGAAATATATATATATATATGGGAGCTCTGGTAGCATAGTGGCTAAGACACTTGCCTGCTAACCAGACGGCTGGCAGTTCAAACCCACCAGCCACTCCTCGGA
>NW_006921772.1:6018911-6031542 GCF_000298275.1 Orycteropus afer afer | reverse complement strand
CTACCAGAGCTCCTAAATGAACCACTGGCAGTATGCAGAACTTTCTGTACTCAATCCTGCACAGTCTGGGAGAGTTGGTCACCCTAGTACTGAGTAGTTGAGAGAATGTCAAAAGTCCTTGGAAAACGAGATCAAGCAAGTGAAGTTAAGGTGCCTTTAACAGCCTACGCCTGCTTACATGTAAATCCATCTGTCAGCCTATTTATGATATATGAAAGCTACCACATTTGCAGAACCTTTCTCAGTGAAAGTGTGTAGGTTTGAAATTTTGTCAGTCTGAGAACACTAAGCAAAATCAGGGTGAATAAATGTTCTGCTAGACATGGAAATGACCCAAACTGAAGTTGTAGTCTTAGTGTTAATTGGTATGAAACCTTAAGTTCATTATTTTTAAATTGTTTCAGAGATTTACTGAATTCAGCTGGAACTGCCTTGGTAGTCAGCATTCCTTTATTTGCCCTTCCACCACAGATTTTCATTAATTTATAATTTATTCAAAAGTTAATTTAATATATTATCAGTTATAGGGGATGGTTCATATAGCTTGAGATGGAGGGACTTTATCTCACTTTTTTTTTTTTTTTTTCATATTTTTGAATCCTACGTCTCTGATCTTTCTTTTAATCTTTTTGAGATCATCTCCTCATTGGATACTCTCATACCACACTTTCCTATCTTCTTTGCATCTCTGATGTATTTGTCTAAACTCCCTTTTCAACCCTCTAGCATGTCCCTGAAATATTAAGATTTCTTAACTGTAGATCTCTTCCCTCCCTTCCTTCCCCCTCCCCTTCCCTCTCCTTCCTTTCCTTTCCCTTCCATTTCTTTTTACTCCCCCTCCACCTTTTCTTACACTTTCCTGCCTTTCTGTGCTCTTCTTTTTTCTCCTCCCCGTTCCTAAGAGGTGATTTTATTTATCCCCAGGAGTTTAAATGCCACTTAAATACTTATAATTCTCAAGTTTATATCACCAGCCTAGATCTCTCTTTCAAACTTCATACTTATATTCAATTGTTCCTGACCCCATGCAACCAAATCTCATGCATTCCTCAATATTAACTTGTCAAAACTAAGTTCATTATCTTCCCACCACTCCTACCCCAAATGGCTCATCTTCCTGTTTGCCAGCTCAGAGCTTGGCACCACCTTTTCCCAAAGTTTAGAAATTTAAGCTTATCCTTTTTCTCACATCAAGTGCAATCAATTTTAAACTTTCTATGTTATATATGTCTCTCCATTTCCCTTGTTGCACATCATCATTTTTGCTCATCTGGATTACTGAAACAAGCTATAATTTATCTTCTTTTGATGAATGTTTTTGTCCTTTCTTCAATAAACTCTCTACACTGCAGCCAGTTGGTTTTCTATGCTATGAATCTTATCATGCCCTTCCCAAGCTAGAAATCCATCAAGGCTAAAATGCAAAATCCTTAATATGAATTACCCAGGCTTTCATGATCTATCACCTATTTACGTGTCCAGTCCCATCCCTGAATACTCTTTACCACACACACACCCAGTTTCACCTCCAGCCCTCATCTGTCTGACTCACACAGAGTATGCTGCTTATCATTGCTTGATAAAGTTTTTGGATATTCAATCTTTGTCCCAGGAATACTTACCTTTACAGTTAACACTTTTCACCTTCAAGATTTGATCCAGATATCAAATTCTCAAGAAAATGTCTAAGTTGCTTATACTAGGAAATAAAATAACTGTGTATGCCTGTCACATAAGTATTTATCACAATTTATTATGATTTTTTGTTTATTCATTTATCTTCCCTAATAAATTGCATGTGCATCTTGAACAGGGACCATTCATTATTCATCTCTATGCTTTCAGCTTCCTGCACTGGAGGTACCACATAGTAGCTGCTTTACACCTACTATAAGATCCATAAAATAAAATATTCAAAATACCTTTTTAAATCTGGCTGTTATAAAGTTGAGACATGTCTATGCAATCTTAAGGAACAAAGGGAAAATTCACTTTGTTGAGAATCAAGACAATAGTCTATATAGTCAATATGGTTGAATTTCTTTTTCTCTTTCTCTTGAATTTCTTCAAAATGACTGTCTTGTATTATAGCTAAGTGTCATGCATATATATATATGCATATATTAGTATATGTTCTACCTATACCTCTAGACTTCTCAGATCAGATTGATGGTAGAATACCAATAAAAGCTTGACCTCTGAAGTCAAATAGATCTGAATATATATCCAGGTTCTACAACATATGAGGTCTATAATGGCATGTGTGTGTGTGTTTGTGTATTTAAAAAAGCCAGTTGCTAGTTCATTTTGACTCATGGTGATCCCATGTATGTCAGAATAGAGCTGCAGATCATAAGGTTTTCAATGAAATGAGATCACCAAGTCTGGGTGGACTTGAACTGCTAACCTTCTGGTTAGAAGCCTAGCATATTAACCATTTGCACCACCCAGGGATTCCTACACATTTCTTCATTTTAGCCTTTCTACCTATAGTATTAAATTGACATAATGCAACTTTTCATGTAGGACTTTTATAAAAAATTAGAAATAATGGCACTCAAAGAACACATAGTAGATATTCAATAAATTGTAACTATCATAGTGGTAATAGCAGTTTTTTGCCTCAGAAGCAGTAGCAGCAGCAGTAGCAACTATAATTCTATCACACCACTCAATTCATCTGGTTTTTAAATAGAACCTGTAAGGACACATAAGAAATATTAAATTCCTAGAGTGCACATGGAATTGTGTTTTTTAATTTGTATTTTAAACAGAGCACCAGGCTATGAGCCTACCAAAAAAAGCATCCGGGTTCCTAGGCTGATTTTTTTCATATTTACAAATTTAGAGATTCAGTACATTCATTGATCTCCATGTCAGGCATTTTCCTAAGCATTACAGGAAGATCTAAATAATTAAGGCATTACCTTGCCATAAAGGCATTTAAAAATCACTCAAGGTGGAAGAGACAATATACTTTCTTGGTGACATAATCCACTCAATCCCTCTACAACAAAGACCCAAAGACCAAGTGAAACAGATACAGATGAGAATCCTGAAACTCTGAGCATAAAATGAAAGGATAAAGAATTGGATTTAATGCCAATTGGAAAAAGAAGCAGAACGATTGAGGAGAGAGATGGAGTGGGTGCTCAACATCACATGGCCATTTGGAGAAACAAAGAGTAATATAAGAGTAAGGAGAAGCAAGCTTCACAGGCCCACCATTAAGGCAGAAACATAGTGAAAACAAATCCAGAGTGAAACAAGGTGAGCAAAATAGGAGTGAGATTTCAGAGAGGAAGGAGCAGGGAAGCAGGTGAGAATTCCAGTGGCATATGTGACTGCAGAGGAATGAGAGAGCCAATTAGTGGAGATAAAACCACTCATAAGTAGTGAACCATAGTCTTTTGGATTGAGGGCCCATAGCAGAGGGGAAGGCCTGTGTAGTGGGCGTTGGAGATGCTGGGTTCTGGGCACTACCCCACTTGATTGAGTTGGAACAGAAACTGGATAATAAGCAGCACTCACCCAGAAGTACATCTGGCCAATACCAGTAAATGGTGACTGCAGAAATGAGTTTTTCTTTTCCCATTGCACCTTCCTGGTGACCAAGGGTAAAGACTCCTTCCCCCACAAACCTAGTGGTTAGGGATGCCTCCCTTGCTGCCCTCCACCCATGCAGTTTGCTCAGACTCCGCCCCCCCCCCCAACAAGCAGCCATTTACTGCACTGAGCCTTCAGTGGACCAAGCCATGTGCCTGCAGATTGTGCTCTGCATGCCTGGCATTCATGTGATTGACAGGGCACACACTCATGGACTGTAAGCTGCATGTTTGCTGCCTCAGCTGTCCAAGGTGTGTTGATGTGCTAATCACAAGCCAGGAGCCCGCTGTCTCCACTGTCGGGGATGTGTGCATGTGTGGACCATGCACCAGGTATCTGCTGTCTTCATAGCCTAGGCACAGATACATGTGCACCTAGTGCCTGCCACCTCTACCATCTGGGGTGTGCACATAGGTAAACCACCCATCAGGTACCTGCAGCTTCCACGCTCTGGGCCATGTGCATGTGTGGACTGAGAGCCAAGTTCCTGCTGTCTCCATGTTTAGGGACATTCTTATGTGCAGGCTCCTGCCACATCTGTGAGCAGGGGTGCAAGCATAGGTGGACTACGTGCCAAACAGCTGCCACTTTCATGGGCATGTGCTACAGATGGCATGCTCTACAAGTGCTGTTGCCTTTTCCCCAGTGACCAAGGATCACTTATGGGATTGTGTGACAGTCACCTGCTGCCATTGTGACTGACAGTGTGTGTCCCAGTGGAAAATGTGCTATGTGCCCAGTGGCTAAGAAATGCAAATGACTGTTTCCATATTACTTTTTTTTCTTTTTTCACTTCTTTTTATTTGTTAATTATTTTCCTCTTCCTTCTTCCTCTATTTTTACCCATTTTTCCACCACCACTTTTTATTAATTTGTTTTTCTGTCCCATATGGCAGAAAGTGGACATTATTTCTTCACTAGTCAGCCACACCTACCACCTATTGCCCCTCCAAGGGATAAATGTCACCAGCTGTTCCTGTACCAATGGAGCAATGAAAGAAGGTGGACTTGGCCTGTTTACCTATCCTGAAGCTGCTCTTCATGACCAACAAACAGAAAGACCTGGGCCCACACTCCTACAAGCTACTCTACAGACCTTGAGATAGGTGGGGAGCATCACAGTACCACCAAAATAGCAACAAAAATAGCACTCCCAAGCCACATGCCTGATATACCAAAACAAAGTAAAAGGAAACATCAGGGTGAAACAGCAAACATAATCAACAAATAAATAAAAGAAATCCAAAATATCTCAGACACAACAGACAGCTTCAAATTAAACAAAGAAACAGGACAAGATGGCAGAAGAAAATGATTTAAAAAAAATCAGGAAACTTCCATTAGGAAGAACAGCTAGTAAAAATTATCTTTAAGAAATTAAACAGATTTATATACAAGACCTTCCAAGAGATTGAAGAAATCACAAGCAAAATCAAACAAAACACAGACAATGCTCTTGAAGAAATCAGGAAAGCAATACAAGAGCAAAATGACAAAATAAGTAGACAATTAGAAACCACACAAAAACAGCAATTAGAAATCCAGAAGATGGACACTAAAATTTCAGAGTGAGATAACACATTGGAAGGACAAAAGAGTAGAATCAAATCAATAGAAGAACAGATCAGTGAATTAGAAGAGAAATTCCTTCGTACATTTTTATGTAGAAAATCAGGAAAAAAAAAAAAAAAAAGAAGAAGAAGAAGAAGAAAGTAAAATGAAGAAAGCCTAAGAATTACTTTGGAAACTATCAAGAGGAAAAAATTACATGTGATCAGAATTCCAGAACAGGAAAAGGTAAATACACAAAAATGATTATCAAAGATTTGTTAGCAGAAAACTGCCTAAGTATCATGAAAGACAAAAAGATATCTATCCAAGAAGGTCAATGAACCTCATACAGGATACACTGCCAAAGAAAGTCACTATGATTTTTCAGAATGAAACTTCATAAAGCCAAAAACAGAAAGAATCTTCAGAGCAGCTTGAGAAAAACTAAATGTTACCTATAAAGGGGAACCAATAAGACTTGGGTCTGATTTCTTAACAGAAATCATGTAGGCAAAAATGTAATGGAATGACATTTAAAAGCCTGAAAGGAAAAAGAAAAAAAAAAGAAAGCCAACCAAGAAATATATATACAGAGCAACTGTCCCTCAAATACAATGGCAAAATTAGGACACAGCCAGATAAATAGAAATGAAGGGGATTTATGGAAACAAGACCAATCTTACAACCAATGCTAAAGGGAGTCCTTCAAACAGAGAACTAAGAAAGTCCAACAACAGCCTGTGATTAAGACACATGGCAATATCACCCAGAAACCAACCCAGAAAAATTTTCAAAAATAAAATAAACTTACAAGACTAAAGTAGGGAATCAGACATATCAATCTGTAAATGATGACAACTACAAAACAAAAAAAGGGAAAAAATAAATGGCATAACAACTGAATTTCTAAATGGAGAAATCAGGACTATATCAACTTAGAACAGACTGTTTTTAACTTGTTGTTAGGTGCCACTGAGTCAGCTCTGACTCATAGCAACTCTATGCACAACAGAATGACACAATGCCTGGTTGTACACCAATCTCACCTTCCTTGCTATACTTTAACCCATCATTGTTTTAAACTTAAAGCCAAAAAAAACCCAAACTCACTACCATCAAGTTGCTTCCAACTGAAAGCAACCCCCACTGGGTTTCTGAGGCTGTAAATCTTTATGGAAGTAAATCGCTCAGAGCAGCTGGTGGGTTTGAACCACTGACTTTCTGGTTACCAGTCAAGTGTCTTATCCACTATGCCACCAGAGCTCATGTTTTAAACTTAAGAAGACAAAAATAAATTACAGAGTAGTTACACACACACACACACACACACAAATTAATTAAACTTCTAAACAAAATAAGAAAAAAAAATCATAAGGACTTAGTAAACATAAAATCAACAATGAAGAAAATGGAAAGAAAATCTAATAAAATGAACTCAACACAGAAAAATATACAGAATAAAGAAATCATTAACATCACAATAAAAACACAAAAGAATGACAGCAGTAAAATTCATAGGTATCAATAATTACACTGACTATAAAAGGAATTCGGGTGGTGTAGTGCCTAAGACATTTGGCTGCTAATCAGAAGGCTGGCAGTCCAAACCCACTAGCCACTCCTTGGAAAGGAGGTTGGGCAATCTACTTCTGTAGTGATACTGCCTAGGAAATCCAAGGAGGGGTCACTATGAGTTGGATACTACTCTATGGCAGTGGGTTTAGTTTGGGTGGGTTATAAATGGATTAAATGCACCCATCAAGAGAAAGAGAAGGCAGAATGGATAAGAAAACAAACCCACCAAAATGCTGTCTACAAGAGGGTCACTTAGATATAAAGATAAAGACAAATTAAAAATCAAAGGATGGATTTTTGTCAAGCAAACCACAGCCAAAAAAAGATCAGGAACCCACCAAAATGCTGTCTTCAAGAGAGTCACTTAGATATAAAGATAAAGGTAAATTAAATATCAAAGGATGGAAAAAAAAAAAGTCAAGCAAACCACAATAAAAAAAAAGCAGGAGTGGCAGTGTTAATTTCTGATAAAATAGACTTCAACACAAAAAAACAGAACAAGGCACAAGAAAGGGCATTATGTAATGATTAAAGGGTCAATCCAGCAAGAGAATCATGTGGTAGTTGTGTGTCAAAGTGGCTGAGCCTAGTTTTGCGTGGCTGGGCAGCTGGATGTAGTTATTCCCCATTATGAGATTGGTAATCAACTTCATGGTGCAATTTATTGGAGCAGCAGAGTAGCTACCATAGAGATGTCGTCTGCTTTCAGTATATAAGACAGGTTTGAGAAAGGTCTCTGAGCTTTTTGGAGTGGTTGGACTCTGAATGTAGCTGAGTCTTCATGTCAATGGCCTGCCATGTTGTCTGCCTATCCTGGGACTGTTAATGGCCTTGAATCAGTGGCCTGCCATATTGCTTGATTTGTCAGCCTCAGCAGCCAGCACCTGCCTGAGATAAGAGACACTTCCAGCTTCAGAGGGCTGGGTATGAGGCAAAAGTGAAGGTGAAGATTGAAGGGCTTTTAGCCAGCCCCTAAAGCTGGAACTTTGCACTTGGACTTCTAGCCTCCTAAACTGTAAGAGAATAAATCCCTGTTCATCCAAAGCTACATATTTGTGGTATTTTCTGGTAGAGCAACAGTAGAGGGCCAAAACAGACAATAATAAATATCTACACACCCAGAGAAAGAGTCCCAAAATACATAAATCATATATTAAGAGACTTGAAAAAGAGAAATAGACAACTGCACAATAATCACAGGAGACTTTAATACATCACTGTTGATCAAGGACAGAACAACCAGAAAAAAACTCAACAAAGATAAAGAAGATCTAAACAATACAATCTACCAACTTAACCTCATAAACATATATAGAACACTTCACTTAATAAAAAAATAATACATATTCTTTTCCACTACATGTGTCTCATTCTCCAGAATAGACAATGAGTTAGGTTACAAAACAAGCTTCAATAAAGTTAAAAATATTGAAATAATACAAAGCATCTTCTTAGCTCAGAACACTGTAAAATTAGAAATCAATAATAAGAAGATCGGGGGGGAATCAAATGGATGACATTTAATAACACCCTGCTTAAAAACTACTGAATAATAGAAAAAATAAAAAGTAAAATAAAACAATTTCTAGAATCAAATGAGAATGAAAAACAACATACCAAAATCTTTGGTTTACAGCAAAAGCAGTGCTCAGAGGTCAATTTATGCAATAAACACACACATCAAAAAAGAAGAAAAAAATAAGAGTCAACACCTTAAGTCAATCCCCAAAATGAGGGAAAAGACCAGCAAAAAAAAAAGAGAAAAAGAAACCAAAAAACATACAGTCATCAGAAGAAAGGTAATAATAAAGATTTGAGCTGAAATAAATGAAATAGAAAATCAACACAAAAAATAAAGAACTCTAGAAGTTGGTTCGTCAAAGAGATTAATAAAATGGACAAAATACTGGCAAATTTAACAAAGGAAAAGAAGAAGAATACGTAAGTAATATGAATAAGAAATGAAATAGGCAATGTCATAACAGAACCAGTAAGAATAAAAAGGTATATAGCAGAATACTATGAGGAACTGTATTATATCAAATTTGAATACCTAGAAGAAATAGACAAATTTCTAGTTCAAAAAAGGCCTATCCAAGTTAGCACAGACTGAGATTGAAAATTTGAGCAAGCCCAGAACAAAAGAATAAATTGAACAGGTGATTAAAAAAAAAAAAAAACTCCACAAAAATCTTCCCTGGATGATTAAACCAAAAATTCTGAGAAAAAGCTGACACCAATTCTTCTCAAACTATTTCTGAACATAGAAAAGGATGGAATACTCTCAAACTTATTATTTAAAAAGAAAACTACAGACTAATATTCCTCATGACTATAGATATGAAAATCTCAGCAAAATCCTAGCTAATAGAATCCAACATCATATACAAAAAAAAAAAGATAAAACGCATCCAAATCGACAAGGAAAAAGTAAAACTAGCTCTATTTGCAGATGATATAATCTAGTATGTGGAAAATCCCAGAGACTCATCAAGAAAACTGTTAGAACCAATACAAGGATTCATCAATACAGCAGGGTACAAGATCAACGTACAAAAAAATTCATCACATTCTTCTACACTCTCACAAGGACAACTCTGAAAAGAAAATCAGGAAGAAACTGTCATTTGCAATAGGCACTTAAAAGATGGAGTACTTAGAAAAAAATCTAACTAGAGATTCAAAGACTTATACAAAGAAAACTAAATACTACTGCAAGAAACCAAAAGAGACTTGCATAAATAGAAGAGTACCACGTTCATGGATAGTAAGATTTAACATTGTGAAAATATCAATATTAAAAAAAAAAAAAAAAAAACTCACTTCATGTGAATTCTAACTCATAGCAACCCCTCCTTGGGTTTCCAAGGCGGTATCACTACAGAAGTAGTTTGCCCAGTCTTCCTTATGAGGAATGGTTGGTGAGTGTGAACTGCCAGCCTTCTGGTTAGCAGTCAAATGCCTTAGGCACTACACCACCAGAGCTCCTATACTACCCAAAGTTATCTATAAATATAACACAATCCCAATACAGACTCAGTCAACATTCTTTACAAAGATGAAAAACAAAGCACCAACTTCATATGGAAAGAGACCACAGACAAGCTAAGCACTACTGATGAAGAAGAATAAAGTAGGAGGTCTTACACTTCCTGATTTCAAAGCCTACTATACAGTCGTGGTAGTCAAAATATCCTGGTACTGGTATCATGAAAGACACGTAGACCAATGCAACTAACTTGAGAACCCAGAAGTAAATCGATCCACATTTAGATACCTGATTTTCAACAAAGGGTTGAAATCCATTAAATGGGGAAGACAATCTCTTTAACGAATGTTGCTTGTAAAATTGGTTATCCATTTGCAGAAAAATGAAACAAGATCTGTACCTTATGTAACATACAGCAAGTAACTCAACATGGATCAAAGTCTTAAATGTAAAACATAAAGTTCTAAAGATTATCAAAGAAAAAATATGTCTATCAAACAACCAAAAAAGCACAAAAAGTAGAAGATAAACTAGATGACTGAGACTTCTAGAAGTTAAATACTGGTGTGCATCAAAAGACTCCCCCAAAAGAATAAAAAGAGAACCTACAGATTGGGGAAAAAAATATTTGGCAATGACATACCTGACAAAAGACTTATCTCTAAAATTTATAGAAACGTTCAATACCTCAACAACAAAAAGACAAACAACCCAATTAAAATTGAGCAGAAGACATGAACAGACACTTCACCCAAGAAGATATTAAAGTGGCCAATAACAACATGAAAACAAATGCTTACAACCTTTAGCCATTAGAAAGAAGAAAATACAAACAACAGTGAGATATAGTCTTACCCCAGGAATATAGCAAAGTTCAGTAAGACAGAAAACAACAAATGCTCATGAGAAGGTAGAGATATTGGAACTCTGCTACACTGCTGATGGGACTATAAAATGGAAAAAACACTGTGGAAAATGTTATGATGATTCCTTAAAAAACTGGAAATAGAAATACCATTTGAACCAGCAGTCCCACTACAAGGTATATATCCTAGAGAAATAAGAGTTAAGTACGTGAATAGATGACAGCTCTGGTGGCTTAGTGCCTTAGGCATTTGACTGCTAACCAGAAGGCTGGTGGTTCATGCCCACCAGCCACTCCTTGGAAGGAAGTTTGGGCAATCTACTTCTGTAGTGATCCCACCTCAGAAATCCAAGGAGGGATCGCTATGAGTTGGACCCGACTCAAGGGCAGTGAGTTTTTTTTTTTTTTTTTTAACATGAATAAATAAATGTACACCCATGTTTATTGTGGCATTATGCACAATAGCAAAGAGATGGGAATAACTCAAATGTCCATCAACAGATGAATCATTAAACAAACTTTGATACATAATGCGATGGAATACTATGCAATGTTAAAGACTAACAAAGAATCTGAAACACTTTATAATGTGGACTGAACTTGGAAGACATTATGCTGAGTGAAATAAGGCAATCAGAAAAGGGAAAATACTGTATGAGTACACTATTATAAATAGTCAAGGAGTGGTTTACACACAGAATGAAATATCTTGAAGGTTACCAAGGTTGGGAGAGAAAGGGAGGAAAAATCACTAACTAGATAATAGACACATATTAACCTGGGTGAAGGGAAAGATAATAGGCCACAATGGTAGATACAAAGACAGACAGGCAAGATGAACAGGTATGGATGGGAGCTAAAAGACTACATCTAGGATGACAATATATAGGTTTGGCAGAGGATATTTCTACATATGTATTTGTACATGCTATAACTATATCCAGGAGCTCTGGTAGCATAGTGCCTAAGGCATTTGACTGCTAACCAGAAGGCTGGCACTTCAAATCCACCAGCCACTCCTCGGAAAGAAGATGGGGCAATCTACTTCCGTAGTGATACTGCCTCAGAAATCCAAGGAGGGGTCACTATGAGTCGGGTCCAACTCAAGGGCACATAACAACAACAACAACAATAACTGTATCTATGTATGTAGTAGAGTAATGAGGGGGCAACATTATAAAAACTTCTTAGCTGTAACCACAGTTACAACTTTAGGATCACAGTCTTGTGGGACAGCTAATCAGTTGTTATTGTTAGGTGCCATTGAGTCATCTCCAAATCACAATGACCCCATGCACAACAGACTGAAAGTCTGCCTGATCTTGTGCCATCCTCACAATCCTTGCTATGCTTGAGCCCATCATCACAGCCACTGTGTCAATTCATCTCATTGAAGATCTTCCCCTTTCTCACTGACTACTTTACCAAGTATGGCATCCTTTTCCAGGGACTGGTCCTTTCTGACAACGTGAACAAACTAAGTGAGACCACGTCTAGCCATTCTTGCTTCTAAAGACCATCCAGGCTGCACTTCTTCCAGGCCACATTTATTCGTTCTTCTGGCAGTCCAAGATATTTTCAGTATTTTCCACCATCACTACAATTCAAAGGCACCAACTCTCCTGTCTTCTTTATTCATTGTCCAGCTTTCACATATGTATGAGGTGATTGAAAATATCATGGCTTAGGTCAGGAGCACCTTAGTCTTCAAAACGACATCTTTGCTCCTTAACACTTTACAGAGGTTTTTTTTCAACATATTTGCAATATGACATGTGATTTCTTGACTACTGCTTCTACACTTTCCCTTGTTACCCTCCGATGGGACCGGGTCTCAGGGAGCAAGGTAAGCACGGGCGTAGCACAGAGTAGCAGGCCGGAAGAGAGGAGAAGGGGGTAAAACCCAGGAAGCCAAAGAGAAGAGCAATCAGCCAAAGGGATTAGGTGAGGAGGGGAAACTCAGGGACGTCCAAAGAAGCAGGCCAGGAGAGCAGGAGAAAGGGGATTAAAAGACAGGAAGCCAGACAGAGGAACAGTCAGCCACA
>NW_006921772.1:6005352-6015606 GCF_000298275.1 Orycteropus afer afer | reverse complement strand
GGCTGCGATGATGGGCTCAAGTATAGCAGGGATTGTGGGGCTGGCGCGGGATTGGGCAGTGTTTCGTTCTGCTGTGCATGGGGTCGCTATGAGTCAGAAATGACTCGACGGCACTTAACAACAACAACAACAACAGCTTCTATGAGATTTGATTATGGATCCAAGTAATACGAAATCCTTGACAACTTCTATCTTTTCTCCATTTATCATGATGTTGCTTATTGGTCCAATTGTGACAATTTTTGTTTTCTTTATGTTGAAGTGTAATCCTTACTGAAGACTATTGTCTTTGATCGTCATCAGTGTTTCAAGTCATCTTCACTTTCAGCAAGTAAGATTGTGTCATGTGCATATCTCAGATTCTTAATGAGTCTTCCTCAATATTGATGCCACTTTCTTCTGCATATAGTCAAGCTTCTTGGATTATTTGCTTAGAATACAGATTGAATAAGTATGGTGAAAGGATACAACCCTGACAACATCTTCCCTGATTTTAAATCATGCAGTATCCCCTTGTTCTGTTTGAACGACTGTCTTTTGATCTATGTACAGATTTCTCATGAGCACAATTAAGTGTTCTGGAATTCCCATTCTGTGCAATGTTATTCATAATTTGTTATGATTCACACAGTCAAATTCCTTTGCATACTCAATAAAACAGAGGTAAACATCTTTCTGGTGTCCTTTGTTTTTGGTCAAGATTCTTCTGACAACATGAATGGTATCCCTCATTTCACATTCTCTTCTGAATCCACCTTGAATTTCTAGAAGTTCCCCATCAACTATTTTTGAAATCTATTTGCAAAAAATATTTTACTTGTGTGTGATATTGCTCAACAATTTCCACATGCTGTTGGATCATCTTTCTGTGGAATGGGCACTAATATTGATCTCTTCCAGTCAGTTGGCCAGCTAGCTTTCTTCCAGATTTCTTGCTATAAACCAGTGAGAACTTTCAGCACTGCATTTGTTTGTTGAAACAACTCAATGGGTATTCTGGCAATTCCTGGAGCCTTGTTTTTTGCCAATTCCTTCAGTGCAGCTTGGACTTCTTCAGTACCTTTGACTCTTGATCATATGCTACCTCTTGAAATGGTTGAATGTTCACAAATTCTTTTTGGTACAGTGATTCTGAATACTCCTTCCATCTCTTTGATGCTTCCTGCATTGTTCAATGTTTTGCCCACAGAATCCTTTAATATTGTGATTGTTGATGTTATTGTTATGTGCCATTGAGTCAGACCTGACTCATAGCAACCCCTCCTTGGATTTCTGAGGTGATATCACTATGAAAGTAGATTGCCCAAACTTCCTTCCAAGGAGTGTCTGGTGAGTTTCAACCACCAGCCTGCTGGTTAGCAGTCAAATGCCTTAGGCACTATGCTTCCAGATCTCCTAATATTGAAATTAGAGGCTTAAATATTTTTTAAGTTTTTTCAGCTTGAGAAATACCAAGGGTATTTTCTGTTTTGACTTTCTAATTCCCTGTCTTTACATATTTCATTGTAATACTTTACTTTGTCTTCTTGAGCTGCCCCTTGAAATCTCTGTTTAGCTTTTTTATTTCATCATTTCTTCCACATATTTTAGTTTCTCTCTGTTCAAGAGCCAATTTCAAGGTCTTTTCTGACATCTTTTCTTCTTTTCCTGTCATTATGACAACTTTTGCTTTCTTCATGTATGATGTTCATCCCACAATTCATTTGATCTTCATTCATTGGTGTTCAATGCATCAAATCTATTATTCAGACCAGCTCTAAATTCAGGTGGAACACAATCAAAGTTGCATTTTGGCTCTTGTGGAGTTGTTTTAATTTTCTTCAGATTCAACTTGAACTTGGAGATGAGTAATTGATGGTCTGTTTCACAATCAGCTCCTGGCCTTGTTTTGAGGGAAGATATTGAGCTTCTCCATTGCCTCTTTCCCAGATGTAGGTGACTTAATTCCTGTGTATTCCATCTGACAAGGTCCACATGTATAATTGCTGTTCATGTTGTTGAAAAAAGCATTTGTAGTGAATAAGTTGTTGGTCTCGCAAAATTCTATCATGCAATCTCCAGTGCCATTTCCATTACCAAGGCCGTATTTTCCAATTACTGATGCTTCTTCTTTGTTTCCAGACTTCACATTCTAGTTGCCAGTAATTATCAATACCTCTTGATTGCATGTTTGATCAATTTTAGATTGCAGACATTGATAAAAATCTTCAATTGCTTCATGTTTCACTTTAGTTGGTTCATAAATTTGAATAAAAGTAGAATTAACTGATCTTCCTTGTGGGTGTATGGATATTATCCTATCACTGAAAGCATTGTACTTCAGGATAGATCTTGAAATGTCCTTTGTGATGATGAATGTGATGACATTCCTCTTCAATTTGCATTTTCCATATAGTAGACCATAAGATTATCTCATTCAAAATGGTTAAGACCAGTCCATTTCAGCACACTAGCCAAAGAGATCAATGTTTATGCATTTCATTTCATTTTGACAGCTTCCAATATTCCTAGATTCATACTTCACACATTCCACATTCCACATATTAATGAATGTTTGCAGCTTTTCCCTCTCATTTTGAGTTGTACCTTATCAGCAAAAGAAGGTCCCAAAAGCTTTACTCCATACATGTCATTAAGGGCAACTTTGAGGAGGGATATCTTTCCTAGTTGTATTTTGAGTCCCTTACAACATCAGGGGCTTATCTTTGAACTCTCTATCAGACAATGTTTCACCACTGTTCGTAAGGATTTCAGTGGCCAATCTTTTCAGAAGTGTATGGCCCTGTTCTTCTCTCTAGTCTGTCTTAGTCTGAAAGCTCCATTGAAACCTGTCCACTGTGAGTGTCCCTGCTGGTGTTTGAAATACCGGTTGCAGAGCTTCCAGATTCACAGAACTACACAAGCCATCACAGTATGAGAAACTGACTGACACATGGTGTCATAGCATAATTTACAAAGACAGTGTTCTGCCTCCTACCATGTTGAGTAGTGACTGGAAAATTAAAAGCTGGCAAACAGTCATTTAAGGTGAAACTGTTGGTCTTTCTCCTTCCAAAGCAAAAAAGTGTGAAGAAAATTTTTTTAAAAATGTGGTAATAAATATCCCAACCCAACCTATGGGTTGTACTTATAACATTTGATGCTCTATTCAACTAATGGACCATGCTGACTTCAGCTTCCATGACCCTGAGTTCAGAAGAACTAGATGGCTCCTGACTACTGGTACTTCTATTGGTTTTCCATCTTGTTAAGAGTAAAAGCCAATTTCTGACATGACCTGCAAGGATCTATATGATCAACACCCATTATCTTTCTAATTTCATGTTACCACTTTTCTCTCATTGTGTTAGAGCTACACTTGATTCCCTTGCTGTTTCTTGAACTCATCAAGGACTCAGGCACCTTGGGCTTGCTTTTCTTTCTGCTTGGAAATGTCTTCTCTGATATCTGCATGGCCTCATCTACTTCAGGGTTCTGTTCAAATTTTGTCTGATTAGAGAGACCCACCCTGTCTATCATATATAAAATGACATCCACCTCTAATGCTCTTTCTTCATTTTACTTGATAGCCCTTATCTCACTTACCATCACTAGGTAGTGAAGATGGCTAATATGCTTAACTACTAGCCAAAAAATTTGAATTTTTAGTTCACCCAGAGGTGCCTTGGAAGAAAGGTTTGTTGATCTATTTACAAAAAAATCAGACATGGAAAACCTTATGGAACACAATTTTACTCTGTCACACATGGAGTCACCAGGAGGTGCAGTCAACTCACTGACAGACAACTAGTAAACTGGTACTATATTACATATTCATTCAAAACCTTTTTTTTTTCTGTCTCCTCTTGCTAGAAAGTAAGCCACATGAGAGTAGTGCTTTTTCTCTCATATTCATTGCTTTATTCACAGTACCTGATACATATTAAGAACTTAAATACATTGAATGAGTTACTGAAGAAATCATATTGTACTTGTTATCAGTGAGGAACAAGAGCAAACAGCAAGTACATTATCTCAATGCATTTTAATAGGATGCTGAGACTGCTACCAATGAAACCACTTACTTATCAATTAATTATTTTGGTGATGATTGCTGCACTCCAAATTTCTAATTTTTGAGCTTATCTAGAACTATGGGTTGTACTTATAACATCTGATGCTCTATTCAACTAAAATAACATCCTGTGAAATTAAAATTTTCAATTTTGACTTTGCAAATATGCAAATTCTATTGATTGTATTCTTTTGAATTTCCCAATAATAGTGTCTCTTTTCAGATTTAAAATTAGTCTTAAAGTAATAGTTACCTTCTTTCATCTATAAAGCTTTAACCTGTCATCATGCTTTTTAAAAGAAAGCACTATTTTTCTTTGCTTTACTGAAGGCAGGAAATGTTAAAACAATTCAATAAATTTCCATATACTTTTCTGAAAATCTTCTACATGCTGGAATAAGCTATAGTATTTTCTTATAAAGTTACATTTTAAAGAATGAAGAGTTTTAAATCATGTCCTTATTTGAATGCATGAGCACATTTTGGGTATGGGGTAGGAATGATGGGAGAGGCAAAGTAGAAATGCAGGATGGATTGTTATAGATTGTTAATTTAACATCTTAGATTTGTAGTGATGAGATGTAGTTCACTCCTCATGCTTGTCTTTCAAGGGGGTGCATATCCTTCACTCTCAAGATTTGATATTTATACTTTTTATCTACAGAATTATCCCATTGTGATAAAAATCACAAATATTTATTTGGATTGCACACATTCTAAAATGCTCCAAAAGAGAAGAGTTGGTCAGATCTGGGTTTTTATTGTCTACTCCACCTCTTTTAAGCTCTGTGATAATGGGCAAATTATTTAACCTTTTTGAACTAGTTTCAGCACAAATAAAATGGGAGGTATTTCACAGAGTTTCTGTGTAGATAAAATAAAAATATATTTGCTAAGCAGTCACTTATCAAGGATCCTGATGGACTCTCCTTGGCCAAAATGATGGTTAACCATCACTGGCTACAAATACGGCACCATGAGGCTGCACCCCTGTCTAATAGAAGGGCCCTGGCATTCAGACCTAAGGAAGTCCTGTTACCACCTAGTTCTCTATGTTTTCTGCAATGGCAAATGGTCTTGATCATATGAGAAACTCTGGAAATTGTGCTGATCTGGTAGGACTTCAGGAAGCTTCTTTGAGGATATCTAACTAAATGCTGCTGCTTTTTTGCCTCAGAAATTAATGGTGACATAATAAAGTTCCTGAAATTTGTCTGTGACTAGCTCCTTGAAGGTCAAGACAGGACTCAATGATGAACAGATCCTCTCAGGTATTTATTTACCAGTCTCCTTTGCTGACACTGAGCCATAACAATGCTTTGACTTGGTTCATTTTCCAGGATTATCATAGTCTTGCAACCACTGCTAAACTACCTGTGAAAAGTGGCCACTTTTCAAATGGCTTAGCAATTGCTTAGGGTTTATGAAGTAATTTCTAAGTCTAAATCATATCCAAGTGAACATCTCACAATAATTTGAGAACATTTTAATAGTAGAGTTCCCCTCTATGAGAGCTGAACATTTCAAAGGGTGTAAATAATTTCCTTAATGACTAGACTGTGTATCCATTCATGCATTTATTCATATATATATCCAACAAATATATATCAGTCTAGTATGTGCATTAAACTAGGATTTACTCAGGTGTTCTCTTCCAGTCCACCCTAAGCCACCATCAGAATTATCTTCCTTAAATCCAGATCTAATTATTTCACTCTTGGCCAAAAAAATCTCCATCAGTTCACCATGGTGGCTACGACAATGGGCTCAAGTATAGCAAGGATCGTGGAGCTGGCATGGGATCAGGCAGTGTTTCATTCTGCTGTGCATGGGGTTGCTATGAGTCAGAAATGACTCGGCGGCACCTAACAACAACAACAACAGTTCACCATTGCTTTCAGAAAAATTTTGAAAAGCATTATTATGATATAAAAAGTTTATCCCTTTATTCTTCAAAACTTAAACTCTAGCTGTATATGAAAATTTCCACCAGTACTAACAAATAACATGTCCTTTCTCTCATCTTTATCAGTGCATATGACATTTTTACTTTTGCCTAGGATTTTTTTTCTTTTTTTTCTACACTTTCTTTAAGACAATGCTCACAGTTCATCACCTCAAGTCCCTGTCCAGAAATGATATTCTCATTCATAGCTCTTTGATGACACAACTCATCCTTCAATTAAAGTTCTTTACACACTGTGCTGCATTTTATCTCAAAGTGATAAAAGTCAGAGAGGATTGGAGAAAGGAAAAGAAGATAAAGAGGAGTTGTAATAGGAATCACGAAGGTAAAAAATAGGACAGAAAGCTAATAAAGAGAAAAAGGCACTCAGATTAATCTTTTTATTCAAAAGGTTCTGTATTGTCCCTCTCAAAGTAGGGTGTACATATTGCACATTGGCATGTGCAAAGGGAATGGAAATCCACAAAACTGAGTTGTTACTACAGTGAAAACTGTGAGAGACAGAACTCCACAGCACTGCCTTGCTTTTCTGGGTCTTGCAGTTTTCCTCCTTGACAGGGTGCAGTCTTACCACTTTTCTGTCACTCTCTATTAGTGGAAAATATTTGAGTCTCTGACAGGTTTCCTCCTTATACTGGTTCTGGCTTCCACAAGTTTTACTATAATTCCTGGCATGTCAAATTTGCTTGACGATTACCTTTAAAAAAATTATAGGTAAACATACTATTATAAATTACACAAGAGAATGTCAAATGTAAATGAATGGCTATAATGTTCAAAATTCATTTTACTACTGCCTAAGTTATTTCAAGCTAAGCTCACCATTCCCTTTTCAAATTTTGGCTTGTGGGTTTACCTTTTCTAATAGGAATGGTTGTTTTTTGTTTTTTTTTTTCTTTTTAGTTTGTTTGTTTTTTTTTTTTTTAGATTTTTATTGTGATTAGGGTGAAAGCTTACAGAGCAAATTCATTCTCCATACAGCAACTCACATACACTTTACATCATGACATTGACTACAATTTACCACAATGCAACAGCTCCTCTCCCATTTTCTCCCCATAATTATTTCTTCCCTGTGTCCTTCTCTCCCATGACTCCCCACCTCCACCTGTCTCCCTGTGCATACCCAACTCTTCTCTTCTCTCATGATTGATTTCTCTAAGGAGTATGTCTAGCTAATGTAAATGTTCAGTTCATATGCCTGTCTTTTGTTTGGCTGGAAGCCACAGGAGTGAGTTCATTTCCAGGGCAGCGAGGGGTCATAGTCTCAGCAGTTCCATCAGGCTCTATCAGACCAATAAACCTGGTCTTTTTTTTTTTTTTTTTAATGATTTTGAGTTTTATTCCATATTGTTCTCCCACTCTATCCAGGATCTCCTACAGAGATCCTCCTCCAAGTGGTGACAGTAGTAGATGGGCACTATCTAGTTCTTCTAGTCTCATGGTCATATAGGCTAAGGATCGCATGGACTAATTGTTTCCATGTGTCTTTGGTTTTCTTCATTCTCTTTTGCTCTTGATGAGGAGAGACCCATTGTTGCATCTAGATGGGTTTGCAAGTATTTAAGATCCCAGTCACTACTCACCAAAATAATATGTGGAACAATGTTTTTGTACAGTGTTAACTCTGTCAGCTGAGCTTGATGTCCCCTGAGACTATGGTCCTGAGACCACAGGTCCAACTACTCACTCCCTCTGTGCAGCTGGCTGGGCCAAGAAATGACTACAACCTTGCCCCTTGTCAGCTCTACTATACACCTGGGAATTCTTACAGAACATACAAATACACTTGTATATGTATTGTATACATATACCCATCTCTCCACTCATATACAAATATTTGCCTTCACTGACAATGCAGTACTGTATGTGCAAAAGGGTTTATCTTTGTTGTCTGTACCTCTCATGCACCTCTCTATGTTTTCATCTTCCTCAATGTCACTGTGTTAGTCACTCACATTTGGTATATTGTCCTTCTCTTCATCCAAATCAGTACTTGTCTCTATCTATTGAACAGTGTTCCTTCTCCTCCCCTCTCCTCCCCTTCCACCCTGGTAATGAACAAAGAAAATTTCCTTCCATATATAAAACTTTCCTTGACTTTTTGCAGTAACAGACTAATACAATATTTGTCTTTCTGTGACTGACTTATTTCACTTAGCATAATATCCTCCAAGTTCATCCATGTTATGTGGTGTTTAGCCAATTCTATGTTATTCTTTAGGATTACATGATTCCATTGTGTGTATGTACTATAGTTTGGTTATCCATTCTTCTGTTGATGGGCACCTAGGTTAAATCCATCTTTTGGCTATTGTAAATTGAGCTGTGATGAACATGGGTGTGCATATATCTGTTCTTGTCCTGGCTCTCACTTCTTTAGGATATATACCTCACTTCTTTAGGATATATATGGGTCAAATGGTATTTCTGATCCCAACTTTTTAAGGAATTGCCATACTGCTTTCCATGATGGTTGTACCATTTTACAGTCCCACCAGCAGTTTATGAGAGTCCCAGTCTCTCCACATCCTCACCAGCATTTGTTATTTTTTGTCTTGTTGAACTATGCAACTAGTGCTGGGGCAAGATGGTATCTTGTTTTCATTTGGACTTCTCTACTGGCTGATGATCATGAGAATTTCTTCATGTTTATTGGCCACCTGGATATCCTCTTTGGTGAAGTGTCTATTCATGTCTTCTTGCCCATTTTTAATTGGATTATTTGTCTTTTTGTGGTTGATGTATTGGAGTTTTCTATAATTTCTGGAGTTAAATCACTTGTCAGATATGTCATTGATGAATATTTTTTCCTAATCTGTAGGTTCTTTTTTGGCTCTTTTGAAGAAGTCTTTGGAAGCACATAAATATTTAATTTTTAGAAGGTCCCATTCATCTAGTTTTTCTTCTGCTGTTTGTGCATTTTGGGTTGTGCTTGATAGTCTATTTATGCCATATATTAAACTAAAACTCACTGCTGGTGAGTTGGATCCAACTCACAGCAACCACTTCTTGGGTTTCTGAGGCAGTATCACTATGGAAGTAGATTGCCCAATCTGGACCCCTAAATTGGCCCCTAGTTTTGCCTTGAGAAACTTTATACTTTTAGCTTTCATATTTATGTACTTGATCCATCTGGAGTTCACAAGGGGAATGGTTTCAGTCTCTGTCTATTGAGAATAATGTTGGCAGTTGGTTTTGCATATATGCCCTTTATTATGTTGAGGAATATCCCTTGTACTTCTATTTTGCTGAGAGTTTTGATCAGGAATGGGTGTTGGATTTTATCAAATGCCTTTTCTGCATCTATTGATATGATTATGTGGTTCTTTTCCTTTGTTTTATTTATGTGGTGGATGACATCATTTTTTTTTCTTCCCTAATGTTGAACCATCCTTGCATACTTGATATG
Organism: Orycteropus afer afer; assembly: GCF_000298275.1. Classification (NCBI taxonomy): domain Eukaryota; kingdom Metazoa; phylum Chordata; class Mammalia; order Tubulidentata; family Orycteropodidae; genus Orycteropus; species Orycteropus afer. The sequence goes on along the minus strand of NW_006921772.1, from coordinate 6,006,174 downwards.
AACCCCACTTGGTCATAATGAATTATTATTATTATTATTTTGATATGTTCTTGGAGTCTATCGGCTAGGATTTTGTTGAAGATTTTTGCATCTATATTCATGAGGGATATTGGTCTGTAGTTTTCCTTTTGAGTGATGTCTTTGCCTGGTTTTAGTATCAAGGTTATGCTTGCTTCATAAAATAAATTTGGGAGGATTCCATCTTTTTATATGTTCTGAAAAAGTTTGAGTAGGATTGGTGTCAATTCTTCTCTAAATATTTGGTAGAATTCTCCAGTGGAACTGTCTGGGCCAGGATTTTTTTTGTTGGTAATTTTTTGATGATCTGTTCAATTTCTTATTTTGTTATGGGTCTATTCAACTTTTCCACCTCAGTCTGTGTTAGTTTAGGTAAGTGGTGTGTTTCTAGAAATCTGTCCATTTCTTCAAGATTTTCAAATTTGTTGGAGTATAGTTCTTCATAGTATTCTGATATTATCCTTTTCATTTCAGTTGGTTCTGTTGTGATGTCACCCATTTCATTTTTATTCATATTATTTGTATTCTCTCCCTCTTTTCCTTTGTTAAATTTGTCATTGGTTTGTCAATTTATTAATCTTTTCAAAAAACCAACTTCTAGTTTTGTTGATTTTTTCTATTGTCTTTCTATTTTCTGTTTCATTGATTTCTGCTCGAATCTTGATTATTTCCTTTCTTCTGGTGATTGTAGGCTTTTCTTGCTGTTCTTTTTCTAATTATTGGAGATGTTGGTTTAAAGTGTTGATTTTGGCTCTTTCTTCTTTTTTGATGTGTGCATTTATTGCTATAAATTGGCCTCTGATC
>NW_006921772.1:5976180-6004162 GCF_000298275.1 Orycteropus afer afer | reverse complement strand
TTGCCAACTGGTTCCCTGTTTACAATCTTGTAAGCTTTTTTTTACATTGGATACTTTCATAGCTATGTTAGTTTCTGGGTTATGTCATCTTGTGTATTAATGGTTGGTTGTTATTTGTTATTACTGATTCTCTGTTCAAAGGACTACCTTTAGTATCCTTTGTAAGGTTGGTCATGTTTTTAATGAATTTCCTTGATTTCTGCTTATCTGGAAATCTCCTAATTTCACCATCATATTTGAGGGACAATTTTGCTATATATATATAGTTCTTGGTTGGAAAATTTTCTCTTTTAAGGGTTTCATATATGTTATCCCATTGCCTCCTTGCTTGCTAGTTTCTGCTGAGAAATAAGAGCTTGTTCTTATTTGTCGTCCTTTGTAGGTAATGTTTCCTTTTTCCCGTGCTGCTTTCAGGATTCTTTGTCTTTGGTTTTGATGAGTTTGATGATGATATGTCTTAGTGATTTTCTTTTGGGGTCTATCTTGTTTGGGGTTCATTGGACTTCCTGAATAGATATATTCCCATCTTTCATCATATCAGGAAAGTTCTCTTCCAGCAAATCTTGGACAATTTTCTCAGTGGTTTTATTTTTCTCTTCCTGTGTTGGAATTCTGATTACAAGTAGGTTATTTCTTTTGATGGTATTGCACATGAACCTTAAGCTTTCTTCATTTTGTCTTGATCCTTTTTTTTGATTGATCCCTTTCCAAGAAGTATTCAGGTATTTGCCTTCAATCTCTCTAATTCTGTCTTCCATTGATTCAATTCTACTCCTTTGCCCTTTCAATGTGTTATCTATTTATGAAAATTTAGTATTAATCTTCAGGATTTCTATCTATAGATTTTGTATCATTTCTAGTTTTTCGTTTATTTTGTCATTTTGTTCCTGTATTTTCTTCTGAAATTGTTCAAGGTTTTGTCTGTGTTTTCCTTAATTTTATCAGTGTTTTCCTTTATTTGTCTCTCAATCCTTTGAGGATACCTAAGTATGATTCTTCTTAATTCCTTATTAGGGATTTCCAATGTTGCTTCTTCCTCAGGGATGTGTTTTCAGTCCCTTATTTTCAGTCCCTTATCCTGGTCCCTTATTTCTACTTGTTTATCTTGCTTCTTTGTGTGAACTGTGATGGTCTGTTGTCTCTGAGACATTGTGAGTTTGTTGTATTTTGATCTCTGTTAACTGTTTGTGAAGAGTAGTTAAGGATGAATCAGGTTCTTCTTGATGGTCATTTATTGTTAGCCAACTAGTGGAGAAGAAATTGGTGGCTCTCACTCAGTAAGTGGAGCTGCAGGAAGTGTGGATGTGGTTGTGTCATATGGTAGAGTTGCTGTTTCCCACTCAGACAAAAACAACAATCAAACTATCCAAATAGTAAAAGCAAACACACACAAAAAAATACACACCACATAAACACACAGGAACAATCACCAAGAAAAGAAGAAAAAGAAAAGAAAAACCAAGCAAGTAAACAGACAACAACAACAAAAATCCCATAACATCTGGTGAGGGAGCAATAAGAGAAAAGAAGTAGAGTAGGAGAATAATGGAGAAAAAAATGGGAAAAATGCAAAAAGAAAAACAAGGAATGGAGTTAACCATGAGAAAGAAAAAAATGGGGACTGGGAACAGGGCAGAGAGAAAAAGCTGAAAACTAGAACCTGGGAAGGGAAGAATCAAGAATAATAATAAAAAGGATGAACAACAACAAAAAAAGACTAATAACAAGAGTAATAACATTAGTAATACTTTTAACACAAACAAACTAAAAAAAAAAAATCTGGCCAGGGCATGGCACAGCACCCAGGTTCCATCTGGAGCACACACACTGGGCCGAAATTCCTGCCAGCCCAAGAGGTGGGTGGCAGTGAGGAATGGCCACACCTCCATTCACCAAGAGGGTGTGGGGTATAAAAGTAACAAGGGGAATATCACACCTTTATAGTCATTGGCATCTGGAATGTCCTTGCAGTTTCTGATAAGTGGAGCCTCTTCTTACGTCCCTAGAATGTGAGAGAACGTTGTCACTTTAATTATCCAAAATGGTTGAACCTCTTATAAACATTCAAAATGGCTGCACCCTCTGGACAGGCAAAAGTCCACAGCTCAGCCCGTCTCCCTCTTCACTGCTTCTCTTTTTATTCACCAGCCACCAGTGCAGTCCTCCATGCAGTCCCTGGCTAGCAGGACCAATTTTTAGGTTAATTCTTAGGTCCTAATACATTTGGCAATATCCAAGCTGTCCCAGCCATCAGTATCGCTGACAGACTGCATTTCCATAAGTCTCTTTTTTGGTGTTTTCATGCAGGTTTTTCTACTAGTTGGAGTTTAGTCCACTTCTACATCCTTCCTTGCAAAGTTTAGGGCTCCAGGATTATTTTCTGTGCCGGTGTTAATTGGTTTCCCTTTTCTTTGTTAAAGAAGGTCTGTGTAGTTTGTCTGCCTGTTCTGCCATCTTACCAGAACCTTACAATGGTTATCTTTTAATGATTGAATACAGTAGCTTATTCTACCATAGTAGACAACATAAGACATATTCATAAATTTTATAAGGAATAAAATATCCTGACAAGAGAGATGAACATATATGAGACATCAGTGGGGAAAGCAAGTTACTCTTAGATAGCTAATTGGGGAATTGCCAATAAAGGAAATGACATTTGAATTTGATCTTAAAGGATAAGTAGACACAGATCCATGGGGATGGAGAGTTTCTGTCAGTTTGGGTCCTCAGAGAAGCAGGCACCAACATGGGACTCTACATGTTAGAGGTTTATTGGAGGAAAATGCTTATGAAGGATAAAAAGTGAAGGTGCAGGAGTAGGCAGAGAGCCTTGAGATCTCAATATATGTCCATCAGTTGGAAAGGAGCTAGGGAAGGAAGGATTGGGTAGGAAGAGTGTTAGGCTACAGCATAGTTCTGAGAACTGCTCAACCAGCAAATTAGGTTTCCCTGACAGAAGTTAGTTGCCTATTTGAAAAATACCACATAGGACAGGAATGAACCAGTACCTGGAGCAACCTGGGGAAAGTGTGGCCTCAAGGACACTCTTCATGGCTTGCCTGGGGAGTTAAGGTAATGCAGGACTACAGGCAGAAACTGCAAGATGACTATGACAAATGGTAAGGTCAAAGTGTGGAATATAGCGTACATTAAAGGTAGTGGTAGAAATAATTTTAGAGAGATAGCCTGAGACCATATAGTAATAAAATGGGAAGTTTAGATTTAATAATCTTTCATAATAATGATTCACTTTAAGTTTTATTTTTTAAACAGAAGGATGATGCTGTCAAATTGTCTTCTAGAAGAATATTGTAGAAATTCATAAGATCAATTATAGGTAGGGACTGTCTTTCTAGGTTTATGTCTTGAAATGAGGGCTTGGATAGGAGATTTGAATTACTTATTAAAAAGTGAGAGTTGAAGTTGTGAAGCTGAGTGACATTGCCTAGTGAGAGCTCAGAGAATAGAAAGGCACTTGGAAGATATCCTTGAAGAATATATGTATAATTAGGAGATATCATAATTAATATGTGCTGAGGAATTCTATTTACAATAAAATACTGTATATTGATTTTTTAAAATATCAACAAAAAATTCCCCCTAAGATCAAATTTCATTTATAATTTTTCCTAAAGTGAGACACATAAAGCAAAAGGTATTTTAGCATGGCTTAAAACATTAAATGGCAACTGTACAAATACATTTAGTTCTATTTCATTCATCTTGTGAAGATAATAATGGCTCAAAATGGAACTAAATGCATAGGTCCTCCAGTGCAGTTTTATAATTGATTTGAAAGATAGTATAACGGTGCATCTCTGTGTGGTTCCATTAATAAAAAATCATCATAATTAATGCACAACAGGCATATAGAACATCAATATAAATGTTGGTTATGGAATAAGAATAACTTACACTTTGTGACTGATTTCCTTCAACACTCATATATAACACTCAGCACCTGGATGATTTCCCCCCACCTGTCCTTTAGTGCTTGTCACAATTCCTGCCCCTATTTTTACTTTTTTTTTTATGCTTCCCCTTGCTTATTCCTGCTATTCCTATCCAGATCCATCGAAACATACTTTTCTTCATCTTTCATTTAATCTTTTTGGACAAATCCATTCAGATTAGAAGCCTCTTTCTGACCTAATAATATGAAATTCCTTTGCAGGTTTTGGCTAAAAAATTGAAATATGGCTTGCAAAACAACACCAAGTAGACTTGAGGCTCACAATGAGGTCAGTAAGCTTGGGAAGCTGATGATGAGGTCCCAACTGGCCAAACTCCAGATCAAACAGTTGGAGTTTAAGGCACAAAATTCTCACTGGGCTTTGGAATGCATTTCTCATGAGCTGAAAGGAGTATTGAGGCACCATGTGAAGTTTCAGCAATCTTGTTTGTTGCTACAGGATTGAACCACTTATAAAAATCTATCTTACTTCCTACAAAATCAAATCTAACACTGTCACCTGCAGAGAGGAAGGGTTTTAGGAATAGTTGGTGAAGTCCTTGTTTAAAGAATGGGAACTTAATACTTAATTCCCTGGTTGACTCAAGATAAGTTAAAATTCATTCAATATGTGAAGACTGGTAACCACTGCTACAAAATGTTGGAAATATTGCTTTGTTTCGAGATGATTGTTGAAATTGTTTTAAAAGATCTCATGCTTAAATCAAAGTGCTTTTTGACTTTATTCTCTTAGTGCAGCTGAGTTGCTCGATTAAAAATATCAAGCCTCAGTTGTCTGGTATAGAATAAACAGGATATTGTACACCTGAGAACAGCTTCAGGTTCCTGGTGCTTCACACTTTCATTTGACTGTCACACTTTTTTGTTTTTTTTTAAATTATTGTTGTTAGTTAGCGTTGAGTCAATTCAGACTCATACCAACTCATGTATGCAAAATAGAATTGCTCTATAGAGTTTTCATGATACCCAGACCTTTTTTGCAGGCACTTTTGAGTGATTTGAAGTGCCAATCTTTTGGCTAGTTGTTCAACACTTAACTGCCTGTGCCACCCAGGGACACCTGGCTGTCACATATTCATATCATATAATCTTTTCCTTACAGGTGAATCACAAGTTAGCCTTAGATCAAGATTAAAGACAGCTCTGACGGTGTAGTGTCTAAGGCATCTGACTGCTAACCAGAAGGTTGTCTGTTCAAACCCACCAGCCACTCCTTGGAAGAAAGGTTGGGAAATCTACTTCCATAGAGATACTGCCTCGGAAACCAACAGAGGTGTCGCTATAAGTCGGACCCAACTCAACAGCAGTGAGTTCAGTATTGGAAATTCAAGGAGGTTTGGTGGCATAGGGGTTAAGGAATTTGGTTAATAACCAAAAGTTTGGTGGTTCAAACTCACCAGCTTCTCCACAGAAGGATGAGACAGTCTGCTTCTGTAAAGATCTTACAGCCTCAGAAACCCAAGGAAAGGTCGCTGTAAGTCGGATCTGACTAGATGGCAGTGAGTTCAGTATTGGAAATTCAAGGAGCTTTGTTGGCATAGTGGTTAAGGCATTTGGCTGGTAACCAAAAGGTTGGTGGTTCAAACCCACCAGCTTCTCCGCAGAAGAAGGATGAGACACTCTGCTTCTGTAAAGATTTGTTGTTGTTGTTGTTATGAGTCATGGAGTCAGACCCAACTCATAGAGACCCCTCCTTGGGTTTCCAAGGTGATATCACTACAGAAGTAGATTGCCCAAATTTCCTTCCACTCCTCGGAAGGGAGGCTGGGCAATCTATTTCAATCTTCCTTTTGAGGAGTGGAAGCGAAGTTTGGGCAATCTACTTCAATCTTCCTTCCGAGGAGTGGAAGAAAGTTTGGGCAATCTACTTCCATAGTGATACCACCTCAGAAACCCAAGGAGTGGTTGCTATGAGTTGGTCCAACTCCACGGCACACAACAACAACAACAACAACAACAAATCTTTACAGAAGCAGACTGTCTCATCCTTCTGTGGAGAAAGCCAGTGGGAGTCATTATGAGTCAGAATCAGCTCGATGACAGTGGGTTTGGGTTTTTTTGGTTTTATTGGAAATCCACTATTCTGAATGACTAAAAACAATGCATTTTTCCCCACTTTAGCAGTTTCTTTGAAGATCAATATTTATAAATCCAGATGACTCAAAATACTGTAATTTTTAACTAACGAAGCACAATATTCCTTTGAAAATTTGATTAGGTAAGGCAACCAGCTGAAGAAAAACAAGAAGTGAAATGCATTAAAGATTACTAAGATTGTTCACTCTCACAAATGTTTTTAAAATTACTTTAGTCAGAAGAAAAGAAGAGAAACCAGATGGGCCAGTGAAAAATTAATGTCAGTAGATTCAATTGCCCAGAGGTTAATTCTCATGAAAACAGAATATATTGAAATTATTGAATGAAAAGAGAAGGAAATCTCATTGAAAATCTGTTTATAAATAGAAACTTCACAGAAAGTAGAAACAATGTGATGAGTAGTTATTTATATTTTCAATTCTGTAATAATCATAATCTGCATGCAGGCCATTCCTACTGTTTATTCAGGTCATCCTTGCTGTTTCTTCCACACAGTCTTAAAGAGATATACCAGATAGGTCATCCTTGATCTCTTGCTTGCCTTCCCAATCTATGTTCAATCCATCAGCAGCTCCTTCTCTACTCTAAAATACCTACTCTAGGGAAATGCACCCTTAGATCAATCAGCCATGAGACATCAGAGGGGTAGCATTCACACAGAGGGAAAGCCAGACAGACAGGAATGCATAGGCAAGGAGAGTGCAGGGAGGAGGTAGTCACAGGGAAGAGAGGGGAGGAGAGGGGAGGAGAGTGTTTTTTTTTTTTTTTTTTTTTTAATGGTTGGGGTTGTGAAATCAAATCTGCATGAAATGTTGAATGTAAAACAAATCTGCTTTGTAAATTTGAACTCCAACTACAAAAACAAACAAAAAGATTAACAATAACAAAAAAGATTTAGTGAATAAAAATCATGATAAAAATTTGAAAAAATAAAATATATTGTGAATCTTCACTTTGTTCCATCTTCGTGGTTAACACTCTCATACAAACATCTCTAGCCTGGATGTCTGCAATGGCCTCCTGACAGCTCTCCCCACTCCCACTGTTCTCTATAGTTTTGTCCTCAGAAGAATGTTAATCATTTTAAGAACTAATCAAATCATAGCCCTGATGGAAGCTCTTTAGAGATGCACTGATGGTAAAACCCATGTCTGTACTGTGTCTCACGGGCTCCACCCATCTGCCCTCACCTCATACCATTGCTCCCTTCACTCACTCTTCTGCAGTGAAGCTGCCCTTCCTCCAAGTGGCTCTTAAACACACGAGACATGTTCTCACCAGAGAACATGCATCTACATTTTTTCAGCCTACCTGGAATAATCCTCTCCTAGATTCATACATGCCATAGTCCTCATAATTTAAGTTTCCACTTAAATCCCACATCTTCAGAGCCGTCCCCTCCTCCAACATTCACTGTCCAATTCTCTTGCTTTATTTATTTTTTGCCATGTATCACTACATTACACTATGTTGTCTCTCTACTAGTTGGCTGTCTGTATGTCCACTAGAATGTAAACTCCCTGACAAGAGTGACCCTGTTCTTAGCTGTATTGGTGATGGTTAGGATAAAACCTGAGACAGAGTGAATATTCAATATATATTTATTCAATGAATGAAATCATAAATTAATAAGGGCAACTAGTTTTCATTTTTAAAAAATGGCCTTTTCAACTAGTGAAAGGGCCTTTCTTTGACTCTATAAATTTTCCAATATCGTAATTTCAAAATTGTCATGAAAAAAATTCTAATGTGTCAAATGGTGCAATTTGTAAGGCAAAGTACATGAATAGAATATTAATATGATATATGAAAAAGATACTTATATATGAGGGTAAAAGCAAATAGAGTAATTTAGTGTTTTTGTACCACTGGAGGTAATTCCTTAACCTATATCTTCTTGCTTGCTGTGGCTTGAAACATCAAACTGTGCCAGACTGTCCAACAGTACAAGCATAGATATCTTTCATTCTCATTTTCCCATGAAACCACTAAATATATCTGAGGTGGGATTTTTTTGTTGTTGTTGTTATTATTATTGTTGTTGTCACTGTTGTTGTTGTTGTTGTTATTGTTGTTGTCACCAGAGAGTTCTTTAATTCAAAGGGGGATTTCAGAAACTTCTAAAATACCAAAACCCAAAACCAAATCCACTGCCATCAGAGTTGATTCCAACTAATAGACACCCTATAGGACAAAGTAAAACTGCCCCATAGGGTTTCCAAGGCTGTAAGCCTTTACTGAAGCAGACTGCCTCATCTTTCTCCCATGGAACAGCTGGTGGGTTCAAACCACTGACCTTTTGGTTAACAGCTAAATGCTTTAACTACATTGCCACCAGAGGTGTGGGAAAATCTTTTAGTTGTTTGACTTGTTCTTATTGTATAAATAAGTAATATAGAAGCATACTCTGCAGACAGACCACTGGGCTTGATATCATATTCATTTTCATGCCACAATCAACACCCACAGAAGCAGCAGTCAAGAAATAAGACATCATATTGCATTGGGAAAATCTGCCACAAAGGACCTCTTTAAAGTGTTGAAGAGCAAAAATGTCACTTTGAAGACTAAGGTGAACCTGACCCAGCCTTCAGTATTTTCAATCACCTCATGTGCGTGCGAAACGTGGACAATGAACAAGAAAGACCAAAGAAGAGTTGCTTTGAATTATGGTGTGACAAAGAATACTGAAAGCACTATGGACTGTCAGAAGATCAAACAAATCTGTCTTAGAAGAAGTGCAGCCGGAATGCTCCTTGGAAGCAAGAATGGCCAGAGTTTGTCTCACCTACTTTGGTTATGTTGTTAGAAGGGACAGTTCACTAGAGAAGAATACCAGGCTTGGTAAAGTGGTGGTAAAGTGGAGGATCAGGGAAAAAGGGGGAGGCGCTCCATAGGATGGATTGACACAGTGGCTGCAACAATTGCCTGAAGTATAACAAGAATTGTGAGAATGACAAACGAGTGTGAAGTGCTTCATTCTGTTGTACATAGAATTGCTATGAGTCAGAGCCAACTTGATGGCACCTAAGAACAAGAATCTTTTTTTGTTTCTAATTCTTCATTTATAAATGATAATAACAATATATACATATACATACATGCCTCATAGAGTTCTTGTGAGAGCTAAATGAGTTAATAAATATAAAGCACTTAGAACAGTTCTTGGCATAATATGAACTTTTAAAAATGTTAATTTGGAGCTTCTTATTTTATAAACTCCCTAAATAGACATTAGAAGGGAAATGCAGCATTAATGGTTATAACAGAGGATTTAAGGGGCAACATGGTTCAGTATGATCCCTGGGTGCTGCAAATGATTTACTTTCATGTCTTACCTAAAGGTTCATGGTTTGAACCCACCTGGAAGTGCTGTGAGAAAAAGGCCTGGTAATCTGCTTCTTCTATAAAGATTAAAACCAAGAAAATCCTATGAAGCAGTTGTACTCTGTGACACATGGGTTGTGTGAGTTGAAATGGACTTGATGGCCACTGGTTTGGCTTTTGGTTTGCTTTGATGGTTCTGTGGTAGAATTCTTACCATCTGTGAAGAAGATTCAGGTTCAACTTTGCCAAATGCACCCTCATATGCAGCTACCACCCATCTGTCAGTGGAGGTTCGTGTGTTGCTATGAGGTTGAACAAATGTAGCTTCCAGAGTAAGACAGACTAGGAAGAAAGGCCTGGTGATCTACTTGCAAAACAGGTCAATGGGAACTCTAAGGATCAGACTGATCTGATCTGCAACCATTATGGAAATGGCACAGGACTAGGCAACATTTAGTCCTCTTATGCATGGAGTACCTATGATTCAGGGGCCAATTTGACAGACACTAACAACAAGTTGGTTTCTGGTGTCTTTGCAAAATCCTACATCTATTGCCCTAGTTTACATACACACACACACACACACACACACACACTTCCATAAGGCTACACACCTAACACTGAGTGAACAGTGACAATGCTTTCATTTTTCTGGTGGAATAGGGACTGGACACTTTGTAGAAAGCATCAATACTTTGCATAATCAATTAGACTATATTGATTTGCTGTTTCAGTCAGGCACCTTTTCAATTGGTAAAAATTGCAGCAAAATAGTCATGTTCACAATACAGAACTACAACATCTCTTGCTTGCTTTCTTTTGGCCTGAAACAGATCCTGTGATAATCAATGTCAGCAGACGGGGTGTATTGCGATGTATCTGAGGAAACAAATGAGATTGACATGAGAATGAGGAGTGAAAACAAAACAGGATAGAAAGTGACAGTATTCATACAATTTTTATTTTTAAATTTTAAAACCATTCTTATATGTGATGCTGGCAGTTATTTTAGAGATTGTGAGACACTAGTTTGTTGACTTGGAAATCTTTAGGTTCTAGTAATAGAAATTTTATGCTAAACAATATTATTTAAGTGATCAAGAGTGTGTATATACTTGCATTTCTGTGCATGGAGAGGATGTTTAAATAAACAATTGGCAAAAATTCTGGTTTAGAAGTCACAATTAAGATTAGGAGCTCTGTGAGTTGCAAGAGGTATCTAATTTGGGTGGGTTAATAATAAATTAGCTAGACAACTCTAACTTTATGAGTTTGTGTATGCAAAAAATGTCATACTCATTCTTCTTTATTATTTCTTTAAATCTGACTTAATCTCACTTCATATCCATCAGGCTGACAGACAATTTTATCCTAGCCATTATTAGGATTCTTACCCATGTTCTTGTTAAAAGGTGAGCAAATATCCCAGGAATCTTTGTAGAGAAGAATATTTGAGAAGTCATTTCTGCCTCTGGTTTTTACTTGCTTAAACTCACATGTTCTAAGCAACTTTTGGAATTCTATTTCTTGCTTGAGTTTGAATAGGTAAATTATCAGAGAAGATGCTTGAGAGGTCATTAAAACCTACCATTGGAATAAACATGAAGAGCATATGGCTTCCCTGGTTTAAAAGTTAATCTATAAGGAAGAGATAATGTCAGTGTTATTTAAACTATTTTAGGTCATAGAATTCTTTTCTGGACAGACCAACTTCTGCAGTCTGAAATTGATGAAACATGTAGCCAATATTTATTGATAATTACTGGATGATTAGAATGCAAAAAAAAAAAAGAAGCTCTGGTAGTTAAAATATATGGGCTTGGTGATGGAAATGATGAAGGAGACCACATGATGGATGTTTGTAAGACCACCAATTTATATACCACAAATACATTTTTTTCAACAAAATAAAATGGTTTTTATACATGTGGACCTCACCAGATGGAATGCACAAGAATCAGATCAACTACATCTGTGGAAAGAGGCAATGGAGAAAGTCAATGTCATCAGTCAAAACAAGGCCAGGAGCTGACTGTGGAACAGACAGTCAACTGCTCATATGTAAGTTCAAGTTGAAGCTGAAGAAAATTAAAACAAATCTATGAAACCCAATGGGAGCTCTGGAAGCTTAGTGCCTAAGGCACTTGACTGCTAACCAGAAGGCTGGCAGTTCAAATCCACTAGCCACTCCTCAGAAGGAAGATGAGACAATCTACTTCTATAGTGATACTGCCTCAGAACCAAGGAGGGGTCGCTATGAGTCGGGTCCGACTTGATGGCACATAACAACAACAACAACAACATGAAAGCCAATATATGATGTTGATTATATCCCACCTGCATTTAGAGGCCATCTGAAGAATAGGTTTGATGCACTGAACACCAATGACAGAAGACCAGAAAAGTGTGGTGACACCAAGGCCGTCATACATGAAGAAAGCAAAAGGTCATCAAAAAGATGGGAAAGGGGAAGAAAACCAAAATAGATGTCAGAAGTCTCTGAAACTTGTTTTTAAATGGAGAGTAGTACTGATGAAGATCAAAAAGTACAGTCTTCAGTATGGCTTACACCTCAGCATAAAGAAAACAAAAATCCTCACAACTGGACCAGTAAGCAACAACACAATACATGGAGAAAAGATTCCCGTTGTCAAAGATTTCATTTTACTTGGATCCACAATCAACAACCATGGAAGCAGCAGTTAAGAAATCAAATGTCTTATTTCACTGAACAAATCTGCAGCAAAAGACCTCTTTAAAGTGTTGAAGAGCAAAGATGTAATTTCTTACACTAAGGTGTGCCTAACCTGAGCCATGGTGTTTTCAATCACCCCATATGCATGTGAAAGCTGGAAAATTAATAAGGAAGACCAAAGAATTGTGGTGTTTGCAATCAATACTGAAAAAAAAAAAAAAATACCACTGTGGTAGTTAAGGTTATGTGTCAACTTTGCTGGGCCTGGTTTTGCGTTCTGGACAGCTGATGTAGCTATTCCCCATAGTGTGATTGGTAATCAACTCCATAGTGGAATCTATTGGACCAGCTGACTAGCTGCCTTAGGGATGTGGTCTGCTTCCAGTATATAAGAAGCTTTGAGAAATGTCTCTGTAGCTTTTTGTCATGCTTGGACCCTTCATGAATGAGTCTTCATTCAGCAGCCTGCCATGTTTCCGGCTGATCTTGGGACTGTCTCTGGACTTGAACTAGTGGCCTCCTGTGTTGGTTGGTACTCTTGAGACTGTACCATTTTATTTGTCAACCTTAGCCTTGCAAGCCTCAGTAGCCAGCAGCTGTCTGATTTAAGCTTCCAACTTCAGTGGGCTGGGAGCAAGAGGCAGAGTTGAAGCCTAAGGTCAAGGGGCTTTCACCCAGCCCTAGAGCTGGCACCTTGAACTCAGACTTCTAACCTCTTAAACTGTAAGAGAATAAATCCCTGTTTTTTCAAGCCATACATTTGTGGTATTTCCATTAGAGTGGCACAAGAGAACCAAAATAACCATGTTGTTGTTAGGTGCCATCTAGTCAGTTCTGACACGTAGCAACCCCATGTACAACAGAACAAAACACTGCCTGGTCCTGTGCCAGACTCACAATCTTTACTATACTTGTGTCTACCGTTGCAGACACTGTATCCATCCAGCTCATTGAGGGCCTTCCTCTTTTTCATTGACCCTCCATTTTACCAATCATTATATCCCTCTCCAGGAAATGGTCCCTTCTGATAACATGATCAAAGTAGGTGAGATGAAGGAAAAACAACCATGTACTATCAGAAAAATGAACAAATCTGTGTTGAAGGAAGGCAGTTGGAATGGTCCTTAGAAGTTATAGTGGCCAGATTTTGTCTCACTTACTTTGGTCATGTTGTCAGAAGGGGTCAGTCCCTGGAGAAGATATCTTGTTTGCTAAAGCAGAGGGCAGTGAAAAAAAGGAAGACCCTTAACGAGATGGAGTGATGCAGTGTCTGCAGCAATGGGCTCAAGCATAACAAGGATTATGAGGATAGACCAGGACCAGGCAGTGTTTCATTCTGTTGTGCATGGGGTCACAATAAGTAAGAGATGACATCATGGCACCTGACAACAACAATAACAGGTCACAGAAAAGGATTGAAATTTCTCAACTATCATTATAGGATCAGTGTAAATTAATAGCAAGATTCTTCAAAGGTAGTAGACATAATCTATAGGACAAAAATCATGAAAATAGATTTAATACTTATGAGAACAGATTAAATATAAGTAAATATATTACTGGAACCAAAACCAAAACATTCCTTTGATATATAATTTTGGGATCACCTTTGTATCCTAACAGAAGAAACCAAAGTGCATTATATAATACTCTGCTTTATAAATAAAATCATAAATACTAATGTTACTAGGGAAGTCAGTAATTTTTCTCATTTGTGTCTTCATACTGGGCTTCACTATGCTGCCTGCCTATTAGTGAACTGCACAACTATGTTGTTGTTGTTAAGTGTCATTGAGTTGTCTCTGACTCATAGAGACCTTACATACAGCAGAACAAAACACTGCCTGGTCCTGTGCCAGCCCCATGATCCTTGCTATACCTGAGTCTATTGTTGCAGCCACTATGTCAATCCACTTTGTTGAAGGACTTACCCTTTTCATTGACCTTCCACTTTACCAAGTATGATATCCTTCTCTACAGAATGGTCCTTTCTGACAACCTGATCAAAGTAAGAGACAATTTCACCATTCTCACTTTTGAGGAGCATTCTGGCTGCACTTCTTCCAGCACAGATTTGTTAGTTTTTTTAGCAGTGCATGCTACTTCCTGTATTCTTTGCCAACATCATGACTCAAAAGCATCAACGCTTCAGTCTTCTTTATTCATTGTCCAACTCTCACATGTATATGAGGCAATTGAAAATACCATGACTGGCGTTAGGTACACCTTACTCTTCAAGGAGATACCTTTGCTCTTCAGTGCTTTAAAGAGGTCTTATGCAGCAGATTTGCCCAATGCAATGCATCATCTGATGTCTTGACTGCTGCTTCCATTGGTATTGATGGTAGAACCAAGTAATATGAAGTCTTTGACAGCTTCCATCTTTTCTCCATTTATTGTGATGCTGCTTATTGGTCCAATTGTCTTTGTATTGAGGTGTAATCCATACTGCAGATTGTAGTCTTTAATTTTCATCAGTAAGTGCTTCAAGTCATTCTCACTTTTAGCAAGCAAAGTTGTGTTGTCTGTGTATCGCAGGTTGTTCAAGAGCCTTCCTGCAATTCTGATTCCATGTTCTTCTTCATACAGTCCAGCTTCTCAGATATTTGCTCAGCATACAGATTGGGTAAGTATGGTGAAAGGATACAACCCTGACACACTCCCTTCCTGATTTTAAACCATTCAGCATCCCTTTGTTGTATTCAAACGACAGCCTCCTGGTCTATGTACAGGTTTCTCATGTGTGAAATTAAGTGTTCTGGAATTTCCATTCTTTGCAATGTTATCCACAATTTGTTACAATCCTCACAATCAAATGCTTTTGATAGTCAATAAAACACAAGTAAACATCTTTCTAGTATACTTTGCTTTGAGCCAAGATCCATCTGACATCAACAATGATATCTTTTTTTCCATGTCCTCTTCTGAATCCAGCTTACGCCTCTGGAAGTTCACTGCCAATATACTGCTGCAACCATTTTTGAATTATCTTCAGTAAGATTTTATTTGCATGAGATATTAATGATATTGTTCGATAATTCCCACTTATCTGTGGGATCACCTTTCTTTGGAATGGGTACAAATACGTATCTCTTCCAGTCAGTTGGCCAGGTAGCTGTCTTCCAAATCTCTTGACATAGCTAAGTGAGTGCCTCCAATGGGGCATCCGTTTGTTGAAACATCTCAATGAGTATTCCATAAATTCCTGAAGCCTTGTTCTTCACCAATTCTTTCAGTGCAGCTTTTACTTCTGCCTTCAATACTATTGGTTCTTGACCATACGCTATGTCCTGAAATGGATGAACATTGACCAGTTTTTTTTGGTACAGTGGCTCTGTGTATTCCTTCCATCTTCTTTTGATGCTTCCTGCATCATTCAAAATTTTGCCCATAGAATCTTTCAATATTGAAACTCATGGCTTAAATTTTTTCCTCATTTCTTTCAGCTTGAGAAATGCTGAGTGTGTTCTTTCCCCTTGGTTTTCTAACTCCAGGTATTTCACATTTCATTATAGTAATTGGATTTGTGTGCTAAAGCTGCTCTTTGAAATCTTCTGTTCAGCTCTTTTATCTTGACATTTCTTCCATTTGCTTTAGCTACTCTTTGCTCAAGGGCCAGTTTCAGAGACTCTTTTGACATCCATTTTTGTCTTTTCTTTCTTTCTCGTGTTTTTAATGACCTCTTGCTTTCTTCACAGATGATGCTCTTGATGTCATCTCACAATTCTTCTGGTTTTTGGTCATTGTTGTTAAATACATCAATCTATTCTTTAGATGATCTCTAACTTTAGGATGAATATATTCAAGATCATATTTTGGCTCTTGTGGACTTGTTTTAATTGTCTTCAACTTCAGTTTGAACTTGTATATGAGCAATTGATGGTCTGTTCCACAATCACCTCCTGGCCTTGTTTTAGCTGAAGAAATTGAGCTTTTCCATCACCTCTTGCCACAGATGTAGTCATTCTGATTCCTGTGCATTCCATCTGTTGAAGTCCACATGTATAGCCACCATTTGTGTTGTTGAAAAAAAAGTATTTGCAATTAATAAGTCATTGGTCTTGTCAAAGTGAGGGAAAGAGAAGCCAGGGGGATGACACAGGAGCAAGCAGTGACAGGGATCCAGGTAATGGGAGGGACCCAGACCCCACTCCCAAGAGGAAGAAAAGTAGGAGAAAGAGAAGCCAGGGGACAAAAGAGGAGTGAGCAGTGGCAGGGATCTAGGTTAGGGGAGGGCAGAGAGCTTTCAAACAGCTAAAGGAGATAAACTTTTCTGTCAGTTTGTCATACAGTGGTGGCTTGTGCATTGCTCTGAGTCTTGAGGCTGTGCCACTGGTGTTTCAACTGCCAGGAGGGTTGCACATGATACACAAGTTTCACCACAGCCTACAGACTGAGACAGACTAGGAAGAAGGAAGAGGCCATCCACTTCTCAAAATAATTGACCAAGGAAAACCTTATGAATAATAGAGAAACACTGTCTGCTACATTACTGTGCAACTTTATGAAGGGCCTGGTAACATTGTCTGATACCTGCAGGAGGACAACAGAGGAGTGAGCAGGACAGGGATTCAGGTAAGGGGAGGGACCCAGAGCCCATCCCCAAGAGGCAGGAAAGTGGGGGAAAGAGAAGCCAGAGGACTTTGCATGGTTTAAAATCAAGAAGGGAGTGTGTCAGGATTGTATCTTTTCACCATACTTATACAATCTGTATGCTCAACAAATAATCTGAGAAGCTGGACTAATGAAGAAAAACATGGCATCAGGATCGGAGGAAGACTCATTAACAGCCTATGTTATGCAGACAATACAACTTTGCTTGCTGAAAGTGAGGATGACTTGAAACATTTATTGATGAAGTTTGAAGAATACAGTCTGTAATATGGATTACACCTCAATATAAAGAAAACTAAAATCCTCACAACGGGACCAATAAGCAGCATCATGATAAATGGAGAAAAGATTGAAGTTGTCAAAGACTTCATATTACTTGATTCTACAACCAACACCAATGGAAGCAGCTGTCAGGATATCAGATGTCATATAGCATTGGGCAAATCTGCTGCAAAGGACCTCTTTTGAGTGCTGAAGAGCAAAGATGTTTCCTTGAAGACTAAGGTACACTTGACACAAACCATGGTATTTTCAATCACCTCATATGCATGTGAGAGCTGGACAATGAAAAAGGAAGACTGAAGAATTGATGCTTTTGCATTGTGGTGTTGGCAAAGAGTGCTGGAAGTACCATGGACTGTTAAAAGAACTAACAAGTTCATAGACTGTTAAAAGAACTAACAAGAACTTGTTAGTTCTTTTAACAGTCTATGAACTTGTTAGTTCTTTTAACTTGTTAGTTCTTTTAACCATCTATGAACTTATTAGTTCTTTTAACAGTCCATGGTACTTCCAGCACTCCATCCTGGAAGAAGTGCAGCCAGAATGCTCCTTGGAAGCGAGAATGGCCAGACTTCATCTCACCTACTTTGATCATGTTGTAAGAAGGGACCATTCCCTGAAGAAGGCTATCATGCTTGGCAAAGTGGAGGGACAATGAATAAGGGGAAGGCCCTCAATGTGATGGATTGACACTGTAGCTGCAACGATGGGCTCAAGTATAGCAAGGATCGTGGGGTTGACACAGGACTGGGCAGCGTTTTGTTCTGCTGTACATGAGCTTGCTATGAGTTGGAGACTACTCGACACACTTAACAACAACAACAACAAAAATCATATTTTCCAACTACCGGTGATTCTTCTTTGTTTCCAACTTTTGCTTTCCAATCACCAGTGATGATGAACACATCTTGATTGCATGTTTGGTTAATTCCATACTGCATAAGTTGCTAAAAACTTTAGTGATTGGTGCATAAATTACCAGAAGGTAAGCAGTTCAAACCCACCAGCTGCTCTGTGGAAGGAAGATGCTGCAATCTACTTCCATATTTACTACCTCAGAAACCCAATGAAGGTCACTATGAGTTGGAATCAATTTGATGGCAGTGAGTTTGGTTTCTGGTTTGGAGTATTAACTGGTCTTCCTTGTAAGCATACGGAGATTATCCTATCACTGACAGCATTGTACTTCAGGATAGATCTTGAAACATTTTTGTGATGATGAACGCCATGCCATTCCTCTTCAATTTGTCATTCCTGGCACAGTAGATCATATGGTTGTCTGATTCAAAATGGCCAAAACCAGTTCATTTCAGCTCACTAATAGCTAAGATATCAATCTTTGTGTGTTCCATTTCATTTTTGACAACTTCCAATTTTCCTAGATGCTACTTTGTACATTCCATGTTCTGATTATTAATGGATGTTTGCAGCTGTTTCTTCTCATTTTGAGTCCTGGCACATCAGCAAATGGATGTCCCGAAAGCTTTACTCTATCCACATCATTAAGATTGGCTCTACTCTGATGAGGCATCTCTTCCCAGTCATATCATGAGTACCTTCCGATCTGAGGGGCTCATCTTCTGGCAATGTATTGGACAATAGTCTGGGCTATTCATAAAGTTTTCCAGTAATATATCAGGCAGTGTTTCACTGCTATTCATAAGGTTTTCACTGGCCAATTCTTTGAGAAGTGAATGGCCTCCTCCTTCTTCTGAGTCTGTCTTATTTTAGAAGCTCCGCTGACACCTGTCCACCATGGGTAACCCTGATGGCATTTGAAACACTGATGGCATAGTCTCTAGCCTCACAGCAACACACAAGCCTCCACAGTATGACACGCTGACAGACAGTTCATCTCCCTTAGGTGTTTCAAACCCCCACTGGCTTGCTTCCTGGTCTCCCTTAGCTGTTCTGAACAACTATACATCTCTTTTATTCTATGTATTTTGATACACTTCCACCCATTTCCTTTTGTTTTGTTTGGCTAAACAATAGAAGCTATAGATACATGTTAAAATACCCCTACTGACATCTCAAATTCATTATGTCCAAAATGGAAAATTTTCTTCTCTTACACATATCACTTTTATGGTTGTTGTTAGCTGCTATCAAGTCAGCCCATGACTTGTAGTGACACCATGTACTATAGAGCTGAACTGCACTCCATAGGGTCTTCAATGACTGTAATTTTTTTATTCTTTAAAAAAAAAAAAACATTTGATATGCTTTAGGTGAAAGTTCACATAGCAAATTAATTTTCTACAATAGTTCATACACAAATTGTTCCATGGCATTGGTTGCAACCCCTGCAATGTGTTAACATTTTCCCTATTTCCTCCTTGGGTCCTCTATTTCCATTCATCCATTTCTCTTTTCCTTTGGTAACTTCTCATCTTTGCTTTTGTTGATGTTGCCCTTTTGGTCCCTTATTTGTTCTAAAAAGCACATTTCTCCCAGAAATGTTTGTTTTGTTTTAAAATAAAATTGTTTATTTTATAGACCAGTCTATTATTTGGCTGGAGAGTGGTCTCTGGGACTGGCTTCAGTTGCAATTTAGTTTCCTTAGGGCAATAGTCTCAGGGTTTCTTCCAGTCTGTCAAATAAGTAAGTCTGATCTTTTTATGAATTTGAATTTTTTCTACATTTTTCACCCACCCTAACTGGGACCTTCTGTTGTGTTGCTGGTCAGAGAGGTTGGAGTGGTAGCCAGGTACCATCTAGTTTCTCTGATCTCATTCTGGTCAGAGGAAACTGTGATTCATGTCAACCATCAGTTCTTTGAACTATCTGCTTTCTTGAATCTTCTGTTTTCTTTGTTCTCCTTTGCTCCAGATGGGATGAGTCTCTATTATATGTACACAGTGTTGTTGTTGTTATGTGCCATTGAGTTGGACCCGACTCATAGTGTTGCCTCCTTGGGTTTCTGAGGCAGTATCACTACGGAAGTAGATTGCCCCATCTTCCTTCTGAGGAGTTGCTTGTGGGTTTGAATCACCAGCCTTCTGGTTAGCAGTCAAGTGCCTTAGGCACTACGCTAGCAGAACTCCCTATATGTACACATAGTACTTATGAATATGTATATAGAAATAGCCATAACCACATCTATACATGCATCTGGGTATACTCCTATATGACCTCCCACATCTATTTAGCATATATATATTTACATTTGCCTCCATTCACAAATTATTATTTGTTATTACTGTTGCAGGACTGTTTTAGAATTTACCATGAATTGCCCTTTATTTTTGTGTACCCCCCTGTGTCCAGCTTTGTCCTGGACAAGTTAGGCTGACTTCCTCCATATTGTGTGTTGCCTTTCCCTTCACTTGACTGTAATCTTTATGCAAGTAGTTTATCTGGCCTTTCTTCCATGGAGCCACTGGCTGGATTTGAGACTTCATGTTACAAAGCAGAACTACTCCATAAAGCTTTCTTGACTGCACTCTTAATGGAAGCAATCTCCAGGGTCATTCTTTCATAGTACCACTGAGTGACTTTGAGCCATCAACTCTCAGGTTAATAGTTAAACACAAATAGTTTATACCACCCAAGGACCCCAAACTGTCCATATTTCTACCTAAAGCTACTGGAACCACACTAGACTTGAGTTTGAATCTTTCTTCTGCCACTTATTTCCTATGTGACTTCAGAGAAGCCACTTAATCCTTAGACATCAATTTCTTCACATATAAAATGGAGAAAATGGTTATCAATCTCAGTGATTAATTGTGAAAATTAAATAAATTGGTGTTTGAATTCAAGTCTTTTCTTCTTAGAACATGGCACCCTGTTGTATTTAAGCTGTTCATTTTGGGGAAGTTGAGATCAGATGTTTTTCAATGAAAATATTTGTTTTATCCCATTTTCTACTTTGGACAATTGAAAAATGCAGGAGGTCAAGTGACACTATTGATAGTTTCTGTACTTCAACAACAGGAGCCTTTAGTTAATCAGAGTGAAATATACCATCTGTGCCAGACATTTTGAAGATTAACTAAATCTTCTCATAATTAATTGGGTCAGTTAATTATGTATGTTCTATGAAATGATGGAAATGCTCACATTTCCAAGGGTTTCACTTTAGCTGATTCTGTCTGATTGAACACATATTTCTTATTTTTATTAAGCAGAATTACAAAAATAGATCTATTACTAAAACCAAAAAACCAAACTCACTGCCGTTGAGTCATATCTGACTCATAGTGACCCCTTCGTGGGTTTCTGAGGCAGTATCACTACAGAAGTAGATTATCCAATTTTCCTTCCAAGGAGTGGCTGGTAGGTTTGAAACGCCAGCCTTCTGGTTAGCAGTCACATGCCTTAGGCACTATGCCACCAGAACTCCCAGATCTATTACTAAGCCTGAAATGTTTATTTCTGGATAAATATCCACAACACTTTTTGAGAAGAATATTTAGAAACTTTCTCTGATTCAAATTATTTGAAGAAAGAAAATTCAACCTCCAAGGCTGTTAGGAAAAATGCTCTCTAATGATAATACATATATTCAAATTTGGTAGCATTTTTCTATGTATAAGGGTATAGAGAAACTCAAGAATTGAACTATGTACTAATGATACTTGACATCAGCACAAAGTCTTTCTGAGAAATGATAGAACATCTGTTTTAAGGGATACCATTAACAGGATGTAATAAAGTTGCAAAGCAGAAACTTTCAATACGGTGTTAACACTCAAGTGTTCTAAACTAAAGCTATAAGAAATTTTTGGTTATATTCCTAAAGTGGGACCATTGTTTAGAAATAAAATTGGCAATTTCATGTCGTAATTTTTGGAAATCACCACTACTTTTCAATTCTAAGAATCCTCAACTACAGTCAGTTTTAGCTTCTCTGCCAGAAACTGAGTGACTGGACTTCAAAATCCATAAACAAAGCTCTGTTTTCATGCAGACATGGTTCTCTCTGTTTGATATTATGGCATTCTTCCTTTAACAGAGGTACCAAGAAATTAACAATGATTATTTTCCAGAGAAGGGAGGATTTGTTCAAATACTGAAAACAGCATGCATACTTTTCACCTTCATCTAAAACCTAGAGTAACAGTTCTAGAAATAACTGCTTTTATTGTTATACCCATTGCCATAGAGTTGATTCCAACTCATAATGACCCTACAGGACAGAGTAGAAATACCCCATAGGGTTTCCAAGGCTGTGAATCTTTCCAAAAGCAGACTGCCACATCTTTCTCCTGTGGAGGACTGTTGTTGTGTTGTTGTTATGTGCCGTCGAGTCGGCCCCGACTCATAGCAACCCCTCCTTGGGTTTCCTAGGCAGTATCACTACGGAAGTAGATTGCCCCATCTTCCTTCCGAGGAGTGGCTGGTGGGTTTGAACCGCCAGCCTTCTGGTTATCAGTCAAGTGCCTGAGCCACTGTGCTACCAGAGCTCTGGTGGGTTCAAACTGCTGACCTTTTGGTTAGCAGCCAAATGCTTTAACCACAGTGTCACCGGGCCTTTCTTCCTAGTCTACCTTAGTATGGAAGCTCCTTTGAAACCTCTCCACCATGGTATTATTTCAAATACCAGTGGCATAGCTCCCAGCCTCATAGCAACAGTGCAAGCCACCACAGTAGGCAAACAAAAGGTGTTACTTTCACACATTAAACACATGTATGTCATAAAGCAGTTTTTAACGTACTCTGTGCTTGAGGACCCTGAGAACCTTCTCTGGAACTATGATAATAAAAAGGAGCCCTGGTGGTTCAGTGGTTAATCACTTTGCTGCTATTTGAAATAATAGCATGCTAGAGAGGTTTCAAAGGAGCTTCCAGAGTAAGGTAGACTAGGGGGAAAGGCCTGGTGATCTATCTATATATGCTTGAACAATCTCTCTCAGAAAGATCAGAACAAGGCCGGTCCCCATGAGGCAGATGTTAAAGATGTCTCAAATGTCCAAACTACCATGCCACTCCATCATTTCAGACACTAACTCCCCCTCCTCCACCCAGTAATCTCCCCCATCTTAGGTTCTGTATTTTGCTGTAATGCCTCACAGAACTCACAGACACCCAAGGGATCGTCTCATGTAGTAGCGGTGGAGGCTGGCAGGCTGGTGAGTCCCAGGTTCATGAGTGGGTCTGGAGGACCCTCCCAATTCTCAGGGTTTGATGAACCTTGATCAGCAGATCAGATGACAGCTGCTGTCCCAAATCCAGGAGTGAGATGAGGATGAGCCAAAACACAGAACTGGTGCAAGAGGAGGAAGAACTCCCCAGGAGACACTTAGGTATACCCTTGAGGAAGCTAAGGGTGGTGATTTGAATTATACCCTCCAGCAAAGCAGGACCTAAGATAGATTCCACCTGTGTTTCTATGACAGAATAACCCAAATGGATGGCTTTAACAATCAGCAGCTCAAGGCAAATCCCACCACAGAGCTGATTGCCATTCTAGGGAACAATTACTACCAGCTGCTCAGCCAAGTTGACACCCGACCTTAACTACCACACCACCCCAAACAGGCATGGATAATAGGATTCACATTA
The DNA here is from genome assembly GCF_000298275.1 of Orycteropus afer afer. Lineage (NCBI taxonomy): Eukaryota > Metazoa > Chordata > Mammalia > Tubulidentata > Orycteropodidae > Orycteropus > Orycteropus afer. The sequence goes on along the minus strand of NW_006921772.1, from coordinate 5,980,661 downwards.
CATCACAGAATGGGCCACATCAAGTAATTTACCATATATATATATATATATATATATATATTTTTTTTTTTCTTCTTCTTTCTTTCAATACCCAATGAAACCCCTATGAACCACACAGAATATTATTCCATATAGTGCTGAAAGATAAGCCCCTGAGGTTGGAAGACATTCAAAATGTAGAGTGGCTGCAAGAATGGTTTTGAGCATACTGAGGGTGGGGCAATCCTGCTTCTGTAGTGATACTGCCTCGGAAACCCAAGGAGGGGTCACTATGAGTCGGGGCCAACTCGACAGCAAATAACAACAACAACAACAACAATAACTGTGACGATGGACAGCACAGGCAAGATGGGGTCCTCATGAATCAGAGCTGACTTGACAGTAACTCAAACAATAGACACCTTTTCCACTACATTTTCCACCTCCCTCACTCGGCAATGTTCCCTCCATCTTTTAGGTCCCCACTTTCTTCCATTTTTCTAAGAGAACTCTCAAATATTGACACCTAGGAATTGACCATGCACTGTACTTCATCCATGTACTACAGTTATTTTCTAGCGTTCTCTTTCTTTCAGTCAATTGAACTCTAAATTTCTTCTGTCTTTTGTCTTAATAATTCATTACAACAGGTTATTTCTAATAGGCTCCTGTAATTTTAAACTGCTTACTCAGTCGGAATCGATTTGATGGCAACAGATTTGGTTTGGGTTTTAATCGTATAATAAACAGTATTTTCTCTAGCTTATTTAATGTATGCTAATAAGGAGTTTTTTTCTGGAATAAGGGAGGAGAATTAGGGTATGAAGCTTCTCTTAATTCCATCATAGACTGTTCCTAAGACTGTCTCTGAGTGGTATCATTCTTTAGGTCTCTAGGGATAAAAATTTGTTATTAAGTCAGAGTGGCAGAATGCTTGGACCCTACTCATCATTGTTTGTTCTTTTTTTGGGGGGGATGTGATTAATACAACAAATATTATGTATGTAGTTTGTTTTCAATATTTATTACCTGTGTACTGTGGCTGATTGATAACTAAGAAATTAACAATCCTTTTTCTCTATATATAATATTTCCCTTCTAGAGATAAATTTAATCATATATGAAGGTGATATTTGATAGCTTTGCCAGATTTGTGGTATTAAATTATAACCCAACTGATTTAAAGAATGAATGCTGTTTCTGATAACACCAATTTAGCCCCAAGAAGTTATATAATCTAAATTGTCCAATCTTTCAGGAGAAGATTAATGTTATCCTCTTTTATGATTTTTTTTCTCCCCATTTTCCTGCAGTAGACTGCTGAGGTAGGAGAATTGGAAGTATAATAATATGCTACCATACTACAGACAACAATAGTTAATAAATGGCTGTGAAAAGTAATTTTTAATGAGAAGAAAGTGTTAGCAAATCTTATTTCTGATAGGAAAATTGCTTTTTTTTTTTTTTTTTTGTAGAGGAAGAGTTCAAGGACATAGAAAAACTAGTCATAAAAGTTCAAACACATAGAAAAACTAGTCAAACAGCAATAACGGATGCATCAATTCAATATGCATTTATTGAGTCCCTATTTTGTGTGAGGCATTGGTTAATTAGTGATTATGACTATGAGCAGATCAACAAAGTCCCTGATCTCATGGAATTTGCATTCTTAATGGGGAGACATAGAAAACTCAGACATATATGAACAAATACATTTATAAATGTTAGGTCATAAGTGATATGAAGAGAAGAGAAAGCAGGATATGGTTGATATTGTTGTTCTTCGCTGGCATTGAGCCAGCTCCTGACTCAGGGACACTCCATGCACAATGCAATGAACAGTGCCAGCTCCTGCACCATTCACACAATCAGTGGCAGATCAGGTTATTGTGATCTGTAGGATTTTCATTCACTGATTTTCAGAGCTAGATCCCCAGACCTTTTTCCTAGTCTGTCTTAGTCTGGAACCTCCACTGAAACCCATTCAGCATCTTAGTAACACCTAGCCTCTGCTGACAAATGGGTAGTGGCTACATGAGGTAGATACATTAGTGGGGAACTGAACTCAAGTCTTCCGCATAGAAAGTGAGAATCCTACTACTGAACTACCACTGTCTCCATTAAAGTAGGATACATCTATGGAATATGGAGAGTCATACATAGTGATCAGGGAATGTGTCTTTGAGGAGGAGAGATTTAAGCAAAAGCTGGGTGAAACAAGTCCTTAAACTGTAAAGTGTCTTCGGAGGAATCTTCTAGGCAGAACAAGCAGTAAGAACAAAGATCTTAAGGTAAGGGCACTAGTGACTGACTTATTGGAGGAAGCATTGGGGGGCTGTTAAAGAAGTCACTAGAGGCCAGTCTTGTGTCAGCCCATAGTAAAGTATTCAGATTGGTTTTTAAAGAGTTATGGTAAACCCATAGGATTTTCTACTTGGAAGTGGTATATTTTTGTTTACTTTATTCTGCCTGCTTTCTGGAACACAGGTATAGGGAGAAGTTGTTAGTTTTAGTTGTGTTAAATTTGCAGTGTGTTAAAGAATCAGGAGAATTCACCAAGTTTTTTATTTGAATATCTAAATTTTATTTTGAACAAGTTAATTTGGTCATTTTTATAAACTATTTGTTCTATTTTATAGTGTAGTGTTATTTAAATTGTGTTTCAGCTCATTTATTTCCTTAAGTATTTGAAACATTTTTTCTTTCATACCCTCTAGGATTTTCTTATTATTTCTACTTTTAGAAGTGCATTTTTTTTTTGTTTCTTACATATGTTAATGTTTCCTCTGTGTTTCATTCTTTTGTGTAATGTATAATGTTTTACTGTGACCTAATCTACTATAAGAAATAGCTGTTCTGTATATATCCCATGTGATTTGTGTTTAGAAAATGTCATTATTAGGGATTTTGAGCTTACTTCTGCTTTCAACAATCCTAGAATAGATTTTATAGGCATTTATCTCTTTATTAGGGGCTCTGGTAGCATAGTGCCTGAGGCACTTGACTGCTAACCAGAAGGCTGGTGGTTCAAACCCACCAGGCACTCCTCAGAAGGAAAGTTGGGCAATCTACTTCCATAGTGATACTGCCTCAGAAACCCAAGGAGGGGTCGCTATGAGTCAGGTCCGACTTGATGGCACATAACGACAACAATAACATCTCTTTATTTGCTACACTTGCTTGATCATATACCTGTGAGTGTTATAGGTCTGGGATTTTAATTTCTATTTCTTTTAAAACATATCCTATTTATATTTCCATATGCTTATAGCAGAATGGGTGGTGGCATCTGCTCCACCTCAATCAGCTTTGTTAGAAGCAGTATAGCTCATTGCTACTGATTTTTAATTTTATTTAAGTTCTACTTACCAATAATTAGACTCTCAAGCCATTTTCTATTTCCATATCATTCTCTATTACTAAGTTAACCATGTTTTTGCAATGCTTCCACCTTGTTTGGGTAAGCTTGCTATGTCTATATCGGAGACAAGTAGGAAAACAGCCTTTTGGGAATTGTATTTCCTAGTGTGCCCTGAAAGCATGTGGGTTGGAGCATTTCTGAATTGATGGCATTTTTAGACCTACACCTAAATACTTGGCAAGATAACATGTTGAATCTGTAGCCAAGTTTTTGGAAGCAGAATGGAATTAAGAACTTAATTCGCTGAATAAATAACTTTCTTAAATATTAATCCATATCTAGTATCTGTTAACTTTTAAAACATAGTATTGGGTTTATTACACTTTCCTGGCAGGTCATGAAAGTTAGCAATGAATTGTGTGATTACACTGATTTCACTCCAAACCATGTACCCTCTGGATTGTGGAGATGCTATTGTATTACCAGGAGTTGACTATCTGTCTACAGAAATGACAAAGTATTTGTCCTCACAAGCCAGGCTTCTCTTTGTGGTCATTCCACTGTGAAAAGAAGTCTTGCTTATGGCATGGCTACTGGATTATATTTGAGACTTTTACTTTTTACAAAACCAACATTATTTTCTTAACTTGGCTAATAACAAATGGCATTTCTAATTAATGCGTCCTATATCAGGCTGCTGTTTGGGTGCTACTCATTTTCTACCAGTTGTTGCTGAACACCGCCAACCAACTCATAAACTTGGATCTCTACTTTCCTGAACATTCTCTTTAAATATTTCAATTTTAAGCTTCAATAATATTATAAGCTCAATAAATAACTTTCTGGTGCTCATTCTATGGTGTCTAAGCTTTGATATTAAACTCCAATTCCAAATATTTCTCAATCCTAATCTTAAACTCTTTATTAAGAGCTCTGGTAGCATAGTGCCTAAGGCACTTGACTGCTAACCAGAAGGCTGGGGGTTCAAACTCACCCGACTCCTCGGAAAGAAGGCTGAGCAATCTACTTCCATAGTCATACCACCTCAGAAACCCAAGGAAGGGTCGCTATGAGTCGGGTCCAACTTGAGGGCACATAACAACAACAACAACAAGCTCTTTGTTAATCAACCCCAAGCAAA
>NW_006921772.1:5973249-5973820 GCF_000298275.1 Orycteropus afer afer | reverse complement strand
CCCAACCTTCCTTCCGAGGAGTGGCTGGTGGGTTTGAACCGCCAGCCGTCTGGTTAGCAGGCAAGTGACTTAGCCACTGGTGGCAGTGGTTAAAGCCTTTCACTGCTAACTAAAATGTTAGCTGCTCAAAACTACCAGGTGCTCTATGGGAGAAAGATGAGGCAGTCTGCTTCTGTAAAGATTCACAGCCTTAGAAACCCAATGAGGGCAGTTCTACTCTGTTGTATAGGATCGCTGAGTCAGAATCAACTCGATGGTAGTAAGTGGGTTTTGGGCATAATGATTTATGTTGTATGAAGTGCTTTCCCATCCATCCTATCTTATAATCTATGCATAACTATATATTATACACAACGAAGGGTTCAAAATAAATCTGGGAAAAAATAAAATTGACACTATTATTATTATTTTTATTCATATCCTGGACTTATGGATGAGAACATGTTAGTAACACAACATTAGAAGAAACAAGAAGAAACAACAAGCTCTTTGTTAATCAACCCCAAGCAAATCTTTGAAAAATACATGGGAGTTTATATGGTTTCCTAAACACTGTTTCAAGGCCAAAAAG
>NW_006921772.1:5972407-5973149 GCF_000298275.1 Orycteropus afer afer | reverse complement strand
TATCAGGCCGTCAAATCAATTGGCTTCTCTCTCTCTTTTTCTCTCTCTCTCTCTCTCTTTGCCATTTCTGCTGTCAATAAATTCTACATTTAGGTTTTATATTAGGTTTCAAGGTTTCAGTTGAAATTCTAAGCTCAGCTAAAAAACAAACTAAATATTAAACCAAAAGAGTAAGCCAAGACTACTATTGGCTCCAGAATACTGAGAAAAGAAACCTTATAAACGGTTTCTCTTTATCTACTACTTTCTTGTTAGAAACATCAAGTGAGCAGTACCCCTCGACAGAACATGAAGTAAATCATACCTGTAATAATCTCTAACTTGTCGGAAATACTGATTTGCTAATGTCTACAATGCTTGGGTCAAACAAAATTATACTTTGTTTGGCTACTCCCTGAGCCTTGTATGTTGTTGTTGTTGTTGTTGTTGTTATGTGCCATTGAGTCGAACCCGACTCATAGTGATCCCTTCCTGGGTTGCTGAGGCAGTATCACTGTGGAAGTAGATTGCCCAACCTTCCTTCCGAGGAGTCGCTGGTGGGTTTGAACTACCAGCCTTCTAGTTAGCAGTCAATTGCCTTAGGCACTATGCTACCAGAACTCCCTGAACTTTGTATAGCGTCTCTTATTCTGGGGATTCTTTAGTTATGTATGAATAACAACCACCAAAACACCCTGGAAAGGTAGGAGAAGAGATATGGTAGATGCTGTATACAATGCCTTTCAAAACACAAAAACAGTTT
>NW_006921772.1:5968534-5971527 GCF_000298275.1 Orycteropus afer afer | reverse complement strand
AACAACAAGCTCTTTGTTAATCAACCCCAAGCAAATCTTTGAAAAATACATGGGAGTTTATATGGTTTCCTAAACACTGTTTCAAGGCCAAAAAGAAGAGAAGATTGATATGACTTCTCAGTACAGTATCTAAAAGTTACCCAGAGCCAGCACTTAATGGCTTTGTACACCATCAATATAAGTAATACTGTTGGTGAAAAAAATTTACTGAAATAATTAATTTGGCTTATAACATGTTCTTCTTGATGATTAGAAAATAACTTAGCCATTAACAGAGAGGTCCTGTAGGAAATAGTGTCCAAAATGGTCCGGTGCAGAATTATAAAAGGAGCAAAGATTATTTCCTAAAATCTACACCCTTCTTTTTCCATCAAGGGCATGCTCTCTGGGATCTCTGTCCTGCCTATAATTTGTTGTAAATCCCTAAGAAATACTGTAGTAAGCAATATAATGCCTCCTCTCACTCCTGAAAAAAATGTCCAAACCCCAATCCCTGGAACCTGTGAATATGCCCCTTTACATGGCAAAATCACTGTGCAGATGTGACTAAGATTATGGACCTTGAACTGAGATGGGAAGAGTATCATGGATTATCCAGGTGGATAATCACATGAATAATTAAAAGCTGAGACTCTCTCCCAGCTGGAATCAGAGAGAGATGTAATGGAAGAAGGGTCTGAGAGATGAGATACTACTTGGTTTGATGATGGAAAAGGGGGACACAAGCCATGGAATGTGGGCACCTTGTAGAAGGATGCCATACTTGGTAAAGTAGTCAGTGAGAAAGGGGAAGACCTTCAATGAGATGAATTGACACAGTGGCTGTGATGATGGGCTCAAGCATAGCAAGGATTGTGAGGATGGCACAAGACCAGGCAGACTTCCAGTCTGTTGTACATGGGGTCATTATGATTTGGAGCTGACTCAATGGCACCTAACATAACAACTGAGTTAGCTGTCCCATAAGACTGTGATCCTAAAGTTGTAACTGTGGTTACAGCTAAGAAGTTTTTATAATGTTGCCCCCCTGTTACTCTACTACATAGATAGATATAGTTGTTGTTGTTGTTATGTGCCTTCGAGTCGGACCCGACTCATAGAGACCCCCCTTGGGTTTCGTGGCAGTATCACTATGGAAGTAGATCACCCAATCTTCCTTCCTAGGAGTGACTGGTGGATTTGAAATGCCAGCCCTCTGGTTAGCAGTCAAATGCCTTAAGCACTACGCTACCAGAGCTCCATTCTGACCTACAGAACTGTAAAATAATACAATTCAATTGATTCCAATTTACAACATTGTTTAAAACTTTTTGGTGCTTTAATAAATTGTTTTTAACTGTTCAGAGGGAAAAATATTGGCTAAAAAAAAATAATAACTTCATTTATGACAGTTATCCACACTTCAGAGTTTTAGTAAATGAATGAATATAATATTAATGAAACACTGATAAAAGTATTTAATAATAGGCTAATTCATCTCATAAAATGATTACCAAGAAACTATTTTTCTCTTCCTTAAATGGGAAAAAATTAAATCCTCTTTTTAAAACAAGAATTCTTTCAAAAGTTTCTTTTTTCCATTTTTGAGCCCTAATATAAAGGTCACAGAGAAGCTACAAAAAAAGTCCTGGAATTTTAGGTTTATTATTCATTTGTTCTTTTATTCATTTCTTCAGTCATTCAATTAACTTTTCTTGACCACCATCTCTTTGTCAAGCATCATAGAAGAAGTAGAAGGATAAATGAAATATGATACAATAACTTCTTTCATGAAATCCTTAGTTTTAATGAGAGATTTCTTAAGATGAGGAATAATAGGCTGAAATGCCCAATTACAGTCTTTATTAAAGTTGAGTTTGCAAAATACCAGCTGAACAATAATAAGGTTGGTTGGAATAATTGACTGCTAACGTTCCTTGTAGCTCTGCAATTAAAAGTATGTGTTCTGAAGAACAAAGTGAGCCCAGAATACTGAGACTATGAGGAGACTTTTGAATATCCAAATTTCAGTAACAGAAAGTCAAATTTTTCTCTTAGGCAAGCAAGACAAGTGAAAGAAGAATTTACATAAGCACTATAGTTAGCAGGTGATTTAAAGGGGGAGTAAGGCTTCAAATTAATGTTGGTCAAGAATACTGAATATACCATGGACTGCCAGAAGAACAAATAAACCAGTCTTGGAGGAAATGTAGCCAGAAAGCATCACAGAAGTGACATGGCAAGACTTTGTCTTGGTTACTTAGAACATGCCATCGGGAGAGATCAGTCACTGGAGAAGGACATCATGGTTAGTAAAGTAGAGGTTTCCTCAATGAGATGCATTGACACAGTGGCTGCAAAATGGGCTCAAACATAGCAATGATGGTGAGGATAGTGCAGGACCAGGCGACTTTAAGTTCTGTTATTCATAAAGTCCCTATGAGTTGGTGACGATTCAACAGCACTTTACAACAACAAAGTTATATAACTAATCTTAGCTATACATATTTCTTTAAATATCATTTTAAATGGCATCTATTCATTTATATTTTACAAACATGCATTTTCTTATTGTAATAAAAAATCCATTCTTGTAGAATAAGCAGAATCTTGAAGATCTTGTAGTTTTGTCAGGTTCTCTTGTACTCTTCTGAAGAGCCTCTCTGAAGAGTACATTAATAGACTCCCAGGGGTATAGGCACTGAGTCAGCAATCAGCCTCTAGGGCAGCACTGGGAAATAATCAAAGCAAAAGTACAGAGGCAGTCTCCAGGATATGAATGAGCTCTATTCCTAACTGTGTCTCTAAGAATCTGTACGTAAGTTGGACCAGGAGTGTACGGCTCTTATTTAGCCTTACTTTAGTGGAAGAAGGAGCTCTGGTGGCATAATACCTAAGGCACTGACTGCTAACAAGAAATCCACCAGCCACTCCTCGGACGGAAGGTGGGGCAATCTACTTCTGTAGTGACACTGTCTTGGAAGCACAAGGAGGGATCACTATGAGTCGGATCT
>NW_006921772.1:5966582-5966997 GCF_000298275.1 Orycteropus afer afer | reverse complement strand
CCTCTTCTGAATCCAGCTTGCACCTCTGGAAGTCCTCTGTTACTATAATGCTGCAACCGTTTTTGAATTACCTTCAGTAAGATCTTCCTTGTGTGCTATATTAATGATATTGTTCGGTAATTTCCACATTCTGCGGGATCACTTTTCTTTGGCATGGGTACAAATAGAGATCTCTTCCAGTTAGTTGGCCAGGTAGCTGTCTTCCAAATATCTTGGCAAAACTGACTGAGTGTCTCCAGTGCCCCATCTATTTGTTGAAATAGTTCAATGGGTGTTCTGTCAATTCCCAGAGCCTTGTTCTTCACCAATTCCTTCATTGCAGCTTCGACTTTCTCCTTCAATACCATTAGTTCTAGATCATATGGCACCTCTTGAAATGGATGAAGATCTTTTTGGTACAGTGACTCTGTGTATT
>NW_006921772.1:5956139-5961550 GCF_000298275.1 Orycteropus afer afer | reverse complement strand
CTTTGTTTCCAACTTTTGCATTCCAGTCACCAGTGATAATTAACACATCCTAATTGCATGTTTGGTCAATTTCAGACTGCAGATGTTGATAAAAATCTTCAATTTCCTCAACTTTGGCTTTGGTGGTTGGTGCATAAATTTGAATAATAGTTGTATTAACACGTCTTCTTGTAGGTGTAGGTATATTATCCTATCACTGACAGCATTGTACTTCAGGACAGATCTTGAAACACCCTTTGTGATGATGAATGCCACACCATTCCTCTTTGAACTGTCATTCCCAGCGTAGTAGATCATATGGTTGTCTGATTCAAAATGGCCAAAACCAGTCATTTCAGCTCACCAGAAGGCTGGGGGTTCAAACCCACCAGTCACTCCTCGGAAGGAAGGATGGACAATCTACTTCCATAGTGATACTGCCTCAGAAACCCAAGGAGGGTTCTCTGAGTCGGGTCTGACTCAACGACACATAACAATAACAACAACAACAATGCCTAGGATATCAATCTTTATGCCTTCCATTTCATTTTTGACAACTTCCAATTCTCCTAGATTCATACTTCGTGCATTCCATGTTCCAATTATTAATGGATATTTGCCGCTGTTTCTCCTCATTTTGAGTGTTACCACGTCAAGCAAATGGAGGTCTTGAAGGCTTTACCTTATCCATATGAGTAAGGCAGATTTTACTCTGATAATGCAGCTCTTTCCCAGTCCTATTTTGAGAGCTTTCTAACCTAAGTGACCCATCTTCCTCCTCTGTATTGGACAGTGTTTCCAGACTAATCATAAAGTTGTGCAGTAATGTATCAGACAGTGTTTCTCTGCTATTCATAAGGTGTTCCCTGGCCAATTCTTTGAGAGGTGGATGGCCTCTTCCTTCTTCCTAGTCTGTCTCAGTCTGCAAGCCATGCTGTTGCCTGTGCACCATGTGTACCCCACTGGGTTTGAAACACCAGTGGCACAGCCTCAAGACTCACAGCAACACATCACCACAGTGGGACAAATTGACAGATAAGTTTGTCTCCCTTAGCTGTTGGAAACCTCTCCAACCACCCTTACCTGGATCCCTGTAGTTGACTCTTCACTCTGACCCAGTCCCCTTGGCCTTTTCTGTCTTCTCCCTGCTTTGCCACCTTGCTGCTATGGGGCATGGCCTGGGGCCCCTCTCCTCACTTGGATCCCTGTGGCTGACTCCTCCTTTTTAGTCATAGGGGATGATATTTATTTCTTGGAATGTGGACTGATATGATGTGTAGAATGGGAAAGCATATGAGGAAGAGAAATATAGAAAGCAGGTCTATATCTAGGGAATCAAAATCTTTGCACAGATAATAATCTAACTTTGTCTCAAAAAAATTACCTTGTTCTTCTAAATGCTTTTAATCTATCCTGGGGAGGACTTATTTTCTTCACTTATATTTTTAATTTTATTTTAATGTATACTAATAGACTTATTGATTTCTAAGCAGGGGTTCAAACTGATTTTTCCTGGTTCAATCATGGCCAAGGAAGTGAAACTGGAAAGGAGTTAAATTTGTACAATATGAATGTTCTGGACTGGTAATCTAATGGGAAAACTTGTGAATCAAAACCCTGCTAGAAACTTATTCTCTGTCTTACAAAACAAGGGCATCATGCATGTTGCATAGCAATCAACTCTCTTGATGAGTAGAGGTGAAACAGCAGTGCCTGACTCAAAGATGGCAGCCAGCCAATGCACCCTACTTTGAATGTGTGTTGCTTTCCTTAGTTAATGGCAATCTTCTAATTTCTTGGATCAGGCTCCTAAAAGGACTCCCTAGGCCCCTTCTGAGTATCTTGTTTCAGGTCTTTGACCCATAATATTTCCCTTTCTGGTTATAATTCTGGTACATCCCACTTTTACAAACTGAGGGCTTTTCCAATTTCTCAGCATAATCCATGATTGAATATATTCAAACCAGTTTGAAAGTTTAGTTCTAAGTTTCATCTTCCATTTTTTTTTCTTACTCTACTTATATCAAGTTGAGAATTTTTTTTATTTTCCTTATATCTTTTGTGAATTTGATGGTACTATTAATACTATAACCTTGATTACATCCCACCTGAATTTAGAGATCATGTAAAGAAATGATTCACTGCACAAAATTTAGGTTTATCATTGCTGATGTCAGATGGATCTTGGCTGAAAGGAAAGAATATCAGAAAGTTGTCCACCTACATTTTGTTGACTATGTAAAGGCATTTGACTGTGCAGGTCATAACAAATTATGGATAACATTGAGAAGAATGGGAATTCCAGAACACTTAATTGTGCCTGTGAGGAACTATGCATAGACCAAGAGGCAGTTGTTCAAATAGAACAAGGGGACACTGTAGGGTGTAAAATTAGCAATGGTGGGAGTCAAGGTTGTATCCCTTCACCATACTTATTCAATCAATCTGTGTGCTGAGCAAATAATCCAAGAATCTGTACTACATGAAGACAGATGAAGCATCAGGATTGAAGGAAGATTCATTAACAACCTGTGATATATTGAAGACACAGCCTTGCTTGCTGAAAGTGAAGTGGACTTGAAGAATTTACTGATTAAGATCAAAGAGTACAGTCTTCGATATGGATTACACCTCGACATAATGAAAACAAAAATCCTTACAACTGGACCAGTAAACAACATCATGATAAATGGAGAAAAGATTGAAATTGTCAAGGATTTTATTTTACTTGGATCCACAATCAACACTCATGGAAGCAGCAATCAAGAAATCAGATGTTGTATTGCACTGCACAAATCTGTTGCAAAGCACCTCTTTAAAATGTTAAAGAGCAAAGATGTCACCTTGATGATTAAGGTGCACCTAACCCAAACCATGGTATTTTCAGTCACCTCATATGCATATGAAAGCTGGACAATGAATAAAGAAGAATGAAGAAGAATTTAAATTGTGGTGTTGGTGAAGAATACTGAAAATACCATGGGCTGCCAGAAGAACAAACACAACTATCCCAGAAGAAGTGCAGCTGGAATGCTCCTTAGAAACAATGACCAGACTTCATCTCATCTACTTTGGTCATGTGGTCAAAAGGGACCAATCCCTGGAGAAGGATATAATGCTTGGTAAAGTAGAGGGTCACAGAAAAAGGGGAAGGCCCTCAACAAAATGGATTGACACAGTAGCTGCAATGGTGGGCATAGTAAGAATTGTGAAGATGGCCAAGACTGGGCAGTGTTTTGTTCTGTTGTACACAGGGTCGCTATGCATCTGAATTGACTTGATGGAACCTAACAACAACAACATTAATAATAAGGTTTTCCACTTACTGATATTTGTATTTACATATCTGGCATCAAAACTTGTGATTACATGTGTTCTCATATTGTATAAATTGTTGTTGTTATTTGCCATCGAGTTGACCCTGACTCCTAGCAACCCCTCCTTGGGTTTCCAAGGCAGTTATCACTACGGAAGTAGGATTGCCCAACCTTCCTTCCAAGAAGTGGATATGGGAATAAAAATGCCCTCAAAATATTCTATGTGTCTTTTCCTCCTGCTCTTCTGATCCATTACTACAATGCACGCTTTGAAAGCTTCTATTTTCCTTTTTCTTCACCCTTATTTAAATCCTGTGCTTTCCTAATGGAGTAAGGAAATTTTATTTTTATACATATTTTTTTGTCATTTATTTTCAATTTCACAAATATTTAACACATTATTACACAATCCCATTGATTTTCTAATCTATTTAAATTTGAATTGCAAAAATTCTAGATAACACTATTTCACATATTTTGTATCTGTCTTCTTATCATGAGATCTGTGTTTTTATTTATATTTTTAAAGTTTAGCATGATTTCTTGAACATTTAATCAGATAAATAACTTCATTGCACACCTGATCAATCCTTTCAGGGCAAGAAATGTTGCTCTTTTATTTGAGAGATAAATTATTTTTTAGCTGGATATAGTATTTTTGCAACACAATCCTTTATTCCTAACAATCTATAGATAATTGCTCAATATCTTAACAGATGCAAATTCCATAGCTTAAATGCATTTTCTAAAATAGTTTATTTCTGTCTAGGAGTTTTACATTTTCATTTTATTCTATTAATTCAGAAATTTTGTCACAGTTTATGTAAGAGCATGTCTTTCTCCTCTTCCTCCCACTCTTCTTACTTATTTATCCTTTTCCTATTAGTATTATTAATCTTGCCTGATAACTAGGAAGACAGATATAATAAAAGTTAAGTCTTTCTTCAGTTTCAAGATATTTTTTTCTATTATTTATTTATTATTTCTCCAACATTTTGTCTTTAAGAACACATATTATTTGGGTCTTAATTAATGTATTCTCTAGATCTTTTGTGTTTCTTTATTATTGTTATTGACAGAAATTGAGGCAATCTTCTGTATTGTCTCATTTTCAGTGTTGCTTGTATGTTGTTGTTGTTCTGTGCCATGGAATCAGACCTGAATCATAGCGACCCCTCCTTGGGTTGCCGAGGCAGTATCACTACAGAAGTAAATTGCCCAACCTTCCTTCCGAGGAGTGGCTGGTGGGTTTGAACTGCCAGCCTTCTGGTTAGCAGTCAAGTGCCTTAGACACTATGCTATCAGAGTTGCTTGTATAGGTTCTCTGAAACTGGCTGCCTGAAAAATGTACCACTGCTCTATTTTGGAATATTTTCATCTCTTCCCATTATAGTTCCATACATCAATTTGGGTTCTTTACTTTAATACTTAACTTTTCATGTTCTGGAATAGTGGATTTTCTGGTAGATAAGTACCAAAACCCCCACAAACCCACTGCCATGAAATCAATTTCTATTCATAGAGACCCTCATTGGTTTTCCAAGGCAATATATCTTTACGGAAGTAGATTGCCAGACCTTCCTTCCACAGTGTGGCTGGTGGGTTTGAACCACCAAACTTTTGGCTAGCAGTCAAATGCCTTAGGCACTGCATCACCACACTTCCTTCATAGATAAGTAAGGAACATATAGTGTTGAATAACATACTTCTTATCCATTCAATACAATGTGGCTTATGACTCCTCCATTCCATCAAAAGATGGTCTTACTAAGCCCAAAAATGACCTTTTAAGTACCAAATCCACTAAACACGTTAATATTTGAATACTCTTGACTTAGTTGCATCATTTGAGAAGCAGATCACTTTCTTTTGCTTTAAATTTTCAGCTCTATGAAACCACTTCCTTGAATTTTCTTAACTTTTCCCTATTTATCTCAGTCTTTTTCATCTCTTTCAGTGATCCGTTATATTAAGAAGTCACCATGTCCAAAACTAACTCCTACTAAGACTTTAAAACTCAGCTCTGGCCTATGCTAGCTTCTTTTTTTAAAATCTATCCTTCCCCTGTCAGTACAGATAGGTCCTGTGTACTCTCCACCCAGCTTTCCCAAGTGT
>NW_006921772.1:5949591-5952531 GCF_000298275.1 Orycteropus afer afer | reverse complement strand
CTTCCTGGCTTTTAATCCCCTTTCTCCTGCTCTGCCGGCCTGCTGCTTTGGGCGTCCCTGAGTTGTCTCTCCTCACTTGTAATCCTGGGGCTAACAATATATGTATGTATATATATATGTAACTATACGTAACCTTAAGTAACTTCCCAATGCTAATAAAATTGACTTAAACTAATAACTAATTGACAGACACTTTTCAGATTTCACCAAATTATCACACTATTATTCATTTCTACTCCAGTATGCATTCCAGTATTCCATTTTACATTTATTTTTAATCTATCTTTAGTGATTCTTTATTTTCATACCTTGGCCACTTCTGAAGAGTACTGGTCAACTATTTTGAAGAATGCCCCTCAATGTGTGTTTGTGTGTTGTTTTTCCATGATTAGATTGAAGGTACTCATTTTTTGGGCAATATCACAAGCATGATGTTGTTGTGCCCTTTCAAGCCATATGTGAAGTCAATATGTCTCACTACTGGTGATCTTAATTTTGATCACTTAGTTAAGATTGTGCCAGGTATCTATTCTCTAAGATATTATTTTTCTGTTTGTAATTAATAAGTATCTTTTGGGTAAAATATGTTAAGACTATATAAATGTTCTATTTTTATAATATCATTAGTATAGGTGGCATAGTGCCTAAGGCATTTGACCGCTAACCAGAAGTCTGGCAGTTCAAACCCACCAGCCACTCCTTGGAAGAAAGGTTGGGCAATCTACTTCCATAGTGTTGGAAGTAGTACTTCTGTACTGCCTTGGAAACCCAAGGAGGGTCGCTATGAGTTGGTTACAACTTCACAGCAGTGAGTTTGGGTTTGGTTGGTTTTATAATAATAAAGTAATAGTATAATATTTTTATAATAACATTAATATATGTAACAAATATTATTGTGCTGTTTGTTAAATGGTGATTTTCCTGTTTCTTTCATTATTTTTGAATTTATTCATTGTAATTAACCTGAAATAAAGAGCTGTTCCTTGTTTCCTATTTATTTATGTATTAATTATTTTTTCTATTAGCATAGTCTCATGAGTATTTTTTATTCTATGGGATATAAATCATTATTGTTACTTATTTTGTCTCAGATTGTCCCAGATTTGGCCATTGGGCATATCTTCAAATTAGCTCCTGTGTTTTTTTGACGAGTCCCTATCATTTTTTGTTAAAATACTTCTTAGTCTCACAAGACGTTCCAGTCTCATTTATGACTTTGCCTGAGCCAGATCTGGATCCAACCATTGCACCAAGGAGCCCTGGTTCCTTTTATTGTATAATAGTATTTACCTGTGTATTGTAATCATTGCTTCTAGGCCCTCAGAGCAGAAAAAGCCAGGAAATAGATGCATGAATACACAGTCACACACACACCCCTATACCCCTTATCTATATAGCTCTATCTCTATTTCTATATGGAAAACCACATTTGTAGTAATAGTTCCAATTGCAGTGCAATACCATAGGGTTTGTTATAACCTCTCCCCTTTCCTTATTTATAATTTTGACAGTGAAAAACCTGGCTCTCATTACCCACAACATATTTACTTGCTTTCTCAACTGTAGAATATACATAAAGTTGTTTCAGAATTTGGTTACTAATCTGAAACCCCATGAGAAATAAATGTACTAAATACAATATTTGCATATAAATTTTTATTTTTGGTCAAAAGGTACTGTATAGTTGTGTCAAAGTTATTTAGCCCATTTCTCCCCTACCTCTTTCAGTGTGGCTCTATTATTCATCTGTAATAGAATTACATTCACTTGCTACTCTGTATTTTATTTGAGGAGTGTTGGTGGTGCCTTGGTTAAAGTGGTCTGCTGCTAATCAACAGGTAGGTGGTTCAAACCCAACAGTGGCTCCATGTGAAAAAGATGTGGCACTCTGGTTCTGTACACCCTTGAAAACCTTATGGGTTAGTTTTATAGGGTCTCTATGAGTTGAAATTGACCTGACGGAAGTGAGGTTAGTTTGGTTTGGGGTATTTCATTGGCCACACCCTGCCCCAAACACATACACACTGTATGTATAAATTTTACTTATTTATTGGTAGCATAGTGCTGAAGGCACTTGACGGCTAATCAGAAGGCTGGAGGTTCAAACCCACCAGCCAGTCCTTGGAATGAAGATTGGGCAATCCTACTTCTGTACTTACACCACCTCGGAAACCCAAGGAGGGGTCACTATGAGTCGGGGCTGACTCAATGGCACATAACAACAACATGATTGTAAGAGTCAGAGCAATACTGAACAATATGCTGAGAGATGTGCACGCTGCCATTTTTTTACTTCTACCCCATTGCTATTTCTTTCTACTGTGTTCCCATCCACATCCTAATGGGTATGAATATTTTAGAACTTTTAAAATTGCTAACAAAGGTTTAAAAACTGTGTTCTTACCAGAAACATGTGAAAAGTTCTTCTTGTAAAGAATTATCATCAAATATATATATTGCAATTTATTTTATTTTAATATATATTCATTTGGTTATGTGTTTTATTAAATGTTTTCATAGAGTTATTATTGTTGTTAGCTGCCATTGAGTCAATTCTGATTCATAGTGATCTCATTTGTAAAGAATAGAATTCTGACCTTTAGGAAGCTGTCTGTCTTCCAAGGTGTCTCAGGTGAGTTTGAACCACCAACATTTTGGCTAGCAGTCAAGTGCTTAACAGTTTGGGCCAACCTGGAATTCTCTTTCATATAGTAATAACTACCATTTAATTAACATTTACTTCGTATCAGGTAGGCGCTCTGGTGTCGTAGTGCCTAAGGCATTTGACTGCTAACCAGATGGCTGAGCTTAAACCTATCAGCCACTCCTTGGAAGGAAAATTGGGCAATCTACTTCTGTAGTGATACCATCTCGGAAACCCAAGGAGGGGTCCTACAAGTCGGATCCAACTTGTCAGCAGTGAGTTTTTTTTTTTTTTTT
>NW_006921772.1:5923635-5949464 GCF_000298275.1 Orycteropus afer afer | reverse complement strand
CTTTTCCTTTTTTAAAATTAGCTAATTACTCATGATCCTTACCAATTATTTTTAAAAATCTCCTTAAATTTTAAAGATATACACATACATATCTAGATATATATATATATACATATATATATATAGACACATTATCTATCTATCTATCTACCTATCTATCTATATCTATCTATCTATCATCTATCTATGTATACATATCTCCCATTCTGAGCTATAGCATTTACTTTTAAAATAAATATATGGTGTTTCCAGTATGTTGTTGTTGTTATGTGCCATCGAGTCGGACCTGACTCATAGTGACCCCTCCTTGGGTTTCCGAGGCGGTATCACTACGGAAGTAGATTGCCCCATCTGCCTTCTGAGGAGTGGCTGGTGGGTTTGAACCACCAGCTTTCTGGTTAGCAGTCAAGTGCCTTAGGCACTATGCTACCAGAGCTCCCATCCTTAATATTAGGTACTATATAAGTGTGAAGGAAAAAAACAACTTGTCTAAGATGACATCAATAGTTAGTTATAGTTTCAGAATTCAAGCCCCTGATGCTAAAATCCATTTGTTCTCAAGAGTCAATAAGTTTACATTAGTAACTCAGTCACTTTAGAAAGCAGATTTTAACATATAAAAAGAACCGCCTCACAGGATTTTCTCTAAAATTGCCTTCATTCATTTACATTTACATTTCAATTCAAATTTAATTGCAATAGTTAAGGAGGCATTAGTAAAGAATTAAACTCTGTCTTGAGTTCTAAAAATCTAGTAGATCTAAGAGCAACCCAGTGAAGCATATCTTTCATACTTAGCATTGTTTGTTGTGGGTAGAATTACTTAGAATTTGAGAAATAGCACAAATCCAGTGTACAAAAAGTGCCCAAGATGCAATTCACTAGTTCTTTACAATATGTAGAAGCTCTGGTAGCATAGTGCCTAAGGCACTTGACTGCTGACCAGAAGGCTGGCGGTTCAAACCCACCAGCTACTCCTGGGAAGGAAGGCAGTGTACTTTCGTAGTGATCTTATCTTGGAAACCCAAGGAGGGATCGCTATGAGTTAGGTCTGACTCCACGGCACATAACAACAATATTACAATATGTATTGAGAATCTAATAGTACTACTACTACTACTGCTAATAAAATGCTATACTCTTCAATATTGACTACATCCCTGGATTACTTTTCTAAATATATTTTTACCTTGGCTGCTCACCAGATAATTACTGCTTTATAGTCCTAGTGAATATTAGCACAAATGTAAAGTAAATGGCATATTCTGCTTTACAAATAAATAAATTAAAAAAAAAACCAAAGTCACTGCTGTCAAGTCGGATCCTACTCACAGCTACTCCTCTTTGGGTTTCCGAGGCAGTATCACTACAGCAGTAGATTGCCCAACCTTCCTTCTGAGGAGTAGCTGGTGGGTTTGAACCGACAGTCTTCTGGTTAGCAGTCAAATGCCTTAGGCACTGGGCTACCAGTTTTACAAATAGTGATGTGACAAAATGGCAGCATAGGAAATTCATGAAATTTGCATTTTAATAAGATAAATCATCCACAGAATGTTAAACAGAAAGAATGTGAATTATTGATGATTCTAAAATGTTTTCAACTTAAATGAACATAACATATTGAAAGAATTAACTTCCTTTATCCTGCTACTGGTGGGTCCTGGTGGTGCAGAGATTAAAGCCATCAGATGCCACCCAGAACACTGGCAGTTGGAACACCAGCTGTCCCATGGGACAAAGATGAGGCAATCTGCTACTGTAGATTTACAGCCTTGGAATCCCTATGGGGCAGGTCTGCTCTGTGCTCAGGTGCTTCTATGAGTTGGATTCAACTCAGTGGTGGTGGATTTGGTTTGACTTATCTCACTTTTAGGAAAATTTGATCTAAATCAGAAATACACCCCCGCACACACACACACACACACACTCACACACACATGTATTTCTGCATGATTTGCTCCTTCACCTTCTCTATCACCTTCTTATTGATATAGAAGGATTGAGCCTTTTTCTTCCCTCCACCACCTCCTAGTACTCCCCTTTCCACCTTCTCTGATTAATTGTCTGCTCTTATTTATTACTTATCTCTCCCTGCACCAAAAAATATAAACTTTCAAGAGAGGAAGAAACTTGTCTATTTTGTTCACTTATCCTAGAACATTTTGTGACACATAATGTTGTTGTTTTTGTTACTAGTTGCAGTCAAGATGACTCTCACTCATGGTGACCTTATGAATAACAGAATCAACATTGCCAGGTCCTGTGCCACTCTTATATGTTTGGGCTCATGTTGCAGCTACTGTGTCAATCTCTTGCAGGGTTTAACCTTCTACTTTACCTAAAATAATGTCTTTTTCTAGTGACTGGTTTTACTCATTTAGGAAGACTTTTTCAAATCTACTATACACTTACAATTTTTTCTTCTTTTTGGTCAGTTTTATCTTTCAAGTAATAAGAAAAATGTGTTTAAAATTTTCCACCAAATGAAATATGGTGAGTTATTCCATTTTCCCTTATAGTTGTGTTAATGTTTTGTGTGCATGTGTGTGTGTGTCCTGATGAATTTAGCATTATCTTCCGGTTGATCTGAACTTTCTAAAAATTTAAAGTGATCCTTAATTTCTGGTCTTTTTGAGGTTTTTTTTTTTTTTTTTTTTATTGGTACATTGCCCTTCTCTTCACCCTTTATTTTTCTTAAAATAAGCTTTCTTTATGTTAATTTATCTACATCAGTTTTCTTTTGGTTTATATTCATCTGGTGTTTTTTTTTTTTTTTGCCACATTTTAACCTTCAGCTTTTTTTTTTTGCCATGCGTTTTTGCTGTATCTTATATAAATAATGTATGATTAGATTTGAAAAAAAAAGTTTTACAGGAAGTAAAATTTAGCTACTTATTCTTACTAGTATATAGAGATATTTCTGCCTTCTTATTTTGTATTTTCTTCTTGTCTGCATATCTTCTTGTCTTCTTTTGAATTATTTGTTGTTTTTAAAATTCAATTTTGTTCTCTCAGCTAAATTGTAAGATACACACTCTAATTCTCTTCTTTTAATTGTTACATTTGACATTTTAACATGCATACTTGAAAGTTTTAAACTTCATTGATATCTTTACTCTCCAAAATAATTTAAAACTTTAAAATGTATTAATCTACCCACCCAAGATTATATATTAATGCTCAGTATGTGGTTGTTGTTGTTGTTATGTGCCGTCGAGTCAGCCCTGACTCATAGCGACCCCTCCTTGGGTTTCCGAGGCAGTATCACTACGGAAGTAGGATTGCCCAACCTTCCTTCCGAGGAGTGGCTGGTGGGTTTGAACTGTCAGCCTTCTGGTTAGCAGTCAAGTGCCTTAGCCACTATGCTACCAGAGCTCCCGCTCAGTATGTTAGCTCTAGTTTTCTTTTTTCCTTAAACTTAAACATCATGTGAGATCATAATTAATACAACAAAATTGGTTTACAGTTACCAGCATGCTTATTATTATTTCTTAGATCACTATTCATTATTGAATCCAAAATATATATTTGGAATAATTTTCCTTCTTAAATATTTACTTTTGGATTCTTTTTACCTAGTATGTTGTCATAATACCTCTCAGGTTTTTTCATCTGAAAATATCTTTATCTCAAGCTGTTCATTAGGGATAGTTTTACTTATGCTTATAATTCCAGTTCACATTTATTTTTCTTTTCCAAATTTGCAAATGTTATTTTAAAGCCTTTTTGTTTCTGCTGTGGTTCTTATGAAACCAGATAAAAGGCCAATTTACATTTTGTTTTAGGAGATGTTTTCTCTCCAGTTGGTATGTTTAGATGTGGATTTCTTTTATTTATCGTGCTTAGTATTTATTTTAGTCTTTATAAATCTGAATATTTGTGTCTTGAATCAATCTTAAAAATTTTCCTGCAGTTATTTTTTTTAATATTGCTTCCTCATTGATATTTTCTTTTACTGAAATCAAGTTATAAGTTTTGATTTTATTATCAATGTTTCTCAAGTTCAATTTCATATTTCCTATACATTTTATGTTTTTGTTGATACATTTCTAATTTCTTTGAGCTATTTTCCAGTTCATGAATCCTCTCTGCATCCATGTCTAATAAGCTAATCAACTTTGCTATTGAATTTTTAAATTAAATAAATATTTTTAAAATTTTTATAAGCTTGATTTATTTCTTACACCTTACTGATGTTTTAAAGTCCCTTGTTTTTCTTAAGAAATAAGGATTATATATTTTTATATTTTCCATAATGGTTTGCATATTTAGAGAGTTTATGTTTCTGTTCCTTCTTTCTTTCTTCTTCTTCTTTTTTTTTTAGCTAACTCTAGCCCTTAGTGATTTGTTTATTTGTTTTCTTATAGTTTTACTAGTGTGAGCTCATATTTACTGGCATTCTATTTGTTGTAATGGTCTTTGAAGTCTACTTTGAAAATGCAAATTTTAGGAAAAATTTTAGTTGGTTTTGCCAGGAAATTTCTCTGTTTTCACATTAAATTTAAGTCATCCATTTGTGTTTATTGTTCCATTAAAATAACATGGAATTTAGAGATACATATTAACCACACTTGCCTTTCAATTTGTTGTACTATGATAGCTTATGTATTACTATGATGCTAAAAGCTGGTATTCCAAATACTAGCAGAGTCACCCATGGTGGACAGATTTCAGTGGGATTTCTAGACTAAGACAAGGAAGAGGGTCTGGTGATCTCCTCCCCCCACCAAAAAAAAAAAAAAAAAATAGCCAATGAAAACTTTGCATACTGTAGCAGAAAATTATCTGATATAGTGCTGGAAAATGAACCCCTGATGCTGGAAGGCATTCAAAATATGAGTGGAGAAGAGCTGCCTCCTCAAAGTAGGGTATATCTTAAAGACACTGATGGAGTAAAGCTTTTGGGACTTTCATTTGCTCACATGGCAAGACTTTAAATAAGAAATAACTGTAACATCTATTAGTTACTGGAACGTGGAATGTACACAGTCTGAATCTAGAAAAACTGAAGTCATCAAAAATAAAATGGAATGCATAAAAGTCAATATCCTAGGCATTATTGTTGTTGTTGTTATGTGCCATTGAGTTAGACTCGACTCATAGCGACCCCTCCTTGGGTTTCTGAGACAGTATCACTACGGAAATAGATTGCCCCATCTTCCTTCCAAGGAGTGGCTGGCGGGTTTGAACAGCCAGCCTTCTGGTTAGCAGTCAAGTGCCTTAGGCACTACGCTACCAGAGCTCCCATCCTAGGCATTTGTGAGCTGAAATGTGTTTGTACTGGGCATTTTGAAAAGGACAAACATATGGTCTGCTAGTGTGGTAACACCAAATTGAAGAGGAATAGCATTACATTAATTCTCAAAAATAACATTTCAAGATCTTTCCTGAAGTACAGTGCTGCCAGTGATAGGATAATATTGATATGTCTACAAAAAAAAACAGTTAATATGATTATTATTCAAATTTGCACATCACCCACTAATGCAAAAGATGAGGAAATTGAAGGTTTTTACTATCTTCTTCAGTCTGAAATTGATCAAACATGCAACCAAGATGCATTGGCAATTATTGGTGATAGGAATATGAAAGTTGGAAACAAAGCAGAATCAGTAGCTGCAGAATACGGCTTTCATGATAAAAATTATTCTGGACAGCACATGATGAAATTTTGTGAAACCAATGACTTGTCTATTGGAAATACATTTTCACCAACAAAAATGACAACTATACATATGGACCTCATTGGATGGAATACACAAGGATCAAACTGACTACATATGTGGAAAGAGATGGTGGAGAAGCTCAATGTTATCAGTCAGAGGATGGCCAGGGGCTGATTATGCTACAGACCATCAATTGCCCATATGCAAATTCAAGTTGAAGCCAAATAAAATTAAAACAAGTCCATGAGAACCAAAGTACAACCTTAAGTATATCCCACCTGAATTTACAGACAATCTCAATAATAGATCTGACATATTGAACATTAAGGACTGACGACTAGGCAATGTGTGGGATGACATAAAGGATATCATCCATGAAGAATGAAAAGGGTCATTTAAATGACAGGAAAGAAAGAAAAAACCAAAAAGAATGTCAGAACAGAAGAGACTCTGAAACTTGCTCTTGAATGGAGAGGGGCCAAAGTGAACAAAAGAATTGATGATATAAAAGAGCTGAATATATTTCAAAGGATGACTAGAGAAGACAAAGTAAACCATTATAATGAAACCTGAAATTGGACAACCAATAGGGGAAAACAGTCAGCATTACTCAAGCTGAAAGAACTGAAGAAAAAAATCTAAGCTTCAATTCATAATAATGAAGGATTCTATGAGCAAAATATTGAACCATGCAAGAGCATAAAAAAAGATGGAAGGAATACAGAGTCAGTGTTGCAAAAACAATTAGTCAACCATTCCAGGAAGTAGCATATAGTAACAGGACCTAATGGTACTGAAGGAATAAGTCCCAACTGCACTGAAGGCTTTGGCAAAAAGAACACTCCCAGAACTGATATGACACAATTTGAGATGATTTAATAACAAACAGGTGTGAAATAACAAGTGTTCACTTGTGGAATTTGAAAGTTAGCTACCTGGGTTACTGACTGAAGAGATCCATACTTCTGCCCAATCCAAAGAAAGGTGATCCAGAGAATGCACATATTATTAAACAATATCATCAATATCACATGCAAGCAAAATTTTGCTTAAAATAATTGAAAGATTGCTATAGCTGTACATTAACTGGGAACTGCCAAAAATTCAAACTGGATTTAAAAGAGGACATGGAACTAGGAATATCACTGTTGGTGTCAGATGGATCTTGGCTGAAAGCAGAGAATACAAGAAAAATGTTTGTCTGTTTCACTATTGACTGTGAAAAGGCATTCAACTGTGTGAATCATAAAATATTATGGATATCATTTCAAGGAATGGGAATTCCAGAAAACTTAATTGTGTTTAAGTGGAATCTGTACATAGAAAAAGAGGAAGTCATTTAAATAGAACAAGGTCATACTATTTTGTTTAAAATCAGAAAAGATGAGTGCCGAGATTGTATTCCTTCACTATACTTATTTAATCTGTATGGTGAGCAAATAATCCAAGAAACTCATTTATGAAGAAAAATGTAGCATCAGAATGGTAGAAACAGTCATTAGTAACCTATGATATGCAGATGCACAACCTTGCTTGCTGAACGTGAAGAGGACTTGAACTGCTTACTAATGAAGATCAAAGATTACATCTTTGCGTATGGTTTACTCTTCAATGTAAACCAAAACCAAACCAAACTCACTGCAGTCAAGTTGGATCCAACACATAGCAATCCCTCCTTGGGTTTCCAAGGCAGAATCACTATGGAAGTACATTGCTCAATCTTCCTTCCAAGGAGTGGCTGGTGGGTTTGAACCACCAGCATTCTGATTAGCAGTCAAATGCCTTAGTCACTATGCCACCAGAGTTCCTCTTCAATGTATATAAAACAAAAATTTTCACAAATAGACCAATACACAATATCATGATAAATGGAGAAAAGATTGAAGCTGTCAAGAATTTCACTTTATTTGGATTAACAGTCAATGCACATGGAAGAAGTAGTTCAGAAATCAAATCATGTATTGCATTGGATAGATTTGCTGCTCTTTAAAGTGTTAAAAAGCAAAAATACCACCTTGAGGATTAAGGTGTGCCTGATCCAAGCCATGATATTTGCAATTGCCCCATATGCATGGGAAAGCTGGGCAATGAAAAAGGAAGACCAAAGAAGAATTGACATATTTGAATTATGGTGTTGCATAAAATAGAGAATATGCTCGGAGTGCCAGAAAGAATAAATTTGTCTTGGAAGAAGTAAAGCCAGAATTCTCCTTAGAAACAAGGACAGAGAGATCTTGTCTCATTAACTTTGGACATGTTATCAGGAAGGAACAATTCTTGGAGAAGTACATCAAACTCGGTAAAGTAGAGGATGAAAAGAAAAGAGGAAGAATTAGTGAGATGGATTACCACAGTGCCTACAATTATGGGCTGAAACATAGCCACTATAGCAGGGATGGCACGGGACCAGACAGCGTTTCTTTCTGTTGTACATTGGTTCCCTATGTTAGACTTGACTTGATGTCATCTGAGAACAACAAATTCTTTGGGAGAATTTTGTCTTTTAGTCTCATCCAGAACTATCCAGAACTACAATTAACTTTCCTTTCTGGTGGCATCTTCATGGTCCTTTTGTTAATGTTGTTCCACCTTATTTTGTTCCTGAGATTGTAGCAGCCCTCCTGAGCCTCAGATTTATGCAGAGTGGGCTTTGATCTAATACCTCATAGTTTATGAGTCCAAATATTTGCCTCCAGTCCAGTTCCTCCACCTTACACACACACACACACACACACACACACAAATCACTAAAATTTCAGGTCACCCATATCTGCATATTTTAATGTAAAATTACAATTGACAGCATTCACCTCCTTCCTTGGGCTTATGTTTCCATTTTATTCCTAATCTGTGTCACTTTCTCTTATTTTTCTATTTAAAAAAATAAAAACCAAACTCACTGCAATGGAGTTGGATCCAACTCATAGTGACCCCTTCTTGGGTTCCAAGGTGTATCACTATGGATGTTGATTGCCCAGACTCATATATTTCTTTTTCTATCTCTAAGTTTTATAATCAGCTTTTAAATACACTGTGAATTAATTTTTCTATAATACCTGAGATAAGAATCTAACTTTATTCATGATTTTGAGCTTTCTCAATTTAATTATTTATACAGTTTATTATCTTCCTCTGTGAGTAGAAATACATATTTTGCTCTCACTTAAATCCCCATTAATTATGAGTCTTTGGATTTTGCAATATGTTACATTTATTCTTATGTCTGTTACTGTACCACCCTCTTTTTTTAAAAAAAAATTATTATGAAAAATAATTAACAGACAGAAATGTCCATAATACTTATTTATATTACTTGTTAATCTAAAAAATTGTAATGGTACATTTTGATATCTACTTGAATATGCTCTCCTTCATTGTTATTTTTAATTTTCATGGTTAATTTTGTGCATTTTCCACATAGAGATGAGAGTTAAAATTCCTGTTCAATTTTTTTTGGTGGGATTGTATTGCTTGTATAAATTAATTTGGATATATTCTGTTAACTTCTATTTGATAGCCCAGATTTTTAACAAATATTGCCAACTCTTTACACAAATCTTTTTAGGTTCTTCTATGAAAGATGAAGCTTCCTACAAATCTTCAGCTAGATTAGACAACTCAAGTGGCTATCATAAATAAATAAATAATATCTTTTTGAAATTTAGCAGTTTTAGAACGTACTCTGTAAATCCACCACATCAAATCAGCAGGAAAACTTGCAAAAAGCAAACAATTTCTACCTAATCCATGCTAATATTTGTGTTTACTATTTA
The DNA here is from genome assembly GCF_000298275.1 of Orycteropus afer afer. Lineage (NCBI taxonomy): Eukaryota > Metazoa > Chordata > Mammalia > Tubulidentata > Orycteropodidae > Orycteropus > Orycteropus afer. Next base: position 5,940,025 of record NW_006921772.1, on the reverse strand, counting down.
TTAATTTGTTTGTTTGCTTTATTGTTGCTTTGAATACATTTTTATTATTGTGGTCTTCACATGGTTCATTTTTAAAATTCATATTTTTATTAACATGCTTCTAATAATGAGGAATATTCACTGAGCACTTAATATGTATTATAAATTGTGCTATATCTGTAAGTCTCATTTACTTTTTAAATCAACACTGTGAGCTGGGCATTATCACTGTTACTTTATAGATGAAGAAAGATGATGAAAGAAGTTAAAAAATACTCAACTGGTAAGTTCGGAACCAGGACTAATCCGAAATTTACTTTAAACCAAAGCCTATAGTTTTAACCAATTTGCTATACTTTCTTCAGTGAGAACCAGGCATCTACTACTGTGGAGATACTGCCTTGGAAACCCAAGGAAGGGTCGCGGTGAGTCAAATCAACTTGATGGCAGTGAGTTTTAGTTTTTTTCTAAATCTGCAAAGATGAATACCCTATACTGACCAGAAAGAAGCAATGACTCCTAGAGTCCCTAGATGATTTAATTGAAGCATCAAGGGAAGTAGAAACCTAATATGATACTACAATACATCCTTTTAATTTTATATTATGTATTTGTATCTTCTATGTTATAGTGAGTATCAGTTTTTATGATTAAGTATTTGCTGAAATGAATGTATCTGATTCTTATAGCAACTTTGTGAGGTAGTCTAAGTGTTATCACTACTTTGCAGGTATGGAAATGTAGGATTAAATCGTCTTTAATGACTTCTCAAGCTCTTCCAGCAAGTAGAAGAACTGGAAGCATTGTCTTCTCACATCCACACTATAATTTTATGGTTTTTTGACAATGACTCACTCTAGCATTAACTTTTGTCAGATAAGCATAATACGGAATTGCCTTCCACAACCCACTCCCCTCAAAAAAAGCAAAAACATAAACTTGTTGCCATTGGTTTGATTTTGATTCATCATGACTCCATGTGTCACAGAGTACAATTGAGCTCCATGGGATTTTCTTGCCTGACATCTTTACAGAAGCAGATCACCAACCCTTTCTTTCATGGCACTACGGGTTAGGTTCTAACCATCAAATTTTTGGTTAGTAGTTGAATCAAAAACCAAATTCACTGCTGTTGAGTTAATTTGAATCATAGCGACCCCTCCTTGGGTTTCCAAGGTGCTATCTTTAAGGAAGTTGATTGACCAACCTTCCTTCTGAGGAATGGTTAGCAGTCAAATGTCTCAGGCACTACACCACCAGAGCTCCTTGAGTAAAAGATGTGGTTGTTATTGTTATTATGTGCCATCAAGTCGACCCCGACTCATATTGACCCCTCCTTGGGTTTCTGAGGTGGTATCACTACGGAAGTAGATGGCCCATCCTTCCTTCCGAGGAGTGGCTGGTGGGTTTGAACCACCAGCCTTCTGGTTAGAACTCAAGTGCCTTAGGCACTATGCTACCAGAGCTCCTTGAGTAAAAGATATTAAAGGCTAAATGTCTACTATTCATTGTAGGCTGTTGATGGAGTCAGAAGGACTAAAACCATCACTCAACTCCTTTTCAGAGGAACATCATGGGAATAGTTAAACTGAGATAGCAGTGTTAGTAAATGTAAGAAGGAGAAAACAGCAATATAGGAAAACATATATTAGTGTTGATAAGCCTCCAAATATTTCCTTGCCCATAATTAATTTTTACTTGTTGTTAGGTGCCCTCGAGTCAGCTCCAATTCATAGTCAACCTATGTACAACAGAAGGAAACACTGTCTGGTCCTGTGCCCTCCTCACACTCCTTGCTATGCTTGAGACCAGCGTTGCAGCCACAGTGTCAATCCATCTTTCTGAAAGTCTTCCCATTTTTCTATGACCTTCTACTTTATCAATCATGATATTTTTCTCCAGGGACTGTTCCTTGCTGACAACACGACCAAAGTACATGAGACGAAGTCTTGCTATGCTCTCTTCTAGGGAGCATTCAGCTGTACTTTAATATTTTTATTCCCCTAATAATACATGCACATACATTACTGAAGAAACCAAAATGAAACATAGAGAATCAAAATGAGAATCATAGTTTTAATAAGAAAATCACTGTCTTAGTCTGTGCTCTCTCATTTTATAAACTATAGGTGTTCAAATATTATGTATTCCCCATGAATAAAAACATTTCTTGTAAGTAAGCTTATTTTATGCAACAAAGTATAGAAATAACCTTACTGAGAAGGATATTTAAAGCAATCAATTGCACCTCTAGTTAAGGAAATATGCCACAATCATTAAACACATGAATGGTAACAAGCCATTTCCTTAATGAACCCCTATTAAGGTATTTTAAAGCGAGCTTTGCAAATAGCTTTAAAAAAATCATTTAGACTAACAAAATTTATCTAGCTTGCCAGATGAGCAGTGTCTTCATCTTTCAGCTTCTTCTCTGTATTCTGAGAAATGGATCCTCTTTCTTTAGTATCCCCTTTCCCACCCATCAACTGATCAACTCCTCTTTTGAATTCCCCCATTTTTCCTCTCAAGCTCTCTGTTCATCACTCATTCACTTTATGACCACTGTGAGGCTTGTGTGATGCTGAGGGTCCTTTTGTGATACCAAGTTGTGGATTCTGCCTGGGATTATAACATCTATGCCTCTCTGCAACTACAGCTGCAAGCTCTATAGAATACTCAGGACTGATACAACACTCTGACCTTTCATTGATGTAGGCTTCTCCATAAACAGAAACTTTATCATTGAGCCTCTTGATTTTTTTCCCTCTTAATTTTACCTGCCCTGTATTTTAGCGACATCCAAAGTGATGTGCTTTGAACCATGTTGAGGCTGTCAAAATAGAGGGGACCTGCATAAAATTACTAGATGTTCATTGAAACTCTTCTTTGAGACTAACACAATGCTTAGGGCTGGAGCATTAAAAGTGGGTATAGAGAAAACAATGGAGAGGGAGAGAGGAAGACAGAGAAATGTAGAGACAGAAAGAAAAAGACTTCTTCCCTAAAGTTTATTCTATATTTAAAAAATTTTCACCAAACACATCTACTCTATTTCATAGTAGAGGGAGTGTCACAATGTAGGAAACCTAAATCCTTTTGATAAATTTTGTTAGTCTAAATGATTTTTTTAAAGCTATTTGCAAAGCTCACTTTAAAATACCTTAATAGGGGTTCATTAAGGAAATGGCTTGTTACCATTCATGTGTTTAATGATTGTAAGAAGGGACCATTCCCTGGAGAAGGATGTCATGCTTGGTAGGGTGGAGGGTCGACGAAAGAGGGGGAGGCCTTCAACGAGATGGATTGATACAGTGGCTGCGATGATGAGCTCAAGTATAGCAGGGATTGTGGGGCTGTCGCGGGATCGGGCAGTGTTTCGTTCTGCTGTGCATGGGGTCGCTATGAGTCAGAAACGACTCGAGGGCACTTAACAACAACAACAACAATAAGAAAAGATGTATTATTAACTGAAATAGTGATGTTAGGAATGATAACTAGGCTGAAAATTTGAGCATGACTATGTCTCATTTGAATAACATCAAGACATTCAAGAGGAAATCTGTTGTTTTTTTTATGTGCCATCGAGTCGCCCCCGACTTATAGCAACCCCTCCTTGGGTTTCTGAGGCAGTATTACTAAGGAAGTAGATTGCCCAACCTTCCTTCTGAGGAGTGGCTGGTGGGTTTGAACCTCCAGCCTTCTGGTTAGCAGTCAAGTGCCTTAGGCACTATGCTACCAGAGGTCCTAGACAAGTGAAAAATATCAGAATTCTAGAGAGTCATGGACTTTAATTCAACTACACAGCAGTGAGAGTTATCTGATAACTGGAAAGACAAAACACAGTATATCAAACTGGGTAAAAATGTGACCTTCAGAGGAAGACAGCCACGGCATCTTCAGCACTGCCATTCATCGTAGTGACATTGGAAAATTATGTGACCTTTCTACACCACAGTTTGTTCAGTATTAAAATGTAAAGTCCTGTTTCATGGGTTCTTGAGATGCATAAGTGAAACAATACACATAAAACAGAAAAATTACACACAAAAGGATTTAGGTTTCCTACATTGTGACACTCCCTCTACTATGAAATAGAGTAGATGTGTTTGGTGAAAATTTTTTAAATATAGCATAAACTTTAGGGAAGAAGTCTTTTTCTTTCTGTCTCTACATTTCTCTGTCTTCCTCTCTCCCTCTCCATTGTTTTCTCTGTACTGATAGGTGCCCCACACAGTGAACACTGAAATATACTTTATCAGCTGTTAATAAATGAATGGATGGATAGATACATGGTAGTTTTAAGATTAAACATCATCATTTTATTATTGGGTACCTGAGAATGCCTTTAATTTCTATTTTAAAATGTGTGGAATATATATTCATATTAGGAATTTTTTTAGCCATGCACATAAAATGATTTCACACAATATTGGTGGCCTAGTGCCTAAGGTATTTAACTGCTAACTAGAAGGCTGGCAGTTTACACACACCAGCCACTCCTAGGAAGGAAGGTTGGGCAATCTACTTCCCTAGTGATACTGCCTCGGAAACCCAAGGAGGGGTCACTATGAGTTGGATCTGACCTGATGGCAATGTGTTTGATTTGTTTTGGTATGTCACCAATTCCTCTTATCTATTCACACAAGGTAGATAATTCCCACTTTCCATAGAAGTATGAATAAAATCATGTAGTATTTACAAAAATAATAAATCTAATACTAAAGTAAGATAAGGTATTAGGCAATATGCATACAAATTCATTATTGTACAGACCAGGAAATAACCTTCCAAATGCATGTTTTATATGTTTTTTTTTTTTTTTTTTTTTACTCTTTGATTGTACTTTTAAAATAATTCAGGAAGAATGAGAGAGAGAGAGAGAGAGAGAGAGATGTGTGCTTCATCCACCCTCTTGAAAAGAAAGTGTTTATCTTATCCTCTATTCATATACTTAATTAGAAGGACAGTGCATCAACAATAAAAGCTTGCAAATCATTAGGCTGCATCCCTATTCCTGGCTCTAAAATATTATGTGATGAAGTATTTCTTACGGGTCTGGCATCTCTTTGCTTTTGGCAACTGTGATTCCTCCTAGTTTATAGGGAGCCCTGACAATTATTAAAGCTGTTCATTAATAAATGCATGCTTAGCAGAATAGATATACAGCCAGAAGGTTTCTTCTGTTGTTTACTCCCAGCTGTTCAAATTAAAAATGACTGCAGACATGAGTGATTTAGTGTTTTCACTTTCATAGTCAACTTTCTGTTTGGTTGGGCAGGAACCTTGTGGTGACAGTAATGTTCTACTCCTTTATAGGAATGATAGGTTTCAACATTGTGTTCAAATAGTAAGAATTGACTTCACTGAAGATTTATAATTTATGTTCCTTCCTACATGTATGCTTCACTGTGATAAAAGTTTATTTAATATCAAAACTAAAATTATGAAATATTTGTTTTTAGGTGCCGTCCAGTCGTTTCCGACTCACAGCGACCCCATGCACAGCAGAACAAAACATCGCCCGATCCAACGCCAGCTCCATGATCTTTGCTATACTTGAGCCCATTGTCGCAGCCACCATGTCAATCCATCTCATGAAGACCTTCCCCTCCTTCGATTATTAATGAATGCTTGCTGCTGTTTCTCCTCAATTTGAGTGGTGCCACATCAGCAAATGGAGGTCTTGAAAGTTTTACCTTATCCATGTGAGTAAGGCTGATTTTACTCTGATAATGCAGCTCTTTCCCAGTCCTATTTTGAGGGCTTTCTAAGCTAAGTGACTCATCTTCCTCCTTTGTATTGGAAATGTTTCTGGACTATTCATAAAGTAGCACAGTAATGTATTAGACAGTGTTTCTCTGCTATTCATAAGGTTTTCCCTGGCCAATTCTTTGAGAAGTGGATGGCCTCCTCCTTCTTCCTAATCTGTCTCAGTCTGCAAGCCAGGCTGATACCTGTACACCATGTGTACCCCACTGGGTTTGAAATACCAGTGGCAAAGCCTGAAGACTCACAGCAACACATCACCACAGTAGGACAAACCAACAGACAAGTTTGTCTACCTTAGCTGTTGGAAACCCTTCCAACCACCCTTACCTGGATCCCTGCGGCTAACTCCTCCATCTGTTCCAGTCCCCTTTGCCATCTCTGTCCTCTTCGTGCTTCCTGCCTCGCTGCTTGTAGGGGTTGGCCTGGGTTCACTCTCCTCACCTGGCTCCCTGCGGTTGAATCCTTGATCTCTTCCTATCCTCTATGCCTTTTCTGTCCATTCCCTGCCTTCCTGCCTTGCTCCCTGTGGCCATGGCCTGGGTTCCCTGTCTTTATCTGGGTCCCTGCGGCTGACTCCTCGATCTGTTCCTGTTCCCTTTGCCTTTTCTGTCCTCTCACTGCTTCCCGCCTCGCTGCCTGTTGTTAGGTCCCTGGAATCTGAAATATTAGACTTTTACATATGTTTTTCAGGAAGTTATCTGGTTTGTAGAAAAAAAAAAGGTAGATTGGTAAATACAGTGCTATAAAATTTTATAATTTAAAAAAATTCCAAAAAAAAAAACGACAACATCTGTTGATACTACTTAGGTACAACTATGTATCTTATGGATTGTTTTTTTTTTTTTTTTTGGTTTGAAAGTTTAGGGTCATGATTTTGTAAGTCTATCCAGTCAATTGGCCTAATGTTAATGTTCCTTTTGGAGGCTCTCTTTTATCTTCTAGTTCAGTGAATAGTACCTGGGGTCTTAAATGTTTGTTAATAGTCACCCAAGATAATTGGGGGAGCTCTGGTGGCATAGTGTCTAAGGCATTTGACTGCTAACCAGAAGGCTATTGGCTCAAACCCACCAGCCACTCGTGAGAAGGCAGATTGAGCAATCTACTCCCCTAGTGATATTGCCTCAGAAACCCAAGGAGGGTCACTATGAGTTGGATCCGATTCGACAGCAGTTTGGTTTGGTTTGGTAAGATAATTGGTCTCTATTTGCCAAGAGCAACTCTTCCATGAAGTCATTTTTAAATTAAACTGTAATTTTAGCTCATTAATAATGTTTGCCTTAAATATTCACTGCTTTAAAGACTTATTTATATGAGATCAAGTTGATAATAGTAACCCTAAGGCACAGATGAGAATTTTAAGGGGCAGAAAGTTTAAGTTAACAATGGTCAAACAAATGGGTAATTTTGGGTAAATGGGAATGGTGACACAATGTGAAGTATATACACCTGTCACTAAAGTATACATGTAAAACTGTTGAATACGTGTATGAATTTTTATGTATATTTTCACCAAAATAATAATAACAATAAAAATAGTTTTCTGGTTTGAAAAATATGTGAGATAACTGAAGAGAGAAATATAATTATATGAAAATAGGAAATATTTTGTTGAAGAATTTTGAGAACATTAATTTGGTCAGTAAAAGTACAGCAGGTGAAATCCATTGTGTTTTTTTTTTTTTTTAACATGTTATTATGATTTAAAAAAAAAAAAAATCTCCCTGCTGTGGAGTGAATTCGACTCATAGCGACCCCTCCTTGGGTTTCTGAGGTGGTATCTCTATGGAAGTAGATTACCCAGTCTTCCTTCCAAAGAGTGGCTGGTGAGTTTGAACCAGCAACCTTCTGGTTAGCAGTCAAATACCTTAGGCACTCCTCAGAAGAAAGATTGGGCAATCTACTTCTGTAGAGATACCACCTAGGAAACACAAGGAAGAGTCGCCATGAGTCAGAAATGACTCAACGACAGTGAGGGTTTTTTTTTTTTTTTTTATGATTTAAGTAAAATTTTACAAAACAAATTCATTTTCCATTAAATCATGACATTGCTTATAATCTCCATAACGCAACTCTTCCACTTTTTCCCTGTGTTTCCATTCATGCTTCTTTCTTATTCCTTTCTGCCTTCTGAGCTTTGTCCCTGGGCAAATGCTGCCCTATTTATCTTGTATGGTTGATTTCTCTAAGGAGTGTGTACCTCCCTGGTGTTATCATTGACTTTACTAAAGGAAAAAAAAAAAAACCTGCCATCGAATGATTTCAACTTATGACTGCTGACTAGAAGTTTGGCAGTTCAAACCCACCAGCTGCACCACAGAAGGAAGATGAGGCAATCTACTTTGGTAAAGATTTACTGCCTCAGAAACTCAGTGGGGGTCACTTTGAGTTGGATCTGACTTGATGGCAGTGAGTTTGGTTTTTGATTATTGGAAAGAGAAGAACTACCCCCATTGGGTTTCCCAGGCTGTAAATCTTTATAGAAGCAGACTGCCTCATCTTTCTCCCACAGAGTGGCTGGTGGGTGCAAACTGCCAATCTTTCGGTTAGCAGCCCAGTGCTTTAACCATAGCACCGCTTGAGCTCTGTTCCAGGAAAGAGGACCTGATATATTTGGTGGAATACATTTCAGATGATCACATCTTCATTTTACAAATGAAGAAATAGAATTAAAGTGGTTTGAAAAACAAAAACAAAAAACTTGGATCAGCATTTGACTCAGGATTCAGCCAAAATATACATGACATGAAAAACAGTGCATGAGGTTAACAATGGCACCTTCACAGTGGCATGAGTCACTCCCATCACTAGTCGAGATTATGGCAGACAATGGCTACTTTTGGTCATCTTGTCGGAAGGGACCAATTCCTGCAGACGGAGATCATGCTTGGTAAAGCAGAGGATCAGTACAAAAGAGAGACTCTCAACCAGTGGCTTCAATGATGCACTCAAGCAAATCAGTGATTGTGAGGATGATGCAGGACCATGCAATCTTTCCTTCCGTTGAACATATATGGTCATTATGGGTTGGAATTGACTTATTGACATCAAAGAAAAACAACATAGTGAAATTCTTCTAAAATGTCACAGCCTGGAAAACACATGAGGTTGTCAAGGGATGGAATCAATTTGACAGCAACTAGCAATAACAACAACAACAATAAAAATAATAACTAACTGCCATCAAGTCAATTTAGACTCATAGAGAGCCCCATTGGATTTTCGAGGCTGTAAATCGTTATGGAAGTAGATTGCCCCATCTTGTACAAGATTGATCACCCCATATTATACAAGAGTTGTATATAACACTAAAAAAACTCACTGCCATCGAGTCAGATCTGACTCATAGCGACCCCTCCTTGGGTTTCCGAGGCATTATCTCTATGGAAATAGATTGCCCAGTCTTCATTCTGGTGGCTGGTGGGTTTGAACCATGAAACTCCTGGTTAGCAGTCAAATGCCTTAGGCACTACTAGGCCACAAGAGAGACATTGCATTAAATCCAATAAAAAAACAAAACCTAAGGGGAAAAAAAAAAAAAAAAAGAGGCTTCAAAATCCTGATACCACACCTGGAATGACGCAGGTATTTTGGGAAAAACTGATAGTTGGCCTTGAGGATTCTACTCAGGTCTTTAAAAAATTAAAAATAAATAAGTACAATAACAGTTTCAAACGATATGATAGCCAAAAGAAGGATCAAACAACAAACATTTATAACAGCCCATTGATCCCAGAACTATGAATAGCAGATACATGCAGAGCACTGAGTGTAAAACAGAAAATTGAGGTCCTCAAAGGAAATTTTAGCGCTAGAATCTTGTGAGCATGTTGATTTGTAATCCTATATATATGGTTTTTAAAATGTACATTTCTAAATATCTGTATGGCTCATATGACACACTATATAACTTATTATTTTAAGTAGTTAAACTTTTTAAAGACATAAAAAGAAATAAAGTCCTCACATATTTATCCTCTACCATTTAAACAACACAAAACTCTTCTGATTAAAAACAAACAAACAAACTGTTCTAAGAATATGACAGATAATTTGTCAGCAAGCACCAGTAGCCCAAAGGATAGTTACATCTCATGAATTGTATTTTCAGTTATTATTGAAAACTGCTCAAGCTTACCATTTGATTTCTTTCATGCCTGATCTTATGTTTTCTTGCTTTGAGCCTGAAGGACTGTGCTAATTTATGGGATGTGAAGAACTTATTGGAAATTCATTTCAATTTATTACAAACAGCGACCAGAGGGCCCTTTGAATACCTCCTCTCTAAAACTAATATCAATAATGAGTGATATTTGGCAATTGCCAAATCTGCAGGGACTACTTATGAGTGCATTAGCTATAATCTTTAGTTCATTTAGAGGAGAATTTTTTTTCTTAACTTTAATTTGATAATCTTCTCATACTTGGCTTTGCGGATACCCTCTACACATAAATTTCATTTTCCTTTCTGTCCTTTTCTTCTGTCTTACTTGAAGCAATCCATGGTTGGACCCTTCACCATCTCTCTTCTTCCTTAGAATAACATTTCCTCAATGTTGTTTCTCCTAGGAAGCTGTAAGCTATAATGTGAGCATAACTTATAATATGAAGCACAACTTAAAATGTTAAGCATAAGTAATAATATAAAAATAAAATTATAAATAAGTTCCATGTTTTGCCTTCATTGAGCTGATCCTTAAACTTCAGTTGAGCTGATTATCAGTCTGAACTTAGCTCTATTAACTAGCTCTGTGTTCATGGACAAGACACTGAAATGTTCTGTAATTCATTGCTAGTATTTATAAAATCATTAAGTATGATTGTATACTTACAGTTTTCAGCACTGTGACTCTTATCTAATTATCTAGTATTTGTTTGATAAATAGTGTATATTTTCTAGTATATAAAATGGTCGCAATCCTGAAAGATGAAAATAATGTGAATTTATATTTGACACAGAAGAGTAAATACAAAAAAAAAAAGAGTGAAGAGACAATATAATAAAAGAAAAGATGTTTCAAGGTATTAGTTGATGATAAAAACAGATAATGTTTATTATTTGTTTAAGTAGTAGAGATGAGGTGAGGTCAAGAAGGCTTCCCTGAAAGCATAATTTAAATTGAATAATTCATCTATGTTTTGTTGTTGTTGTTAGGTGCTATCAAGTCATCTCTGGCTCAGAGTGACCCTATGCACAATAGAATGAAACACTGCCCGGTACCACGCCAGCTGCAAGATCCTTGCTATACTTGAGCTCATGCAGCCACTGTGTCAATTCATCTCGTTGAGGGCCTTCCCCTCTTTCATTGACCCTCCAACTTACCAAGCATGACATCCTTCTCCAGGGAATGGTCCTTTCTGACAACACGACCAAAGTAGGTGAGAGGAAGGCTGGCCATTCTTGCTTTCAAGGGGCATTCTGGCTATACTGCCTCCAGCACAGATTTGTTAGTTCTTTTAGCAGTCCATGGTACCTTCAGCATTCTTCACCAGCACCACAACTCAAAAGTATCCACTCTTCTTTGGTCTTCCTTATTCATTGTGAAGCTCTCACAGGCATATGAGGAAATTGAAAACACCATGACTTGTGTCAGGTACATCTTAGTCCTCAAGGAGATATCTTTGCTCTTCACCACTTAAAAGAGGACCTTTGCAGCCGATTTGCCCAGTGCATTGTCTGATGTCCTGACTGCTGCCACCATTGGTGTCAATTGGAGAACCAAACAATATGAAGACTTAGACAACTTCAATCTTTTCTCCATCCAATGTGAAACTGTTTATGGGTCCAGTTGTGAGAATTTTTGTCTTCTTTATAGTGAGATATAATCCATATTGCAGACCATATTCTTCAATGTTCATCAGTAAGTGCTTCAAGTCATCCTCACTTTCAGCAAGCAAAGTTGTGTTGTCAGCATATCACAGGTTGTTAATGAGTGTTTCTCCAATCCTGATGCCACACTCTTCTTCATATAGTCCAGCTTCTTGGATTATTTGCTCAGCATATAGATTAAATAAGTATGGTGAAAGGATACAAACCTGACACACTCCATTCTTGATTTCAAACCATGCAGTGTCCCCTTGTTCTGTTTGAATGACAGCCTCCTGGTCTATGTACAGATTCCTCATGAGTACAATTAAGTAGTCTGGAATTCCCACTCTTCTCAATGTTATCCATAATTTGTCATGATCCACACAATCCAATGCTTTTGCATAGTCAATAAAACACAAGTAAACATCTCTCTGGGATTCTTTGCTTTCAGCCAAGATCCATCTGAAATTAGCAATGATATCCCTCATTCAGTGTCCTCTTCTGAATCCAGCTCACATTTCTGGAAGTTTCTGTCAATATACTGCTGCAACCATTTTTGAATTATCTTCAGTAAAATTTAACTTGCATGTTATAGTAATGATATTTTTCGACAATTTCCACATTCTGTGGGATCACCTTTCTTTAGAATGGGTACAAATATGGATCTCTTCTAGTCGGTTGTCCAGGTAGCTCTCTTCTAAATCTCTTGGCTTAACTGAGTGAATATTATTCATGCACATTTGTTTCACTACAACAATTATAATCTCCACAATCATAAATTAATAATAATAAACATTATTACTTACATAATACTGCATTATCAGAAATAACAAACACTAGTCTCCAGGTGGATACATAGGTAGACAGGCAAGAAGATAAGGTATGGATAAGCAAACAGGAATAAACTTTTAATAATGCATAGGTTTGGCAGATTTGTATATTTGTTTGGTATATTTGTATGTGCTATAAACATGTCCATATAAAGTATAATGCTAACAGGTGACAAAGTTAGGATAATTTCTTAGCCACAACCAAGCACCTTGACAGAGTGAGTCATGGCCCTGATGGCTTGGGACCATGGTCACAGAGGATATCAAGCTCAACCGCCACAAAAACATTGTTCTATATCTTACTTTGGTGAGTAGTCACTGGAGTCTTAAAGCTTATTAGTGGCCAACCAAGATGCAATTATTTGTTTCTCATTGTCTGGAACAAAGAAGAAAGGAGAAAAACAAAAACATATGGAAACAATTAGTTCAAGGGGACTAATAGACCATGGTAACCTCAGCGTACATGACTCTGAGACCAGAAGAACTAGATAGTGTCTGGCTACCAATGCCAACCACTTGGAAAGGGATAAAAATTGGACATCCTGGATAGAGTGGGAGAAGGAATGTGGAAGAAAGTTAAAAAAAAAAAGACCAGAATTACTGGTTAGATAGAAATGAATGAACCCCTAAGATTATGGCCCCAGGTTACCCTTTGGGCCTCAAATTAGACTCATTCTTGTGGGTTAGCTCTCAGCCTATGAATTAAACAACTACAGTAGGGACATACAGTCGTTAGAACAGTGATCCATGAAAGATCAGAAGGACAACATTTGCATAGGGAGAAATCTAGATAAGCAGGAATTCATAGGTGAGAAGTACACAGGAAAGAAGTAATCACAGGGATGAGGTGGGAGGAAAGCTGTTACATTGTGGGGGTTATAATTGGTGTAGTGAAACAAAATGTACATGAACTGTTGATTGTAAAACAAAACTGCTTTTGGTTTATGTTCACATTCACCAACACTAGGCATACTGGATGAGGCCAGAGCTAAAGGTAAGTGTAGTGAGTTAATTTTGCTATTTACTGACTAAACGTCATTGTGGAATTTCTAAGTAGAATGACTGATATACATGTGGATATGTGGAAATGGAGCTCAGCAAAGATAATGTGTGTAAGTTGATTCACTGGACTCAGTATCATAGGTGATAGTGATGCATATTCTTGAATCAAAGTCAAGGCCATTATGTAAAAGTGTAGAAGTAGAAATTATTAGCATATGCCTCCGTAGCAGTATGTAGTAAAGCAGTTTAAATAATAATAAATGTAGAGACCACTGTGAGATGACTTAATCAGAGAAAATCTAATAATGATTTTTATTATGCACTTAAAGTTCATGTACATGAATCTTATCTTCTCAGCCAAACTATAAGGAAGTAAATATGTTTTTGTTATATGGCATGTTGTTGGGACTGCTGCAAATGCTCAATAAATATTAGTTGAAGGTATAAGTCTTCATCAAGTCTTACTTTAAAACCATATTATTTTAAATATTTTCATACTCTTTTAAGGATGGTCAAATTGGCATACGGAACAGATAGCACTTCAATATCAGGAGCCAACAATATGTTAGAAAAATGCTACATTTGAAACAAGGTTGCTTTGTTCAAGTGCCTTTGTCTATGTTTGACAATGGATGACAAAGTTGGTAAGAGACACCACTAATAATATTTGTTCCAAAAAGATCACAGCATAGCACACCCTAATGGCCAGTACTATAGTGTCATTATTCAGAATTGACTTGATGACACACAACAAATGGTGGTTTTTTGAAAAAGGAGTTCATAATTTTTTAGCAAAGTCTTTGTATAATCAGACAATGGATTACCTGATGTGATGTTTAGTTTTTATAGCTAAACATTAAAGCTTTAAAAACACCTTTAAAATTTTAAATTAATACAGAGAAAAGTACTGTGATATTGCAAGCATAAAAGTGTCTAGCCTTTAGCTCACTGAAACGACAAATTTTATAACTCCATATTTGCCCTTATAAGGTTTGATTAAGAACACAATCATATCGAACAGAACAGGCTGAAGATACTTGGCTTTAATACCCCAATGTTGATCATGGGACAAATACCTCTGATGAAAGAATCTTTAGTAGCCAGTGGACAGGAGGGTGATTGCCCAGAAAACAACAAAGATGACATTTTAGGATTTCCCTGATAGAACACTGGCAAGGTCTGGATATATTCGATTCATGGAATAAAGTGTTTAATATAGTGAAATCTCTCAAGATGATAAGATTAAATGAAATTTCCCTCAATATCCTAGCAGGTCTTTTGTAGACACTAACATACAATTTCTAAAATTTGTATGGAAATACAAGAGCTAAATTTAGCAAAGACATTCTTGAGATACACAATGCTGTACATCAAGTCTCACTTTAAAACCATATTATTTAAAATATTTTTGTATTTATTTAAGGATGGTCAAATTGTTTAATGGAACAGAATAGACTCTAGTGGTAAATTAGCACATATGTAGCACTGCAGAGCAGTAGAGCAAGTTTTATTTTATTTTATTTTATTTTTAAATAAAAGCCTAGGTCAGTTGGAGGGAGCTTTGGTAGCATAGTGCCTAAGGCGTTTGACTGCTAACCAGAAGGCTGGTGGTTCAAACCCACCAGCCACTCCTTGGAGGAAAGACTGGACAATCAACTTCCGTAGTGATACCGCCTCGGAACTCAAGGAGGAGTCGCTGTGAGTTGGATTTGACTCACTGTGGTGAATTGGGTTTTGGTTTTTTAATAATTGCATATATGCTTTCATTTTGTGATAAGTCTGACAACTCATCAAACTTTTTTCAACTTGAGAAAGCCAACTGAATGTCCATGAAGTGATTTGGGCACCAGAGCACAGTTAATGCTGTTTGACTATTTTGCCTTCTGGGTCAAAAACTTGTGCGCTCACTTCTTAGCAATGAAAGACCCCATGCTGACTATTGCACTGCAAAAGAAATCACTTACTATTTATAAGTAAATAAGCATATTAAAGGGAACTGTGGTAGCATAGTGGCTAAGGCACTTGACTGCTAACCAGAAGGCTGGCCGTTCAAACCCACCAGCTACTCCTCGGAAGGAAGATGGGGCAATCTACTTCCGTAGTGATACTGCCTCGGAAACCCAAGGAGGGGTTGCTATGAGTCGGGTCTGACTCAATGGCACACAACAACAACAACAAGCATATTAAAAGTTTTACATTTTATGTCTAGTAAAATTGAGAGTTATATGTTATCATCATTTTGATAGGTTTGAACCGGAAAAGACTTAAAGTAATTAAAAAAAAAACTTAAAGTTTCTTAAACTGAATAAATCAAACAAATCTAGGACAAGAGAATAAGTGGAAGGCATGGGATTTTGATTGGATCTTCTTTCTAGGAGGTTTCTGAAGAGTAATTCATAAATATCTTTTTACTAAGTTTTATCATAATTATATAGTTTAAAAAAATATTTTAAGCTTAATCAATGGCCATAAATGTCACATTCTTATCTGAATTTAAATTTTTTTTAAATTTTTTCACTGACATTTTTACTGATAAAGAAAATGAAGAAAGAGAATGAAGATAAAAAAATTAAATAAAACTTTGTGATACACATTTTAAATTTTATTTCAATAAATAAAAAGAATGTATACTATAATGGTATCTGGGAGCTCTCATGGCATAGTACTTAAGGCATTTGACTGCTAACCAGAAGGCTGGATGTTCAAACCCACCAACCACTCCTCAGAAGGAAGCTTGAGCAATCTACTTCTGTAGAGATACTGCCTCAGAAAGCAAAGGAGGGGTCGCTGTGAGTCAAATAACTCACAAGTGAGGTTTTTTTTTTAAAAAAATAATTGGTAGGTTTATGAGTGTTTTACTTTTTCATTTTCCTTAGAACATACTTTCTTAATTTTCTGTGATGATAGAAAATGGACATATCATTAATTGTTGTTGTTGTTGTTATGTGCCGTCGAGTCAGCCCTGACTCATAGCGACCCCTCCTTGGGTTTCCGAGGCGGTATC
>NW_006921772.1:5911440-5923316 GCF_000298275.1 Orycteropus afer afer | reverse complement strand
CATCTTCCTTCCAAGGAGTGGCTGGTGGGTTTGGCTATAATCAAACAAAATGAAATAAAAACCATAAAGTAATAAGAGTTGCCAAGAATGCGGAAAAATTGGAACCTTTATCCATTGCTGGTGGAAATATAAAATGATTTCAACACTTTGAAAACCAGTTTGGCAGTTCCTCAAAAAGTTAGGTATAGAACTACCAGATGACCCAGTAATTCCACTCTTAGGCATACCATCAAAAGAATGGAAAGCAGGGACTCAAAGTTACTTATACACCAATGTTCATTACAGCATTATTCACAGTAGCCAAAAGGTAGAAACCACCCAAATATCCATCAATAGATGAATGGATAAACAAAGCTTAAGGAAAATGAAGTTCTGATACATGCTACAAAGTGAAGGAACCTTGAAAACATGCTGAGTGAGATAAATCACACACAAAAAGACACATATTACACAATTCAATTTATATGAAATATCTAGGATAGGCAAATGCATAGAGACAGAATGTAGACTAGTGGTTGCCAGGGGCTGTAGGGAGTAGTTATTGTTTAATGGGCATGGACTTTCTGTTGGAGTGATGAAAAAGTTTTGGAAATAAATAGTGATAATGGTTGCACAACATTATAGATGTGATAAACTTACCTGGATTGTGTATTTGAAAATAGTTAAGATAGATAATTTCATGCTGCACATACTTTACCACAATAAAATAAAGAACAGTTTGAAGGAGAATGTACTTTTTAAAAATGAAGCAAAACAAATAAGAACTATTATCTAATGTTCTTTAGATCACAGGCATAGCTTTTCAAAGAGGGAAAAAAAATCACAAAAGTTGCCATTATCACCAATTGACTGTTTTGGCTGTTTTTTATTATGCTTTGGCTGTGAATTGACAGCAGAATTTGTTTTACATTCATCAGTTCATGTACATTTGGTTTCACTCCCCAATTATCATCCCCAACCCTAAACCACTCTCTGCCTCTCCCATCCCTGTGCCCTTAATAGACTGTTGGGTTTTTTTTAGGGCTCTGTGACAGTAAAATTGTACTGAAAATCAGTACTGACTTATACATTGAATATAGTAATTATAACTTCATAATTGTTAATATTCTAAGTAGTAAGGATAAATACAGTTATAATTCTACAGTAGAGTAATTTTATATTTAATAAAGTTTCTATAGATTGATGAAAAAATAAAAGATGATTAAGACATCATTTCACTAAATCTATGTGGAAATTCACTTTTCCTTTGGAGGAAAGAGCATGGTTTTGTCTCTCAAGATTGATTATTTCTTAGCCTTTGGGAAAGCATTAAAATGACATACACACTTCCAGGTACAGTTAAGAGCAACATTTCTCTCTTTCTAGTCTTATAATATACTCAATCTTTTATATAGTAGTCTCAAAGTTCTTTTTCAAATAGGATTCAATCCAACAAATATTTCTTGATATATAAACAAGGCCTTGTGCAAAACTGCAAGGTGGTACAAATGTGAATAAAACAATATCCTTGCCCTCAGGGAATTTGTAAATACTCTGGGTCAATTTCTTTAGGATAATGCTTTGCATGAAACTGACTCTGTACTAGTGTGAAGATTTTAGAAACCATAGAGGCTGGAGATGAACTCAATGAACTATCTGTCCTGTTTTACGTTCTCTTACAAGGTCACTATGACTCAGAATTGACTCAATGGTAGTGGGTTTGTAACATTTCTAATTTTTCATTTATTTTGTCATTTTGTTCTTTTATTGTCTTCTGAGATTGTTCTAGGGTTTTGTCCATGTTTTCCTTAATTTTGTCAGTGTTTTCTTTGATCTGTCTCTCAATCCATTGAAGGTCCCTGAATATAATTCTTTTGAATTCCTTATCAGGGAGTTCCAACGCTCCTTCTTCCTCAGGGATATGTTCTGGGTCTGTATCCTGGTCTACTTGTTTCTACTGCTTTACCTTGCTTCTTTGTGTGGACTGTGATGGTCTGTTGTCTCTGAGACATTGTGACTTTGTTGTATTTATATTTAATTGGGGATTGTATATTGGAGTGATTCACCCAAGATTTTTGTTTTCTTTGTTTTGTTTGGATGTATCTGAGTAAGCAGGGTATTGTGCTCCTCTGTTCTCTAGTTGGCAGCACTTATGTATTCACCACCTGTTTCCTGGTGGGTGTGATAGAGAATGAAAGTAGGTGCACAGATAGCTGTTTGTGAAGAGCAGTGAAGGGTGAGTCAGGCTCATATTGGCTGTTGTATACCATTGGCCAGTTGGTGCAGAAGCAAGTGGTGGCCCTCACTCAGTAGGTGGGGCAGCAGGAGATGTGGGTATGGTTGGGTCATATGGGCACAATTGCTTTCTCCCACTCAGGCAAAAACAACAATAAAAGAAAAAAGTAAAAGTGAGAACAAAAAACAACCACCACATAAACATACAGAAATAATCACCAAAAAGAGAATGGGGGGGGGAAGAAAAGGCAATAAATGAGATTAAATATTTAAAGAAATAATTTAAAAGGACAAAATAATTACAAAGAGAAAAAAAAACAACCACTCACAATATCTGGGGAGGGGAGAATAAGAGAAAATAGCTAGAGTAAGAGAATAATGAGGGAAAAAGGCAAAAAGAAAAACAAGGGATGGGAAGAACCACAAAAGAAAGAAAAGAATTGGAACTAGTAAAAAGGAAGAGAAAAAAAGCCCCAAAATAGAACTAGAACCTGGAAAGGGAAAAATAATGAGTAAAAATAAAAAGGAAGAAAACAAACAAAGAATAGAAACAAACAAAGAACAAACAAAAAAAATTGGGGAGGGGGTGCAAGGCATCCAGGCTCTGACAGAGCACATAGCCTGGGATGGAATTCCTGCTGGCCCAGAAGGTGGGTGGAGGTAAGGGATGGCCACACCTCCATTCATTAAGAGGGTGTGGGGTATAAGGGTAACAAGGGGAATATTGAACATTTCCAGTTGTCATCCCCTGGTATGTTCATGCTGTCCTTGGCAAGTGGAGCCTATTCTTAGGTCTTTGGAATCTGAACGAGAACACTATCACTTTAAATACTCAAAATGGCCACAGCTTGTAAACATTCAAAATGGTTGTGCCCTCCAGAAAGCCAAAAGTCCACAGCTCAGTTTGACTTCTTTGCTATTTCCTTTTTTAGTCATCAGTCACCAGTGCAGTTGTCCATGCAGCCCTTGGTGAACAGGGCCAATTCTTAGGTTAAATTTCAGGTCCCAACAGCACTTGGAAATATTCAAATTGTCTGTGTCATCAGGATAGTTGACAGTACACAGATCTGTTTGTCTCCTTATTCACTGTTTTTTCATTCAGGTTCTCCTACTAAAACCAAAAACCAAACTCACTGCCATCGAGTTGGATCTGACTCGTAGAGACCCCTCCTTGGGTTTCTGTGGTGATATCACTATAGTAGTAGATTTCCCAATCTTCCTTCCAAGTTGTGGCTGGTGGGTTTGAACTGCCAGCCTTCTGGTTAGCAGTCAAATGCCTTAGGCACTACACCACCAGACCTCCTGGAGGATTCTAATTCTTTTCTCCTTTATAGCCTATGTTCTTTCTGGTAGAACTGAGCTGAATAAAGTGAAGCAAGGAAAATAAAGAGAGAGAGAGATAACAAAAATCTATCCATACATGCTTGCAAATAGTGGACTGTAGAAAGATTGCCTGCAGTCATGGGCACTTTGTACCCCCTACAATGACAGAAGAATTTTCAGTCACCTTCTTTTTTTCTGTGAATATTTGAACCTTCAGTTGGATTTGCACACTAGTCACTTTGATGTGCTATTTTGCTCTTCTAAAATGGAAGAGTAAGCAGAGATAATAGCATATAAAATATATAATAAATCATTTTTTTCCTGCAGCCATATATTTGCCTGTCATAATCCCTGCTTGTCTGAAAGATAGAAATGCCCTAGGCAAAAGTAATTAACTAATTGCATTTCCTAAATACAATTTAAATGTGCTAATTGCTTAAAATTATTTTTCCTTCATAGTAGGAAACATTAAAATTTCTAACTTTGTGTTATTATTCTGTCAGAAGGAGATAATGTACTTTATTATTTAATTGAAAATTGTACTTGTGGTGAAAATTTTCTACAAATAAACTAGACACATCACCTAAGAAAATAATGAACATCATAGCAAAAATATACCTCACACATCAAGGTTTAAGTCAAATTGTCTAAAGCCATAAAATATGATTTTGATGTTATTGTTGTTAGATGTTTGATGTTGTTGCCTGTTTTGGCCTTCTGTTGCTGCTCTAACAGAAATATCACAAATGAGTGGCTTGAACAAACAGGGATTTATTCTCTTACAGTTTAGGAAGCTAGAAGTCTTAGGTCAAAGTGCCAATTGTTGGGGCTGGGTGAAAGAGAGCCTCTTAACCCGGGGCTTCAGCTCTGCCTCCTGTGCCCGGCCCACTGAAACTGGATGTGTCTTTTAGCTCAGCAGCTGCTGGCTGCTGAGGCTGACAAACCCAAAGTTGACAAATATAATGGCACAGTCCCAACATTATCAAGCAATATGGCAAGTCACTAATTCAAGTCCATTAACAGTCTCAAGAATGGCAGACAACATAGCAGGCCTTTGAGATAAGTACTTGGCTACATGCAGGGTCCAAGCATGCCAAAGAGCTCAGAGATCTTTTTCAAATAGTCCTCTTACATACTGGAAGCAGACCACATCCTTAACACAGTTACTCAGCTGTTCCAGTAGATTGCACCATAGAGTTGATTACCAGTCTCATCATGGGGGATAACTACATCCAGCTGTCCAACCACACAAAACCAGGCCTGCCAAGTTGACACACAAGTACCGCAGTGCCATAGAGTCAGTTCTGGCTCATAAATGGCCCAATGTACAACACAATAAAACATTGCCCCATCCTGCACCATCCTTACAATCATTGCTATGTTTGAGCCCTTTGTGGCAGCTACTGTGTCAACGCATATTGTTGAGGTTTTTCCTCTTTTTTGATGATCCTCTACTTTACCCAGGAGTTCTAGTGGCGCACAGTGCCTAAGGCATTTGACTGCTGACCAGAAGACTGGCAGTTCAAACCACCAGCCACTCCTCAGAAGGAACACTAGGCAATCTATTTAATCAGAAACCCAAGGAGGGGTTGCTGTGAGTTGGAATCTACTCAATGGCAGTGAATTCTTTTCTTTGTTTGTTTTCTGCTTTACCCAGCACGATGTCTTTCTCCCAGGACTGGTCTCTCCTGATAACATGTTCAAAGTATGTAAGAGATGTCTTGGCATCTTCCCTCATAAGGAGCATTCTGGTTGTACTTTTTCTGAAACAAATTTGTTTATTCTTCTGACAGTCCATAGTGTAATCATGATTCCTTGACAACACCATAATTCAAATGCATCCATTCTTCTCTACCAAGTGCTTATTGTACGGGAGAAATGAATACGCCAGGGTTTGTAAAACATCACTCTTCTACTACTAGAATAGCATAAAATACATCAGCTTTGAAGAATAAACTATAGCATTGAAAAATCGGGATAATTCACTATGACTTTGTGTTTGATATGCACCATTCCACATGACACATCTACTTCCAGAGACATTTAACAAATGTTCTGTAAGAAATACTAAACACAAAGGAGTTGACATCTTAAGATATAATTAAGATTTTTTATTTATAATATCATTTTTATTACTCTAAATCATAGTTGGATAATCATAGTTTGTTGAACCATAATAATTTTAGAACTTACATCAGACCTTTTAAGTTTCTTCTCTTATTAAATGCTGTATCATTTTTTGCCTTAATATTTTTCCAGATTGTACAAAAATGACAAAGATTGGTGAATAAGAACCCAAAGTGGGTTTATTGTTTTATTGGGTGTCATCAACTTTTTTCTAACTCACATTGATCCCTGTGAAAGAATAGAACTTCCCCCCAGAGTTTTCTTCACTGTAATCATTACAGAGCAACAAGTCTTTTCCTAGCAGAGTTACTGATTAACAACAAAGCCACACCAGGACTATTTAGTGTGGGTTTAGGGGATCTCAAACATCCAGTTACAGGGAAAACTCTGATAAAGAGGAAAATTAACAAATTTCCATTTTATTCTATTGTATGTTAGAAAGAACACTGGACTTGGAAGATCAGTGTAGTCCTGGATCAGCCACTTTACTGGTTTTCTGTCCTTTGGAAAGTTGGAATGCACAAACACATCTGTGCACAGATTCCTCTGTGAGACTCCCATACTAGACTGTGAGAGGATCACAAAATACATGTGGATATAATTAGTAATCTTGAGGAACAATTTTCTACATTTTGCTTTTTAAAAAGGTGAAGAGTTTTACTACATCATATGGATGAGAATTTACAGGAATAAAAAATAATCTAAGTGAGTATAAAAAAGTCAAAACCACTATCAAGAGGCTATAAATGAAGTAATAGAAAAGAGGAGAAAACAAAAAGATAATTGGAACTATATTTTTATCCACTGAACAGAGCAGTAGATCTGGATATTTTGAGGAAATAACAGCAAGTATACAACGCAACCTTAAGATAACACGTAGGCAAAACTAAAAAAGATTGACTCATAGGAACAAATATATCTCATCTCTTTAAAATCACAGGAAACAAACAGATTGGAACAAGAACACTTGTTTTATCTTTTCTTTCACTTAAAATTCATTTTGGAAGTCATAATTGCCCTCTATAGTATAATCTGCCTTTCCCCAGTTAATCCCTTTCACATTACCTATATATTTCCTTTCTAGCTCTATACTTACTTTATTATTGTAGTTGTTTACTGTGTATTACCTTCAATGGAATATGAACTTCATGAAGACAGAAACCCTGTTAGTCTTGTCAGCACTTCATCCCCAAAACCTATTACATATTTGTTGAATGAATAATAAAAATAAATATTTGTAGGAAAATATTATTTCATAGGTGGTGTCTATAATATTGAATGATAGTCTACAAGTAATTGGTTGTTGTTGTTGTTGTTATATGTCATCAAGTCAGACCTGACTCATAGCGACCCCTCCTTGGGTTTCCAAGGCAGTATCACTGTGGAAGTAGATTGCCCCATCTTCCTTCCTAGGAGTGGCTGGTGGGTTTGAACTGCCAGCCTTCTGGTTAGTACTCAAGTGCCTTAGGCACTATGCTACCAGAGCTCCCCAACTAATAGGTAAGGCACTCTTTAGGAAATTAGGCTGAATATTTTTGAGAAACAATAGATTGAATTGATCAAAGCTTTAAGTGAAATTTGAAGCCAAGAGAAGAAAGCTATCTTAAATTAAACTGGACAGCAATATACTATGGAGGAGGAACTTGTGTTGTAAAAGGAAGAAAAATATAGTGGAAAAGATTTCACTAGTTATCAGAGGGAAACTAAGCATGATGGTCAGAAATAATACATATTATGTCTTATGTCTAAGTCTCATTGCATAGCATATGCATGATGAAGTAAGCTTGGCTTTAAAATAACAAAATTATGTTTCCATGAGTGTATTTGAGAGTTTTTAGTACCATTTATGACTTGAATATGAAAATTGGAAAGAAATTGGCCTTAGAGATTAAAAATAATTACATTTATGTACATAAAAATTCAAGACCTTGTAAAGTGAAGAGACTTCTGGTAAGATGGAGGAATAGGAAGACAAGCTACACAAGCCCTCTTCAACAAAGAAAAGAGAAACAAATTGATAGAGATACAGAAGATAATCCTGGAGCCCTGAGCTTTGAAAAGACTTATACAGAAGTGGATTAGGGACCAGCTAGTGGAAAAACCTGAATGTAAACAGGACCTAAGAATACACTCCATTTGCTAAGGACGGCAGGGGCATACAGAAGGCAGACAACAGGAAAGGAGACAGGGATGAGTGTATAGGTGCTGCCAACTAGTGAATAGAGAAGCACAGCAGCGTACCCTGCTTATGTAGATAACATATAAAGAAAACAAAAATCATGGACAAGTGACTCCAACATACAATCACCAATTATATAAACCCAAAAAGTCATGGTGCCTTGGAGAAAACAGAGCATCACAGTCCACACAAAGAAGCAAGATAAAGGAGAAGAAACACGGGACCAGGATACAGACCCAAAACACATCTCTGAGGAAGACCCAGCATTGGAACTCCCAGATAAGGAATTCAAAAGAATTATATTTAGGTACTTTCAATGAACTGAGAGACAAATCATGGAAATCATTAACAAAATTGAGGAAAACACAGAGAAAACCCTAGAACAATTTTGAAAGACAATACAAGAACAAAAGGACAAAATTAATGAAAAGTTAGAAATGATACAAAATCTACAGACAGAAATCAAGAAAATTAATACTAAATTTTCAGAAATAGATAACACATTGAATGGGCAAAGGAGCTGAATTGAATCAGTGGAAGGCAGAATTAGTGAGATTAAAGGTAAATACCTCAATAATTCTTTGGAAAGGGATCAATCAGAAAAAAGATCAAAACAAAATAAAGAAAGCCTAAGGTTCATGTGGGATACCATCAAAAGAAATAACCTACATGTAATCAGAATTCCAGAACAAGAAGAGACAAAACCACAGAAAAAATTGTCAAAGATTTGTTGGAAGAGAATTTCCCTGATGTGATGAAAGATGAGAATATATCCATTCAAAAAGTCGAATGAACCCCAAACAGGATAGACCCCAAAAGAATATCACCAAGACATATCATCATCAAATTCATCAAAACCAGACAATGAAAGAATCCTAAAAGCAGCATGGGAGAAACAAAAAGTTACCAACAAGGGGCAACCAATAAGAATAAGTTCTGATTTCTCAGCATAAACAATGCAGAAAATGGGATGGTATATATAAAACCCAGAAAAAGAAAAATTTCCAAACAAGAATTATATACCCAGCAAAATTATCCCTCAAATATGATGGTGAAATTAGGACATTTCCAGATAAGCAGAAAATAAGGGAATTTTTTAAAACCAGAGCAACTTTAAAAGAGATGCTAAAGGGAGTCCTTTGGACAGAAAAGCAACAACAGCCAATAACAACTGAACATTAACACTCATGATGCCATAACCCAGAAACCAACCCAGTCATAGAGGTATCCAAAGTAAATAAGCCTACAAGATTGTAAATAGGGTACTAGAGACATCAATTGAGAAATGAGGACAAAGCAAAAAGAGGGAAAAAATTATGTAGTTACAGAACCTCTCAATGGTAGGGAAGTCAAGACAACTGCAAGATAGTATAGAGTTTTCTAAATTTAGGAAGAAAATTATGAATCACAGGGTAACCTCAAAGAAAAACAATAAACCTTCATATCAAAATAAAAAAGGACCAGTACAAATATTTATCAAATACTAAAACAATAGCAACAAAAGAAGTGATAACACGATTCAGAAACAAAGAGAGCTCAGCACAGAAAATTATATGGAACAGAGAAATCAACACTTTGAAAGAGCACATAAAAAAATGACAGCAACAAATTCATTCTAGTCAATAATTACATATCTGACAAGGGTCTCATCTCTAAAATTTATAGAAAACTCCAACACCTCAACAACAAAAGATTAACAATCCAATTAAAAAATAGGCAGAAGACATGAATAGACACTTCAACAAAAAAGATATTCAGGTGGCCAGCAAATACATGAAGAAATGCTCACAATAATTAACCATCAGAGAGATGCAAATCAAAACAACAGTGAGATAGATAACATTTCACCCCAGCACTAATGGCAAAGTTCAACAAGACAGAAAATAACAAATGCTGGTGAGGATGTGGAGAGATTGAGACTCTCATATACTGCTGGTGGGACTGACAAATGATAGAACCACTGTGGAAAGCATTATGGCAATTTCTTGAAGAGCTGGGATTAGAAATACCATTTGACCCAGCAATCCCATTACTAGGTATATATCTTAAAGAAGTGAGAGCTAGGACAATAGCAAAAAGATAGAAACAACCTAGGTGCCCATCAACAGAAGAATGGATAACCAAACTATGGTACACACACACAATGGAATACTATGTGACACTAAAGAATAATGTAAAATGTGCAAAACACCTCATAACAGAAATGAACTTGGAGGACATTATGCTGAGTGAAATAAGCCAATCACAGAAGGACAAATGTAGTATGAATTGATCATTGTAAAAAGTCAAAGAAAGGTTTATACATGGAAGGAATGTTTCTTTGTTGTTTACCAGGTTGGGGAGGGGAGGAAAAACTGCAAAAAAAAAAAAAAAAGAAAAAGCATTGACCCATGTCACTTTCGTTTTGTGTATTTCACTGTACATAAATTGTATTTCAATAAAATGCATTAAAAAAAAAGAACTCGTGATGTGAGATGGAAGTGAGGTATTGAGAGCCTATGGGAGAATCTATACTGAGAAAGAAACAAGTAACATCATTGTGAAAGTTAATATACTATAGATATTGTAGATATTCATAGAGAATATGAAGAATTACAGCAGTAGCAGAACAAATCAGTAATAAAAGATCAACTATCTGGCATTTAGAGATAATCTTCTGTCAAAATAGATCTCAAAAGTTGGAGGAAGTAGCAAAGGTTATTGGAACTTTTCTGTAGTTAAAGAAGAAATGGCTAATAATACAGAAGTGTTGTTGTTGTTGTTGTTATGTGCCGTCGAGTCGGCCCCAACTCATAGCGACCCCTCCTTGGGTTTCCGAGGCAGTATTACTACGGAAGTAGGATTGCCCAACCTTCCTTCCGAGGAGTGGCTAGTGGGTTTGGACCACCAGCCGTCTGGTTAGCAGTCAAGTGCTTTAGCCACTATGCTACCAGAGCTCCTTAGAAGTGATAGTAACTTAGAAAAATTTAGGGAGAAAATGAAGATAGAATATTCATGATTCTAATAATAAAAGAATTAAGAAATTAACACTGCCAGAGAGGTTCAATAGGCTTTAGGAAATCATATTATTTTTCATATGAGAAAAGGTAAATTTTATCCTATGACAAAAAACTCTAAATTATTCTGTACCTCAAGGTAAGCAAGTATACAAGAATATAAAACAAAACAAAATTATAAGATATAGATGAGAACAAGAAGCAACCAGTTAATTAAAAAGTTTCCCAAGTAAGGAATTTGCTGCTAAACTAACATTTAAACAATTAGGAAATAGAAGGCATATGCTCCAAGACCATCATCAAAGGCTAAAATACATGAGATCAACAGCCACAATGTATTAAGGCACGTGGAAAAAAAAAAGTAAGACCAATGACAATTTTTTAAAATTCTATGAATAGGATAAAAATAAAACAAAAGTAGAAGTGATCAAGTAAATATTTCAAAAATTTAGTAATTGCTTTTATCTTCTCCACCTAGCAGAATAACCTTCTAATTGGAACAGTTGTAGCAGACATTACTTAGTACACTTTCTCAAATGAATTCATAGCACCTGCATTCAGGGGAATTAAGTTACAGGGTGCTAGAAAAATATATTCATCAAATGTGAACATAGAGCATTTCCAGAAAATTTTGGAAATCCATAGCATATAGGAGATCTGCCAGATACCTAAATACTAGCACATGTTAGTCCAGATTTTCAGAAGTGGAAAAACGGAATTTCATATGCTGTCTTTAAGTGAATTTAAAGTATATTTTGGCAAAATTTTATAAAAAATTTTGGGACAGATGGTTTGTGAACATTTAAATGAAGATATATTTTCTAGGAATGATTATGAATTGAGTTAGAATGTCACAGAAAATTAAAATAGCTTGCTTTTTGAAGGTATGGGTAGATCAGATGAAATATATATATATTTATATATTTATATATTTATATTTATATAGGGGAGCTCTGGTGGTATAGTGCCTAAGGCATTTGACTTCTAACCAGAAGGCTGGCAGTTCAAATCCACCAGTTACTCCTCAGAAGGAAGAT
>NW_006921772.1:5892772-5911254 GCF_000298275.1 Orycteropus afer afer | reverse complement strand
ATATATATATATATATAATATATATATATATATATATCTTGGATTTTGTCTGGCATTTGATAAAAGCTTTCAATACATATTTATTGACAGCATGGGAGATAGTTGTTCATGTAGTACAGAGCTTAGGGAGTCATAACACATTGAATAAATGCATTGGAATAATGTTTAATAATAGGTCAGCATTTCAGGAATGGTTCTAAATAGATATGTCAAAAACTTGCTCAAAACTTGCAAAGAATAATGCAATGAAGTTTTCCAAAATTTCCTGTTGGCACAAGTTGGGAAGAATTGTCAAATCAAGATGAAAAATATCTAAAGAGGCCTGGATTATGTAGATAAAGTAAAAAGATACAGTTCAACAGGAATAAATACAGATTTCTGACTTTAGGCTAAATTTTGTATTGTACAATTGCTATTGTGGAATGTTGGAATCTTTAATTAAAAGTAATTAATACAGAAAACATTTGAGGATTTTGCAGAACCTGACTCTCATTGTGAGCCAATATAGATTTGGTACACAAAAGCCCAATGAAGATTTGTAGTATTAACAGCAGAATAGCTAGAGATATGGAGGAAACAGAATTAGTGCTCATTTATTGTGAGCTACATTTTAAGATGGTGACTGGAAAATTGAAGTAATGAAAAGAGAAGGTCAAAATGGTGGAGTAGTGAAACCACACCATAAAAGGAAGCCTTGAGGAAAATTGTAAGGAACAAAAACTTGAAGGTATATGATGTATGTTTTCCAATTACTGTGATAGAAATAAGGAAGAGAGGGAGGGAAAGAGAGAGAGGCTGAACAACAGAGAGGAAATAAGGTGGAATGAGTGGAAGAAAATCTAAAAAAGAAAATATAAACAAAGAAAGTTAGAGAAAGAAAAGGGAACTAACATATTAAATACTTTAAATACTATCCCCACCCCCACCCCGAGAAATTCTGCTAGTTGCTTTTTAAATACTTGATCCATTTTTAGATGAAGTGGTAAGTTTCCAATATGATAGAAAGATGTTGTTGTTGTTATGTGCTGTCTAGTTGGACCCAACTCATAGCGACCCCTCCTTGGGTTTCTGAGGCAATATCACTACAGAAGTAGATTGCCCCATCTTCCTTCCGAGGAGTGGCCAGTGAATTTGAACCACCAGCCTTCTGGTTAGCAGTCAAGTGCCTTAGGCACTCCGCTACCAGAGCTCCCATTGCAGAGAGATAGAGTAGATGAATTGTTTTGAGAGAACAAAATACAATGCATAGGAGTTACAGGGAGTTATGTTTTTGACATAAAAGGAAGTAGAACTTTGTAAATATTACAGCTACTTAGCAACAAGGTGGGCTGCCTTACAAGCAATGTTATTATCATTTTTTGAAGTGTTAAGGCAAATTTGAGGTTGAATGAGTATCTATCAAGGGTATTCTAAAAACAATTCCTGCATTTGGAAATTCATTATGAAATAACCACCAATACCCTCTCCAATACCAAAACATGTTGCTTCTTTAGTATTAAAGACCAAGAATACTCCAAAAACAAATGCTAAAATGTTTCTAATAGCTAACTTTTTATTGTGTTTATTATTGAGAAGTTAACATTTGAATAATAAAATCTGAGGAAACTTTTGTTTTGTTTGTAAGATGACAATACTATACTGATTGATTTTGTATATCATTCTGGGTACCATTCTTGCTATTTTATGCCATCCTTCCATATCCAGTCTACCATCCATCTATGAGGTTTTCAGACTGTGGTAGCTTGCATGTTGCTGAGATGTTGGAAGCTACGCCATTAATATTTCAAACATCTCCAGAGTCACCTATGGTGAACAAGTTTTAGCAGAGCTTCCAGATTAAGAGAGATGTGATAGGTAAGATTTTGTGTCAACTTGTCTGGGCCATGATTCTCTGTAGTTAGCAGTTATGGTATAGTAATTGCTCATGATCAGATATTGTATGAGCAGCCAATCAGTTGAAAGAGAGTTTCCTCAAGGATGTGGCTTGCTAGCTGAGGAAGACGGAATCTTACCTGTAGCCTACATGTTTGTTCCCTTTAGCACCTTAATGCCTGACAAACTAGGTGCAGCAGTTTGAAGCAAGGATTCTGGAGCTGTCAACAGCTCATTAATTTGGAGAAGGCCAGATTTAGTGGAGAAGGAGAAAAAAAAAGGGGAGAGTCAGGGTAAACTGCAGGGGAAGAATATAAATAAATGAACCTACCCTTGGGCACATGAGCTGGTGGGACAGAGCAACAGAAAACCCCCTGAACAGTGAAGTGGGAGCACCAGGAGGCTGGGAGCAGCTCCAGTGAGTCAGTCTGTCTACAGTGACAGCTTCAATTGGTAATCCTTGGGATGTGTGCTGTGTAAGTGGGCAGCATTTTCTGAGAAGTAGAGCAGAGACCCCTCTGGCTCAGGTCATCACTGACTTGGGAGCAGAGCGGGAAGCACACTGCAGATGGGTGGGCTCTGGGATGAGTTCACGACACAGGACTGGAGTCCAGCCCTTCCAGGACAGAGTTTTGGAAAGGAGGGGCTTGGAGTATGGGTGTTTGTGGCTGTCTGTAGCAGGCAGAAAGTAGCGGGTCCCTAACCATTGGAGGCTTTGCCAATTTTGAAATATGACCCAGTGAGTGATAATATAATGTCAGCAGCAGCAGCTGAGCCAAACCACAGAAATGCAGAAAGTGGGGACTCTTTACTAGTGTCTTGGAGCTTTTTTTTCTTTTCTTCCTCCTTTCCCTGCCTCTCCCCTGCCTCACCCAATAGAAGAACCACATTAAGCCACCAGAACACCTGCTTGTCCTAACTATAAATCCCCTTCATGATGAACAGAGACTCAAATTCACATTCCACAGAGTGATTCCATTACCACAAAGAAAACTGCAGAGCAACTCAGCACACTTGAATTAATAAGCAATAAAATAAAATACACCAGCTTCACCTTTGTGAAAATATTTTTAAAAAATCAAGGCAAAACAAATCAATACATAACTAACAGTTAAAGACAACAACTTCCAAATGTCTAGGAAACAACAGGCAACCTCAAATCAAACAAACAAACAAACAAAAAAAACCAGGAAAAGACAATAGAAATAAAATCCCAAACAAAAATCTCATTAAACATGGAGGAAGAGGAGGCAATAGAATTATCTGAGAAGGAATTTAGAATATATGTTTATAGAATTCAACAAGAGCTTAAGGAAACCTCAAACAGAACCAAGGAGAACACAGACAGTACCCTGGAAGAACTTAGGAAAACTGTTCAAGAACAAAACAAGAAGATTAACACACAATCAGAACTCATACAAAAATAGCAGTTAGAAATCCAGAAGATGAATATTAAAAATACAGTATTATACAACACAATGGAAGCACAGGAAAAATAGGCTAGAACTTGCGGGAGAACACATTTCCTAACTAAAAAATAAATCCCTTGACACCAGCTTGTATGAAGAAAAATCAGAACAAAGATTTAAGAGAAATGAAGAGAACCAAAGAGTTATATAGGATGACATGAAAAGAAACAACATATGCCTTACTGGAATATCAGAACAAGAAGAGGCAGGAAAAATAAATAAATATATAAATAAAAACTACTGAGAAAATTGTGGAGGACTTACTAACAGAAAATTTCCCCCATATCATGAAAGGAAAGATATTAGTTCAAGAAGCTCAAAGAACCCCATACAGGATAGATCCCAAGAGAAAATCACCAAGACATATCATAATCAAACTCTCCAAAACTAACGACAAAGAAAGAATCTTGTGAGCAGCCCAGGAAAAAAGAAATGTCACCTACAATGGACAAGCAGTTAGGCTGAGTTATGATTACTCAGCAGAAACCATGCAGGGAAGAAGGCAATGGTACTACTTAAAACATTGAAGGAAAAGAACTTCCAACCAAAAATCCTATATCCAGGCCAATTGTCCAGCAGGGATGAAGGTGAAATCAACACATTCGAAGACAAACAGAAATTAAGGGATTTTGTGAAAACCACACCAACCCTACAGGGAATGCTTAAGGAAATCCTTCCAGCAGAAGACTCAAAACAGAGAACAACAAAATCAGGACATGTGACATCAACACTAAAACCAAATCAGAAACAGATGCTCAAAATAAACACATAAAACATTGTACACACAAAACAAAAAACAAGGGAGTCAATCTGCACACAACACCAGCAACAAAGCAAATAGAGGGAATAAAAGTTCTGGGTACAAAACTTCCAAATGGAGAGAAAAACAGGACAATGTCCTTATAGAACAGACTGTTCCAAAGTATAGACACAAGAATTCACTCTAAGATAACCACAGAGAAAATTAAGAACTTCCCTAAGCAAACACAGAAATAAGGAAAACATATGGACTTAGGAAGCACAAAACCAACAATAAAGAAGAAAAGAGAAGAAACACTAGACAACAAAATGAACTCAGCACAGAAATGTATATGGACCAAGGAAACTCCAACAGCAGGACAAAAAAACACAATGGAATGACAGCAATCAATTCATACCTATCACTGATTATATTCAATGTGAGTGGACTAAATGCACTAGTCAAGACAAAGAGAGTGGCAGATTGGATAAGAAAAGAAGGCCCATTGATATGCTGCCTACAAGAGACATACATTAGACACAAAGATAAAAACAAATTAAAAGTTAAGGGGTGGAAAAAAATATACCAAGCCAACAGTAATCAAAAAGAGCAGGAGTGGCAATATAAACTTCTGATAAAACAGACTTTAAGGTGAAAAACAGCATAAGGAACGAAGAAGGACACTATATGATGTTGAAGGGGTCAATTGACCAAGAAGATAGTGCTAAAATAATTATCTATGTGCCCAATGAAAGTGCTCCAAAATACATGAAGCAAATATTAATTGAATTGAGAGAAAATAGACAACTCTACAATAGTAATAGGAGACTTTAACACACCACTTTCAAGTAGGGGCACATCAGCTAGAAAAAGACTCAACAAAGATACAGAAGAACTGAACAGCATAATCAACCTACTTGACCTCATAGACATATATAAAACACTCCAGTCAACTGCTCATGGTCATTGCCTTGTGAGTTGTTTTAGTCTGGTTAAGCTTAGGTTATACTACAGTAGCAATCCCCTGAATCTCAAAGGCCTTTATTTTTGTTACCTAGTACTGCTAGAGACATTTTTCTGTGGATCAGGATTCTGTTGTGCTGCCTACAACTGCCCATGAGTGAACAGTCCACCATTCGTCCTGGAGACCTTGGATTGGTCATTTGTTGGAGTCAACAGCCAGTGTACTACCTGCCAGCCTTGAGCTCCACAGCCCCTGCAGTTGCAAGAGTCGGAAAAGCAGTTGCAAGAGTCGGAAAAGCCTCCAGCTTGACGTTTGATCCAGGAACTTTGGACTTGCCAGCTTCTATAAGTGTGTGAGCCATTTTTGTAAGATAAATTTTTCTTTATATACATATATATATATATATATATATATATAAGCTTTACTAGTTTTGTTTCTCTAGAAACCCAGTCTGTGCATGTCCATGGGCCAGAGTTAATTTTCAAGATGTTTTCTAAAACATATTAACACATTTATTACCTGTGCCTAAGGAAATAGCTTCCTGGTTCGTGGATTGGTATTCTGTATCTCTATTCTGTTTCAAACCCAGTGGGGTGTACCTGTTGCACAAGTATCAGCCTGTCTTGTAGATTGAAACAGACTAGGGAGAAGGAGGAGGCCTTCCACTTCTCAAAGAATTGGCCAGGGAAAACCTTATGAATAGCAGATACAGAATACAGAATTATATTGGTATTCTGTTGTGCTGCCTACAACTGTCCATGAGCAAACAATTCACCATTCGACCTGGAGATCTTGGATTCGTCATTCATTGGAGTCAACAGCCAGTACCTTGAGCCAACCTGCCAACCTTGAGCTCCTCAGCCCGTGCAGCTGCAAGAGTCAGGAAAAGCCTCCAGCTTGATGTTTGATCCAAGAACTTTGGATTTGCCAGCTTCTATAAGTGTAGGAAGTCGGGAGGTCAGAAGCCCCAAAAGTATCAGAAGAGTCCAGGACCTTCCCACAGAGCCCACATGGAGAGAGAAACCTCCCGGAGAGCCAGCACCTGGAATTCAGACTTCTAGCCTCCAGAAGATATCCATGTAACCCCAAGCACACTCAGGACTTGGACTACTGAAAAGGTGTGACATTGACATTCCCCTTGCTACTCTAATACCCCACACCTGCTTGGTGAACAGAGGATCGGCCATCCCCAACTCCCACCCACCTTCTGGGTCTGCAGGAACTCCATCCCACTCTGTGTGCTTGGACGAAGCCTGGGTGCCCTGCCATGCCCTCCCCTGTTTTTTTTTCCTCTTTCTTTTTTTCTGGTTTTTAGTTTGCTTGCTGTTGTTTTTTTAAAAACTACTACTATTATTAATACTTTTATCCTTTTTACTATTATTCCCCTCCCAGTTCCTAGTTTTCAGCTTTTTCTTTTCCCTGTTCCTGGTTGCAAAATATATATCTTCTTTTTTCTCATGGATAACCCTGTTCCTTGTTTTTCTTTTTGCATTTTTCCCATTTTTTCTTCATTATTCTCCTTCTCTGCCTTTTTTCTCTTATTGCCCTATTCCCAGATACTGTAGGTTTTCTTGTTTTTTTTCACTGACCTTCTTCTTTGTAAGGAGGGTGCAGCCATTTTAATTGTTTACACATGGCAGCCTTTTGGATATGTAAGTGATAGAGGGCACAGCCATTTTTAATGTTTACAAGTGGCCACCACTTTGTATTTTAAAGTGATAGCATTTTCATTCATATTCCAGGGACCTAAGAATAGGCAGCTAGGCAGGAAGCAGGGAGAAGACAGAAAAGGCAAAGGGAATGGAACAGAATGAGGAGTTAGCTGCAGGGATCCAGGTTGGTTGGAGGGGTTTCCAATAACTAAGGGAGACAAACTTGTCTGTCGGTTTGTCCTACTGTAGTGACATGTTGTGAGACTTGACGCTGTACCACTGGTGCTTCAAACCCAGTGGGGTGCACCTGTTGCACAAGTATCAGCCTGACTTGCAGACTGAGACAGACTAGGAAAAAGGAGGAGGCCATCCACTTCTCAAATAATTGACCACGGAAAACCTATGAATAGCAGGGTAACACTGTCTGATACATTATTGCACAAATTTATGAATAGTCCAGAAACATTGTCCAATACAAAGGAGGAAGATGAGTCACTTAGCTTAGAAAGCTCTCAAAGTAGGACTGGGAAAAGGCTACATTATCAGAGTAAAATCAGCCTTACTCACATGGATAAAGTAAAGCTTTCGAGACATCCATTTGCTGATGTGGCACCACTCAAATTGAGAAGAAACAGCAGCAAACATCCATTAATAATCAGAACATGGTATGTACAAAGTATGAATCTAGGAAAATTGGAAGTTGTCAAAAATGAAGTGGAATGCATAAAGATTGATATCCTAGGCATTAAGGAGCTGAAATGGACTAGTTTTGGCCATTTTGAACCAGACAACCATATGATCTACTATGTCAGGAACAACAGTTTAAAGAGGAATGGTGTGGCATTCATCGTCACAAAGGATGTTTCAAGATCTGTCCTGAAGTACAATGCTGTCAGTGATAGGATAATATCCATATATCTACAAGGAAAACCCATTAATATGACTATTAAGGATAATATCCATACATCTACAAGGAAAACCCATTAATATGACTATTATTCAAATTTATGCACCAACCACCAAAGCCAAAGATGAGGAAATTGAAGATTTCTATCAACTTCTGCAGTCTGAAATTGACCGCACTTGCATCAAGATGTGGTAATTATCACTGGTGACAGGAATGCAAAAGTTGGAAACAAAGAAGAATCACCTGTAGTTGGAAATTTTGGCCTTGGTGACAGAAATAATGCTGGAACTTGCATGGTAGAATTTTGCAAGACCAACAACTTGTTCATTGCAAACACCATTTTTCAACAACACAAACGGTGGCTGTACATGTAGACTTCACCAGATGGAACACACAGGAATGAGACTGACTACATCTGTGGCAAAAGGCAATGAAAAAGCTCAATATCTTCAGCCAAACCAGGCCAAGAGCTGATTGTGGAACAGACCATCAACTGCTCATATGGAAGTTCAAGTTGAAGCTGAAGACAATTAAAAGAAGTCCATGAGAAGCAAACTATGTTCTAGAATATATCTCTCCTGAATTTAGACACCATCTAAAGAATAGATTTGATGCATTGAACACCAATGACCAGAAACCAGATGAATTGTGGGATGACATCAAGGGCATCATCCATGAAGAAAGCAAGAGATCACTAAAAAGACAACAAAAGAAGAGAAGACCAAAATGGATGACAGAAGAGACTCTGCAACTTGCCCTTGAGTGGAGAGTAGCTAAAGCAAATGGAAGAAATGAAAAGATAAAAGAATTGAACCGAAGATTTCAAAGAGCAGCTCGAGAAGATAAAGCCAATTACTATAATGAAATGTGCAAAAACCTGGAGTTACAAAATCAAAAGAGAAGAACACGCTCGGCATTTCTCAAGCTGAAAGAATTGAAGAAAAAATTTAATCCTCGAGTTACAATATTGAAAGATTCTAAGGGCTAAACATTGAATGATGCAGGGAACATCAAAAGAAGATGGAAGGAATATACAGAGTCACTGTACCAAAAAGAACTGGTCAATCTTCATCCTTTCAGGAGGTGGAATATGATCTAGAACCAATGGTACTGAAGGAGGAAGTCGAAGCTTCAATGAAGGAATTGGCGAAGAATAAGACCCCGGGAATTGACAGAATACTGATTGAGATATTTCAACAATTGGATGTCACACTGGAGTAGACACTCACTTGGCTATGCCAAGAGATTTGGAAGACAGCTACCTGGCCAACTGACTGGAAAAGATCCATATTTTTACCCATTCCAAAGAAAGGTGATCCCACAGAAAGTGGAAATTATCAAATATCATTATTACCTCATGCAAGCAAGATCTTACTGAAAATAATTCCAAAATGGTTGCAGCAGTATATTGACAGAGAACTTCCAGAGGTGCAAGCTGGATTCAGAAGAGTATGTGGAACAAGGGATATCATAGCTGCTGTCAGATGGATCTTGGCTCAAGGCAAAGAATACCAGAAAGATGTTTACTTGTGTTTTATTGACTATGCAAAGGCATTTGATTGTGTGGATCATGACAAATTATGGATAACATTGAGAAGAATGGGAATTCCCAAACACTTGATTGTACTCATGAGGAACTGTACCTTGACCAGGAGGCTTTTGTTCGAACGGAACAAGGGGAAACTGCACGGTTTAAAATCAGGAAGGGAGTGTGTCAGGGTTGTATCCTTTTCCCATACTTAATCAATCTATATGCTGAGCAAATAATCTGAGAAGCTGGACTATATGAAGAAAAATGTGGCATCAGGATTGGAAGAAGAATCATTAACAACCTGAGATATGCTGATGATACCACTTTGCTTGCTGAAAGTGAGGATGACTTGAGGCACTTAATGATGAAGATTGAGGAACACAGTCTGCACTATGAATTACATCTCAATATAAAGAAGACAAAAATCCTCACAACCGGACCAATAAGCAGTGTCACGATAAATGGAGAAAAGATTGAGGTTGTCAAAGAATTTATGTTGCTTGGTGCTACAATCGAGGCCAATGGAAGCAGCAGTCAGGACATTAGGCGACAGGTAGCACTGGGCAGGTTGGCTGCAAAGGAACTCTTTCAAGTGCTGAGGATCAAAGATGTCTCCTTGAGGACTAAGACACACCTGACAGAGCCATGATATTTCCAATTGCCTCATATGCATGTGAGAGCTGGACAATGAATAATAAAGACCGAAGAAGAGTTGATGCTTTTGAGTTGTGGTGCTGGCGAAGAATGCTGAAGATACCATAGACTGACAAAAGAACTAACAAATCTGTCCTGGAAGAAATGCAGCTGAGATACTCCTTGGAAGCGAGGATGGCCAGACTTTGTCTCACCTACTTTGGTCATGTTGTCAGAGGGGACGATTCCTTGGAGAATGATGTCATGCTTGGTAAGGTGGAGGGTCGATGAAGGAGGGGAAGGCCTTTGGTGAGATGGATTGTCATGGTAGTTGTGACAATTGGCTCAAGTATAGCAAAGATCATGGAGCTGGCTCAGGATCAGGCAGTGTTTCATTCTGCTGTACTTGGGGTCGATATGAAACAGAAATGACTTGACAGCATCTAACAACAACAACCAGCCAACAAAAGCACAATTCACATTCTTTGCCAGTGCACATGGATCCCTCTCTAGAATAGATCATATGTTAAGACATAAAACAAGCTTTAATAAACTAAAAAATATTGAAATACTACAAAGCATCTTCTTAGACCACAATGCTATAAAATTAGAAATTAATAGTGGGGAGATCAAGAAATAAACAAACGTGGCAGTTGAATAATGCACTGCTCAGAAACTACTGGGTAATAGATGTAATAAAACGTGGAAAAAAATTTCTTAGGAACAAATGGGAATGAGATACACCATAGGAAAAGCTATGGAGATAGTGAAAGCAGTACTCAGAATTCAATTTATAGCAATAAATGCACACATCAAAAAGTGGAAAGAAACAAAATAAACACTCTAGTTCAACAATTCCAACATTTAGAAAAGAACAACAAAATAATCCTACAGTATCCAGAAGTAAGGAAATAACAAAGAGCAGAAATAAACAAAAATACAAAGAGAAATTCAGCAAAACAAGAAGCTGGTTCTTTGACAAGATTAAGAAAATTGACCAGCCATTGGCAAATCTAACAAAAAAAAAAAAAAAAAGAGAAGATGCAAATAACAAGAATAATAAATGAAAAGGGTGACATCACAACAGAACCAAATGAAATAAAAAAGATTCTGACAATATTATGAAGAACTGTATTGCAACTGATTTGAGAACCTAGAAGAGATGGACAAGTTTATAGAAATACAAGAGCTACCTAAGCTATTCTAGTTGCAGAAAGAATAATTTAACAGACCCATAACAAAGGAAGAAATTGAACAGATCATTTTAAAAAAATAAATAAACAAAAAAAAACTTCCCACAAGAAAAAGTCCTGGACCTGATGTCTTCACTGGAGAACTTTACCAAACATTCAGGGAAGAGTTGACACCTGTATCACTCAAGCTATTTCAGAACATAGAAAAAGATGGAGTACTCCCAAACTCATTGTATGAAGTAAGCATAACACTGAGACCAAAACCAAGGAAATATACCACTAAAAGGGGAAACTACAGACCAATATCCCTCATGAATATAGATGCAAAAATCTTCAACAAAATCCTAGCCAACAGAATCCAACAACATATTGAAAAAAAATAATGCATCCAGAACAAGTGGGATTCAAATATGGTGTGCAAGGATAGTTCAACATCAGAAA
Organism: Orycteropus afer afer; assembly: GCF_000298275.1. Lineage (NCBI taxonomy): Eukaryota > Metazoa > Chordata > Mammalia > Tubulidentata > Orycteropodidae > Orycteropus > Orycteropus afer. The sequence continues at coordinate 5,899,853 of NW_006921772.1, read as the reverse complement.
AACAATCAATGTAATCCAGCACATAAACAAAACAAAAGAACCAGATAGTCATATCAATTGATGCAGAAAAGGCATTTGATAAAATCCAACACACATTCCTGTTCAGAACTTTCAGCAAAATAAGGATAGAAGGGAAATTCCTCAATATAATAAAGGGCATATATGCAAAACCAATGGCCAACATTACTATTAATGGAGAAAAACTCAAAGCATTCCCCTTAGCAATGGATACCAGACAAGGATGCCCTCTATCATCACTCCTATTTAACACTGTATTGGAAGTCCTAGCCAGGGCAAGAAGGCAAGAAAGAGAAAAAAGGCATCCAAATTGGCAAAGAGGAAGTAAAGCTATCTCTATTTGTGGATGATGTGATCCTATACGTAGAAAACCCAAGGGACTTAGCAAAATCACTACTGGAACTTATAGGGAAGATCAGCAAAGTGGCAGGATACAATGTCAATATAAAAAAATCAGTTGGATTCCTCTACACCAACAAAGAGACCTCTGAAAAAGATGGAAACAATTCCAATTCCACTTACAATTTTGTTGTTGTTGTGAGGTGGCATTGAGTCATCTCCCACTCATAGTGACCATATAAATATCAGAACAAAACACTGCCTGATCTTGTGCCAGCCTCATGATACTTGCTATACTTGAACACATCATTGCAACCTCTGTGTCTATCCATCTTGTTCAGGGCCTTCCCCTTCTTAGGTGACCCTCTACTTCACCAAGAGTGATGTTGGTTCTGGTTACTGTGTTAAGTGGGGTTCTCTAGAGAAGCAAAACCACTAACACTTATATATATATATATATATATATAGAGAGAGAGAGAGAGAGAGAGAGATTTAGGAAAATGGCTCACATACTTATAGAAGCTGGCAAGTCCCAAGTTCTTGGATCAAATTTCAAGCTGGAGGATTTCCTGATTCATGCAGCTGCAAGGGCTAACAAACTCAAGATTGGCAGGCAGTATACCGGCTGTTGACACCAACCAGTGATGAATCCAAGATCACCAGGCTAAATCATGGATTGTTTGCTCACAGACAGTTGTAGGCAGCACAACAGGATCCTGATCCACAGAAGTGTCTCTTTTCCCAAGATGTCCATACATATATTGGAAGCAGACCACACTCCTACGGAAACCTTCCTTTCAATGTCTTGGCTGCTCAAAACATATACAACTAATCTCATCATGGGAATAAGCCACATCACAATTGCTTAAACCATTCAGAATTGTGGTCCAGCCAAGTTGACACACAACTCCAACTACCACAGTTACCTAGTGCCATTCTGAAAGGAATGTACCACAAATGAGATGGCTTGAAGAAACAGGAGTTTATTCTCTTACAGTTTGGAGGCTTTAAGTCCAAGTTCAAAGTGCCAGGCACTAGGGACTGGATGAAGGACCTAGAACCTTGGGCTTCAGCTCTGCCTCCTGCTCCTGGCCCACTGAAGCTGGAGGCTTTTCTTCACTCAGCTATTGGCTGCTGAGGCTAACAAGGCCAAGTTTAACAAGTAAAAACACACAGCCCAATATTACCAAACCACATGACTGGACATTGATTCAAGTCCATTGAAAGTCCCAAGGTCAGGAGAGCACGGTAGGCTGCTGAACAATGACACAGTTACATTCAGGGTTCAAGAGTGCCATAAGCTAGAGAATGTTCCCCAACACTTCTCCTTACATACAGGAAGCAGACCACATCCCTAAAGCAATTACTCATCTGCTCACAGTATATTCCACCATGGAGTTAATTACCAGTCTCATCATGGGGAATAAATACTGCATCCTGCTGCCCAGCTACTCAACCAGGCCCAGCCAAGTTGGTGAACAAACTTAACTATCACAATTTTATTCTCCAGGGAATGGTTCCATCAGACAACATGACCAAAGTAGGTGAGACATAGTCTAGCCATTCTTGCTTCCATTTACAATGTTGTTGTTGTTGTTGTTATGTGCCATCGAGTTGGACCTGACTCATAGCGACCCCTCCTTGGGTTTCTGAGGCAGTATCACTACAGAAGAAGATTGCTCCATCTTCCTTCCGAGGAGTGGCTGGTGGGTTTGAACTGCCAGCCTTCTGGTTAGCAGTCAAGTGCCTTAGGCACTACGCTACCAGAGCTCCCTCCATTTACAATAGCTACCAAAAAGACAGAATATCTAGGAATAAATCTTACCAGAGATACAAAAGACTTATGCATAGAAAATTATAAAGCACTACTCTAAGAAACTACAAAGGATCTACATAAATGGAAGAACATGCCTTGCTCATGGATAGAAAGATTGAATATTATGAAAATGTTAATACTACCCAAAGCAATGTACACATTTAATGCAATCCTGATCCACATACGAACAACATTTTTAAAGAATATGGAAAAACCAATACTAACTTCATATGGGAAAGAAAGAGACTCCAGATAAGCAAAGAACTACTGAAGAAGAGCAAAGTGGGAGGTCTCAGACTCCCAGATCTCAAAACCTACTATACAGCCACAGTAGTCAAAACAGTGTGGTATTGGTATAATGATAGACAGATAGGCCAACGGAACAGAATTAAAAACCCATAAATAGACCCATCCATCTATGGACAGCTGATCTTCAACAAAGGACCAAAACCCATTAAATGGGGGAAGAGATAGCCTCTTTAACAAATGGTGCTGGCAAAATTGGGTATCCACTTACAGAAAAATGAAACAAGACCCATACCTCACCCCATACACAAAAAGAAGCTCAAGTTGGATCAAAGACTTAAATGTAAAACCCAAAACTATAAAATTCATCAAAGATAAAATAGGGACAAATCTAGAGGCCCTAATTTATGGCATAAATAGATTATCAAGCATAACCCAGAATATACAGGAAGTGGAAGAGAAGCGAGATGACTGGGGACTTTTAAAAATTAAATTCTTATGCTCATCAAAAGACTTTATCAAAAGTTTGAAAAAGAACTTACAGATTGGGAAAAAATATTTGCATATGACATATCTGACAAAGGACTTATCTCCAAAATCTATAGAAAATTTCAACTCCTCAACAGCAAAAAGACTAACAATCCAATTAAAAATGGGCAAGGGACATGAATAGACACTTCGCCACACACAATATGCTGGCAGCCAACAAACACATGAGGAATTCCTTATTATCATTAGCCATTAGGGACACTCAAATCAAAACATCAATGAGATATCATCTCACCCCAGGAATAATAGCAAAGTTCAACAGGACAAAAAAGAACAAATCTGGTGAGGCTGTGGAGAGATTGGAACTCTCACACATTTCTGCTGGAACTGTAAAATAGTGCAACCATTGCTGTAAATGATTTGCCATTTCCTTAAAAAACTGAAAATAGAAATTCCATTTGAACCAGCAATTCCATTACTAGGAATATATCCTAAAGAGGTGAGAGACAGGACACAAACAGACATATGCACACCTATGTTCAACACAGCACAGTTCATTCTAGCAAAGAGATGAAAACAACCTCAATGTCCATCAACACATGAATGGACAACCAAACTATGGTACAGTCACACAATGGAATACTATGCTACATTAAAGAACAATGAAGGATATGTGAATCATCTCACAATGTGGATGGACCTGGAGGACATTATGCTGAGTGAAATAAGTCAATTGCAGAAAGACAAATATTGTATGATCCCATTACTGTGAAAAGTCAAGGAAGGGTTTGCTTAGGGAAGGGAGCTTACTAAGTAGGTTACCAGGGATGGAAGGGAAGGGGAGGGAATAATTTCAGACTAGTTGGGAGCCAAATGCTGAGTTGAGTAAGGGGAGAGTTGGTATGGAAAGAGTCTGTGACCACCAAGATAACATGGGGGAAAGGGAGGATACTGAATTGTGCACATAAGATATAGATGACAGAGGCTAATATCAGTGTATCCACAATACTGCATTACCATTAACACCAAGCAACAGACTACAGATAAACACATAGACAACTGAAAAGATCAGATGGGGGTCAGTGAACAGGAGTATACTCTAGACCAAAGATAGATTCAGTGGAGGGTAATCTTGCACAGATATTGTTGTTGTTGTTATGTGCCGTCAAGTCGGACCCAACTCATAGTGACCCCTCCTTGGGTTTCCGAGGCAGTATCACTATGGAAGTAGATTGCTCCATCTTCCTTCCGAGGAGTGGCTGGTGAGTTTGAACCACCAGCCTTCTGGTTAGCAGTCAAGTGCCTTAGGCACTATGCTACCAGAGGTCCCACACAGATACTAGTGATACAAAATACCCGCAATCATTACAGAAGCAACAGAAGACAGGCATAGAGCAAACCCTCATAGATAGCCAGACACTGTGGGAGAGAGATCCACTGGAGCTACTGACTCAAGACCATAGTATTGGGTGACACCAGACTCAATTGGCACGACAAAATACATAAAAATCTTGCTCCATAACCTACTTTGGTGGGTAGTGACTGAGGTCTTAAAAGCTTTTGAGTGGCCATCTAAGATGCAGCTAATGGTCTTCTATCATCAGAAGTGAAGAACAGTGAAGAAAACCAAGGGCATTTGGAAACAATCAGCCCTAGAATATGATGGACCTCAAGACCAGAAGAACTAGATGGTGCCTGGCTACCAATGCCAACCACTCCGGAAGGGATCTAAACTGGAAATCTTGGATAGAGTGGGAGGAAAAATGTGGAACAAAATCACAATAATAACCAGAATTACTGGTTGGATTGGGTCAGTTGGGACCCCCAAGACTATGGTCCTGGGATACACTTTAGTCCTGGAATAAAACTCATTCCCAAGGGCTGGCTGGCTGCTCAACAGTAAGTAAGACTTACATGCAGAACACTCAACCCAGGGTAATGCACCCACCTATTCTACAGAGGTACATTCCTTGGAGCGATAGGCCATGGGGCAACAGAGGGGCAACATTCACATGGAGGAAAAGCTGGACACACAGGAGTGCAGGAGTGCATAACTAAGAAGGGCACAGCGATGGGGAGGATTACTGGAAAGGGAGAGGAAGGGAGTGGGTTAGGATTGGGATGGTAATTGAGAAGTGGAACAAAATGCACACAAAATGTTGAATGCAAAACAAATTCTGCTCTGTAAATTGGTACCTAAAGCACAATAATAAATAAATAAATAAATAAATAAATAAATAAATAAAGGATGTGGCTTGCTTGCAATGTACATGGACATCCTAGCAAAGTTGTCTGTTTTTTTTTCTTGACCTGGATCCTGCATCTGACTCATCATCATCTCAACTTTCATGAGGTACCTACCTGATCTTGGGGTTACTACCTTCACTTCCTGTGAACCAGCAGTCTGCCATTTTATCTGCCAATCTTGGATTTGTCAACCACTGAAGTCAGCAGACTGCTGTATTGCTTGTTGATCTTGTGTTTGCCAGCCCCTGCAACAACATGAGTCAGGAGAAGCCTACAGCTTGAAGTCTGACTTATGGGCTTGGGACTTTCCAGCCTCACAATTATATGAGCTATTTCCTTGAGAGAAAAATTTCTTCCTCTTTCTCTCTATTTATACACACACACACACATATACATACATATATATATATACTTCACTAGTTTTGCTTCTCTAGAGAACCCAGCCTAAGACATTTAGCACCAAGAGTAGTTCTAGAGAAACAAATCTTAAGGATGAGTTTTCTAAATTGGGTCTCAAGGCTGAATAATCCTAAAGGCACTGATGACTCTGCCTCCAAGGTGGCAATATAAATACACAAAATAGCTCCACCAAGGGTAATCATATGTTCGATACTTTTCTGCAATTTTATCAGAATGAAAAATATAAGAAAGCTGACTGGTTGGTACTACATATGCTAGACAAAGTGGTGAAAGAATGAAATGAGCTGAGGGCTTTGAAGTCACAGCTCAAATGCTGCATAAAAGATCTAAATGTTTCCACTTGTGCACTAAATAAAACCTTATTTCTTGAGGTAAAAGAGCTGATATTGCTGAAAATCAAACCTAGAGTCTTATCAAAAGAGTGGCTGAATTACAATGCGGGTTGAATTGTCAACTTCCAATGGTGTCTGAAGTTAAAGTGAGGGTATTAATTGGAAATAAATGAAATTCTGAAACTTGGGATGGGAACATACGGACAGGTAATCAGGAAGCTGAAAATTTTGAGCCCTCAAATTCTGTTGAATCACTCCTGCCAGCAGAACCAGCCCTCTCACCACCATCTGATAAGACTAATCCAGCTGTGCCTGCTGAGTCATTGTCTGGGCCATTGCCTGAGGCAGCAACCCTAAAAGACATTGGTAAACATTCCTAGGAGCAATCTTCACTATCCATTGCTGCTTCTAGGCCTACAGTTAAAGTCCCAGTGAGCCCCAAAATGTGAAGTACAAACTATGACTCTGGAAGAGGTACCCTAAACTCCAAAGCAACTCCTTGGGTTTTATAATAGTTACAAACAACAGCCTGGAGAATATGTATGAGAATGACTACTAAGGATGTGGAATAATAGTGCAAGGAACCTAACATTGGATCAGTCTAAATTTATTGATTTGGGGCCACTGAGCACAGGTTTTCATTCAATGTTTCAGATCAAGAGGTAAGGAAAGAATCTAATAGTTTATTTGGTTCACTTGCTAAAGCATGATTATTCAATGCCTTAAACTAAGTGAAGTTGAAGTATCAGATCTTCCTTGGTATGAAGTAGAAAGTATCCCACGGCTTAGGGAAATTGGCATGATGTCGTTGTTGTTGTTAGGTGCCGTGGAGTCGTTTCTGACTCATAGCAACCCCATGTACAGCAGAACAAAACACCACCTGATCCCGCGCCAGCTCCATGATCCTTGCTATACTTGAGCCCATTGTCGCAGCCGCCGCATCAATCCATCTCGTTGAAGGCCTTCCCCTCTTTTGTTGACCCTCCACCTTACAAAGCATGACGTCCTTCTCCAAGGAATGGGCCCCTCTGTTGTTGTTGTTGTTGTTAAGTGCCATGGAGTCGTTTCCGACTCATAGCGACCCCATGCACAGTAGAACGAAACACTGCCCAATCCCGCGCCAGCCCCACAATCCCTGCTATACTTGAGCCCATCATCGCAGCCACCGTGTCAA
>NW_006921772.1:5881159-5891977 GCF_000298275.1 Orycteropus afer afer | reverse complement strand
GGTTCTAGATCATATGGCACTTCCTGAAATGGATGAAGATCGATCAGTTCTTTTTGGTACAGTGACTCTGTGTCTTCCTGCCATCTTCTCTTGATGTTTCCTGCATCATTCAATATTTTTCCCATAGAATCTCTCAATATTGCAACTTGAGGCTTAAATTTTTTCTTCAGTTCTTTCAGCTTGAGAAATGCCCTCTGTTGTACATGACCAAAATAGGTGAGATGAAGTCTGGTCATCCTCGTTTCCAAGGAGCATCTTGGCCGCACTTCCTCCAGGACAGGTCTGTCAGTTCTTTTGGCAATCCATGGTACCTTCAGCATTCTTCACCAGCACCATAACTCAAAAGCATCAACTCTTCTTCAGTATTCTTTATTCATTATCCAGCTCTCACATGCATAGGAGGTGATTGGAAATACCATGGCTTCTATCAGGTGCACTTTAATCATGAAGGAGACATCCTTGTTCCTCAGCACTTGAAAGAGTTCCTTCGCAGCCGACCTGCCCAGTGCTACATGCCATCTAATGTCCTGACTGCTGCTTCCATTGGCCTCAATTGTAGAACCAAGCAACATGAATTCTTTGACAACCTCAATCTTTTCTCCATTTATCATGATGCTGCTTATTGGTGCAGTTGTGAGGATTTTCGTCTTCTTTATTTTGAGATGTAATCCATACTGCAGACTGTTCCTCAATTTTCATCAGTAAGTGGCCATGGTTACTGTAATGGACAGCAGTGTCAAAGCAGTAATTAAAATAGTCTGACTCCTATGGACTTATAGCATTGGCTACTTAGGCATGGTGTCCCTAAGAATGAAATAGATGGGAAATTTAATAAATACTTTTTTGACTTACACAGTCAAGTGAGCAGCAGTCTAACTTGAATCACCAGAATACAGAGTCACAGCCTCCCAATCAACTCCCAGACTTGAGGCAGTTAAACACTTACCACCCCTTGAATGAAGGGAAGATGAAGGAGCCATAACGAAGGACCCCACTGTAGCACCAAAAGTTGTACTCTTCATTTTTCTCAAGATTAAGAAGATAAGATCTAAAACATCAAACATGAAGAAAGTAAAAGTCATCAAAAAGATAGGAAAGGATGAAAAGACTCTGAAACTTGCTCTTGAACAAAGAGTAGCAAAAGTAAGTAGAAGATAAGACAAGATAAAGGAGGTTCCTCATGATCACAAAAAAAGTTATTGAATTCTTATTCTTTGCAATGTTACACATAATTTATTACAATCCACACAGTCAAATGCTTTTGCATAGTCAATAAAAAACAGGTAAACGTTTGTGTGGTATTTATTTTCAACCAAGATTGATCTGACATCAGCAATGATATCCCTCATTTCAAAGATTTAAAAGGGTAGCATGAGAAGATGAAGTGAAATATTATAATGAAATGTGTAAAGACCTGAAGTTAGAAAATCAAAAGGGAAAAACATGCTTGATGTTTCTCAAGCTGAAAGAACTAAAGAAAAAATTCGGACCTCTAGCTGCAATACTGAAAGATTCTATGGGCAAAATATTGAATAATGCAGGAAGCATCAAAAGAAAATGGAAGGAATACACAGAAACAATTGATTATGTTTAATCATTTCATGGGCTACATATGATCAAGAACAGATGGTCTTGAAGGAAGAAGTCAAAGCTGCACTGAAGGGATTGCAGAAAACAATGTTGCAGGAACTGATGAAATACCCACTGAAATATTTCAACATTGGTTGCAGTGCTAGAGGTGCTTACTCATTTATGCCAAGAAGTTTGGAACATCTGGATTACCAATTTTTTCCCATTACAAAGAAAGGTGATCCAGCAATATGAGAAAATTATCAAGCTATATCATTAATATACATGCAAGTGAAATTTTACTGAAGATAATTTAAAAATGTTTGCAGCAGTGTATTATTGACAGGCAATATACAGAAATTCAACCCAGATTCATAAGAGGGAATGGAACGAGGAATATCATTGCTGATGTCAGATATTGGCTCAAAGCAAAGAATACCAGAAAGATGTTTTCCTCTGTTATTTTGACTATTCAAAGACATTTGCCTCTGTGGATCATAACAAATTACGGAAATCACTGTGATGAATAGGAACTCCAGAGCACTCAACTTTTCTCACAGGGAACCTGTATGTAGACCAAGAGGCACTCATTCAAAAAGAATAAGGAGATACTTCGTAGTTTAAAATCAGGAAAGGTGTGTGTCAGGGCTGTATCCTTTCACCATACTTACTCTATCTGTATGCTCAATATTTAATCTGAGAAGCTGGACTATATGAAGAACATGGCATCAATTTTCTCCATTTACTGTGATGTTGTTTATTAGTTCAGTTGTGAGGATTTTGATTTTTTTATGTTGGCATATAATATATACTGAAGGCTGTAGTCTTTGATCTTCAGCAGTAAGTGTTTCAAATCATCTTCACTTTCAACAAGCAAGGTTATATTTCCTGCATATTGCATATTGTTAATGAATCATCTTCCAATCATGATGCTTTGCTCTTCTTCATATAGTGCAGCTTCTCAGATTATTTGCTTAGCATAAATATTAAATAAGTATGGTAAAAGGATAAATCCCTGATCCTGACACACACCTTGCTTGATTTTAAACCATACAGTATCCCCTTGTTTTGTTCAATGACAGCCTCTTGGTCTGTGCACAGGTTCCTCATGATCACAAGCAAATGTTATTGAATTCTTATTCTTTGCAATGTTATACATAATTTATTATGATCCACACAGTCAAATGCTTTTGCATAGTCAATAAAAAACAGGTAAACCTTTGTATGGTATTTATTTTCAACCAAGATCGATCTGACATCAGCAATGATATCCCTCATTTTATGTTCTCTTCTCAATCCAGCTAGCATTTCTGGAAGTTCTCTGCAAATAGATTGCTGCAACAATTTTTGAATTATCTTCAATGAAATTTTACTTGTATGTGATATTAATGAGGTTGTTGATAATTTCCACATTCTGCGATACACAGATGACACAATCTTGTTTGCTGAAAGCAAAGGAGACATGAAACACTGATGAAGATCAGGGACTACCGCCTTCAGTATGGGTTACATTTCAACAGAAGGCAAGCAATAATCCTCACAACTGAACCAATAAGAAACATCATGATAAATGGAGAAAATACTGAAGCTGTCAACAATTTTATTTTCATGGGATCTACAACCAACACCCAGGAAGCAGCAGTCAAGACATCAAATCATGTATTACATTGGCTAAATCTGTTGCAAAAGACCCTATTAAAGTGTTAAAGTTTAATGATGGCACTTTGAAGACTAAAGTGTGCCTACCCCAAGCCATGGTTTTCAATAGCCTCATATCTATGTGAGAGCTGTAAAATGAATAAAGAACAGCACAGAAGAACTGATGCATTTCGGTTGTGCTCTTGGTGAAGAATAGTGAATGTGCTCTGGACTACTGGCAGAATGAACAAATCTGTGTTAGAGGAAGTACAGCTGGAATGCTCCTTAGAAGTAAGAATGGCCAGACTTTTTCTCTTTTACTTTGGTCATGTTATCAAAAGAAACCAGCACCTGGAGAAGGATATCATGCTCAGTATAGCAGAGGGTTTCCAAAAAGAGAGAAGACCCTCAACAAGATGGATTGACACAGTGGTTGCAATGATGAGCTCAAGCCTAGCAACATTGTGAGGATGATGTAGGACTGGGCAATGTTTCGTAATGTTGTACATAGGGTTACAATGACCTGAAACTATCTTGATGGCACCTAACAACAATAACAAAAACACTTTTAAAGTATTATTCCAAATGGAATGGTAAAATCATGAAATAAATTATCTAAAAAAAAATAGAAATGGTAGAGAGCTATCTTAAAGAAATGCAATAACATGGGCAATCATAAGGGCCAAATAATATTTTCAGGGAGTAAACTCAATAATTAAATCCTGAAAACAATACAACATCAAGTACAAGAAATAAGTACAAAGCGAACTCACTGTTGTTATTGTTGTTGTTCTGTGCTGTAGAGTCAGACCCAACTCATAGTGACCCCTCCTTGGGTTTCCAAGGCAGTATCACTACAGAAGTAGATTGCCCAACCTTCCTTCTGAGGAATGGCTGGTGGGTTTGAACCTCCAGCCTTCTGGCTAGCAGTCAAAAGCCTTAAGCACTACGCTACCAGAGCTCCTGAACTCATTGAATGTAGGTTATATATTGATGTTGCTGGACACACTAACAGAAATAGCAAAGAAAGGAGCATGTAAGGAATATATATGTATATATTCCTTATTGTTGTTGTTTGTTGTTGTGTGCCATCAAGTTGGACCCGACTCATAGCAACCCCTCCTTGGGTTTCTGAGGCAGTATCACTACAGAAGTAGATTGCCCCATCTTCCTTCTGAGGAGTGGCTGGTGGATTTGAACAGCCAGCCTTCTTGTTAGCAGTCAAGTGCCTTAGGTACTACACTACCAGAGCTCCCATATTCCATATATATACATATATATACATACCTACATATATATATAATTGAAATATAATTTATGTACAGTGAAATGCACAAAACTAAAGTGACAAAGGTCAATGCACTTATTAATTTATTTATTTATTTTGCGGTATTCTCTCCCCTTCCCTCCCACCAGGAATATATTTATTATATTCAAGTTATGTTATCTGTTGTTTGTATGTTAAAAGTTTTTGCAATTGTGAGTTGTGTATGTAATGTAAGAAATCACCAAGAACAAACATAGGGAAGAAAGCAAAAAAAAAGATTCATCACAAGGAAGCAGCCAAATACTACAAACAAAAACAGAAAAATCAAAATTAAAAATAGAAAAACAAAGAATAGACAAAGCACTCAGAAACCAAATAGCAAAATGAGTGAGGTAGATATTTTGTTTTCAGTAATAATTTTAAATGTAAATGATGTAAATGCCTCATGAAAAAGACAGAGTGTATTAATGGATTAAAAAAGAAAAACATGATTCATCTTTTTGCTATCTACAAGAAACACAGAGTAGACATAGGGCACAAAAAGGTTGAAAACAAAAGAATGGAGGGAAACGTTCAATGCAACCAGTAAATGAAAAGGACAGGAGTGACCACACTGATATCATATAAAATATATTTTAAATAAAAATCTATTATAAGAGATAAAGAACATTATATAATAATGAAAGCATCAATCTAGCAAGAAGACTTTATAAATATATGCACCTAACAGCAATGCTTCAAAATATGCAAAGCAAATCTGTCTAAATATGAAAGGAGAAATAGACAGCTCCACCATAGTAAGAGACAGCGACAAATCACTTTTAATTATATACAGAACATTTAAAAACAAAGTCACTAAGGATATTGAAAACTTAAATAAAACCAGAAGCCAATTGGACCTAATGGACATACAGAACATGGTACCTAGCATCAGAACAATAGACCTGCTCCAGTGCACATAAATAACTTTTCAGTATAGACCATATGCTAGGCTATAAAACAAGCTTTAATAAACTTTTTAAAAATTGAAGTCATACAAAGCACCTTCTCTGACCATACTGATATGAAGCTAGAAGTCAACAAAAAGAAAAATAAATAAATACATGGAAACCAAATAATACACTACTTGAAACTAGTGGGTCATAGAAGAAATTAAAAGTGAAATTAAAAAATTCTTACAATCAAATGAAAATGAGAACACAACATATCAAAACCTCTGCTGTTGTTAGGTGTCATCAAGTTGGTTCCTACTATAGCGACCCTGTGTACAACAGCATGAAACCAACCTTTCTGTTAGCAGCCAAGCACTTAACTACTGTGCCACCTAGGCTCCTTCTACACATGCTTGTTATTGGTAGGTGCCATTGAGTCGGCTCTGACTCACAGAGACCCTATGTACAACAGAATAAAACTCTGCTTGGTCCTGTGCCAGCCTCACTATCATTGCTATGCTTGAGCCTGTTATTGTAGTCATTGTGTCAATCCATCTTGTTGAGGGTCATTGTCACTGACCCTCTATTTTACAAAGAATGATATCCTCCAGGGACTAGTCCCTTCTGACAACATGACCAAAGTACATGAGACAAATTCTAACCATTCCTTCTTCTAAGGAGCACTCTGACTGTATTTTTTTCCAAGACAGATTATCTTGTTCTTCTGGCAATCCATAGTATTTTCGTACTTTTTCCCAATAATCAAAACCCTTGGGACTCTGCCAAGGCAGTACTCAGGGAAATTCATAGCAATAAATATCTACATTAAAAAAGAAGAATGATCCAAACTCATTAATCTAAGGTGACTACTTGAACAAATACAAAAGGAAGAGCAAAAGAAGGCAAAGGATACCAGAGAAAAAAGGAAATAATAAAGATTAGGGATGAAATAAAAATAAAGTAGAAAGAATCAACAAAACCAGAAGCTAGTTCTTTGGAAGAGCAATAAAATAAAACAACCAACATCGTGGTTAGATCGACAAAAATAATAATAATAATAATAATAATAATAAACTGCCAGAAGTGGCAAATAACCAAATTAAGAAAGGAAATTGGTGACATTTCAACCAATCCAGGAGACATAAAGAAGAGCATAACTGATAATTATGAAAAATTGTACCCCACAAATTTGGAAACTCAGATGAAATGGACAAATTCTTAGAAACATACTTCCTATCCAAAGTTACACAAAAAAATTAAACAAACAAACCAAAGTAATTGAAGATGTCATAAAAAAGCTGACAACAACAAAAAAAGACCAAGACCAAATGGTTACACTACAGAATTCTACTAAACATTCAGAGATGAATTGACATCAATTCTACTGAAGAGAAAGGAACTGTACCAAACTTTCTATGAAGCCAGCATAGCCCTGATAACTAAACCAGTTAAAGACATCACAAAAAAAGAAAATTAAAGACATATATCCTTATGTATATGGATGCAAAAAAATTGAACAAAATTCTACCCAATAGACTTTAGCAACATATCAAAAAATCATACTCACACACCGCAATCACATGGGATTCATACTAGAATTACAAAGGTAGTGCAACATTAGAAAATCAATCACTATAATCCATCACATAAATAACACAAAAGAAAAGAATAATATGATCAAATCAGTTTCTTCAGAAAAGGTATTAAAAAAATTCACCACTTTTTCCTGATTAAAACTCTCAGTAAAATAGGAGTAGAAGGGAAATTTCTCAACATATTTAGGGGTATATATGCATAACCAACAGCCAACATTGTACTCTATGGAGAAAGGCTGAGAACCTTCCCTTTGAGAAGAGGAAATCAAGAGAACAACACAATTTATAATAGACCCAAATCAATAAAATACATGAGAATTAACTGAAGCAGGGATATAAAAGCTTATGCAATGAAAACAACAAAATACAAGTGACTAAAGAGACCTACAAAAATGGAAAGATATTCCATGTTCACATATTGGAAGACATAATATAGTGAAAATGTCAGTTTCATCAAAAGCCATCTATAGATATAAAAAACGCAATCTCAATACAAATACCAACAACATTCTTTACTGAAGTGGAAAAATGAATAATTTCATATGAAAAAGAAAGAAATCCTAAATAGGCAAAGAAATATTGAAGAAAAAGAACAAAGTAGGAAGCCTTGTATTCCCTGATATCAAAATATGTTATACAGCCACTGTAATCAAAACAGTCTGGTATTGGTTCAATGATAGACACATATATCAGTGGTTTAGAATGGAGAACTAAGAATTAAACCCAGCCATTTACAGAAAACTGATATTCAACAAGGGGTCAAAATCCAATCAGTGTGGCAGAAACAGTTTTTTTAAATAAGCGTTGCTGGTAAAACAGGCTATCCATCTGCAGAAAACAAATCTTTATCCATTGCCAGTGGGACTATAAAATGGTACAACCGGTATGGAAAACAGTATGACACTTTCTAAAAAAAGTTGAAATAGAACTACTCTATGATCTAGCAATCCCACTCCTAGGCATATATCCTCAGAAAAACCATATTCACTACTACTGAGTTGATTCCAGCTCATAGTGAACCACATTGGGTTTCCAAAGCTGTAAATATTTATGGGAGGAGACTGACTCATCTTTCTTCCTCACAGTAGCTGGAAGATTTAAATCACTGACCTTCTGGTTAGCACACTAGATACCTAAAAATTATGACACAATAGACTTATGTACACCTATATTCATTGTTGCTTTATTCACAATGGCAAATAAATGGAAACAATAAACATGTCAATCAAGGGATGAATGGATACGCAAATTGTGATACGTACAAACAATGGTATACTATGCAACCATAAAGAAAAATGATGAGTCCATGAAACATAACACAGATGACCTGAAGGGTAGAATGCTAAGTGAAATAAGTCAAGTATATAAGGACACATGTTGTATGATTCTTCTTTCATAAGAAGACAATATTGTGTCATTTTCTCTTTTAGAGAAAGAAAGAGAGAGACCAATGTTCTTTGGTGATTACTAGGGAGAGGTGTAGAGAGGGGAAGGTCTCTTTTAGTGTAGAGCCTTGTTATTTTTGGTGGTGGGAAGTGGCATCATACATGGGTATAATGAGAACAACACAACCAAAGAAAAAAAAAGAAAAATGTGTTTGAGCACATATGGATGAATAAAGACATATTGATACATATAGGTAGGTACAGTTGTATACATAGGTAGGAACAGATAAAAATATCTATAAGTGCTTTTAAATACAAATATGTGGGTGTGGGCACATATATTCATTGAAAACACAAATATGGATACTCCTCAGACATTATCAAACACTTCCCAAGCTTTCTGGTTTGAAAGCTTAAGACTATAGTCTCATGGGACAATCAGAAAATCAGTATAACATAATTCACAAAAATCATCATCTCCATCCTAGTGAAGTGAGTAGCTTCTTTGGTGTTAAAAGCTTGTGAGCAGCCATCGAAAACACAACTAATGGTCTCTATTTATTGGGAGCAAAATGGTAAGAAGATAGCTCAAAGCTCAGAGGAAAAAAACAAGTCACATGAGCCGTGACCTCATCTACCCTGAGACCAGAAACACTAGATGGTATCTGGCTAACACCATGGACCGTTTTGACCAGGGTCACAATAGATGGTCCTAGATAGAATGGTTGAAAATGTGGAACACAACTCAAATTATTTAAAAAAAAAAAAAAAAAAACTAGACAACTGGAACAGGAGAGAACAGAGGACTCCCTGAGATTATTGCCCTGAGACATTCTTTAAAAATAGACTGAGCCTATCCCTTTAGATCAGCTTTTAGCAAAATAGGGGAGCTGCACATGGAATAAAAGATATTACCTATAAGATCAGTGCCTTATTTAAAAACCATATGTATGAGATCAAAAGGTCAACAATTACTCAAAAGAAAAGATGAGAGGATAAGGAGGCAGGGAGTCTAGAGTACTGGAAATGGAACAAACAGAACACAATTTAAAAAGAATGTTGACACATTGTGATAAATGTAACTAATTTCACTGAATAATTTGTGCAGAAATTGTCAAATGGGAATACAACTTGCTGTGTAAACTTTCGACAAAAACTAAATAAGATGTTACTTAAAAATAAAATTAAGGCATTAGATTTCCTCAAATGCTTTTTTTTTGGATCTATTGAGTTGATCAAGGAACACTGATGTCACAGATGTTAAGTATTTGGCTGCTAACCAAAAGGTTGGTGGTTCAAACCCAGCTGCTCTGTGGGAGAAAGATGGGGCAGTACACTTTCATAAAGATTACAGCCTTGGAAATCACATGGAGCTTGTTCTACTCTGTCCTGTATGATTCTTAAGAGTCAGAAGCTACTTGATGGCAACGGCTTTGGTTTTTACTGAGATGATCATGTAATTTTTTATTTTTATTAATATGTTGTATTACATTGATTTTTATATATTGAACACTTAGAGGAGCTCTGGTGTGTAGTGGTTAAAAAGGTTGGCTGTTAACCAAAAGTTTGGCCGTTCAAGTCCATTAGCTGATCACGGGGAGAAAGATGAGGCAGGCTGCTTCCATAAAGACTTACAGCCTTGAAACTTCATGGGCCAATTCCACTCTATCCTATAAGGTCACTATGAGTTGGAATCTATTTGATGGCAGTAGATTTTGGTGGTTTTGCAAAATTGGGATTAATTCCACATAATCATGGTGTATAGTCATTTTTATATGTTGCTGGATTCAGTGTTCTAGTATTTTGTTGATAATTTTGATCTGTCTATATTGTAACAGAACTGAGGATATTGAAGGAAGAAGTTTAAGCTGCACTGAAGGCACTGGCCAAAAACAAGGCTCCAGGAATTGATGGAATATACCCATTGAGATGTTCCAACAAATGGATGCAATGTTGGAAGCATTCACTCATCTATGCCAAGAAATTTGGACGACAGCTACCTGGCCAATTGAATAGAAGAAATCTGTATTCATGCCCCTTACAAAGAAAACAGAATGTGAAAATTATCAAACAATATTGTTAGCAAGTAAAATATTGCTGAAAATAATTTTAAAAAAATTACTGCAGTATATAGACAGGGAACTGCTGGAAATTCAAGCTGGATTCAGAAGAGGACCTAGAACAAGGGATATCATTGGTAATGTCAAATGGATCTTACTTGAAAACAGAGAATAGCATAAAGAAGTTGCTTTGTTTTACTGACTATGCAAAGGCATTAGACTTTGTGTATCATAAAAAGTTACGGACAACATTGTGAAGTATTGGAATTCCAGACACTTAACTATGCTCATGAGGAAACTGTACGTAGATCAAGAGAGAGTTGTTGGAACAGAACAAGGGTATACAGTGTAGTTAAAACCAGGTAATATTGT
>NW_006921772.1:5868567-5873605 GCF_000298275.1 Orycteropus afer afer | reverse complement strand
GAAAAACTGAAGTACCTGAAGAAGAATGCAGCATCAGAATTGGAGGAAGGCTCATTCGCATCCTGCAATGTATAGATGGCACAACATTGTTTGCTGAAAGAGAAGAGGACTTGGAGCACTTAGTGATGAAGATCAAAGACTGTAACCTTCAGTATGGATTGCACCTCAATATAAAGAAAATATATAAAGAAAATAAAAATCCTGAAAACTGGAACAATAAGCAACATTATAATAAATGGAGAAAAGATTGGAGTTGTTAAGTCTTTAATTTTACTTGGATCCACAGTCAACACCAATGGAAGCAGTAGTGAAGAAATCAAATGACACGTTGCATTAGGGAAATCTGCTTCAAAAGACCTCTTTAAAGTGCTGAAGCAAAGATGTCACTTTGAAGATTAAGGTGTGCCTGACCTAAGCCATGATATTTCCAATAGCCTCATATGCATGTGAAAGCTGGATAATGAGTAATGAGGATCAAAGAAGAATTAATGCATTAGAATTGTGATTTTGACGTTGAGTGTTGAATGTACAGTGTACTGACAGAAGAGTGAATAGGTATGTCTTGGATGAAGTACAGTCCAAGTGCTTCTTAGAAGCAAGGCAGTCTCACCATCCCTGGTCATGTTATCAGGATGGACCAGTGCCTGAAGAAGGATATGCTTGATAAAATAAGGAGGGAAAAAAAAAAATTACTGCCGTCAAGTGGATTTGACTTATAGTGACCCCTCCCTGGGTTTCCAAGGCTGTGTCTCTTTGGAAGTAGATTGCCCCATCTTCTTTCTGAATAGTGGCTGGTGGGTTTGAACTGCCAGCCTTCTGGTTAGCAGTCAAATGCCTTAGGCACTATGCTACCAGAGCTCCCTGATAAAGTAGAGGGTCTGCAAAAAAGAGGAAGATCTTCAATGGAATGTATCGACACTGTGGCTGCAACAATGGGATCAAGCATAGTAACAGTTGGGAAGAGGTACATACAGGACTGGGCAATGTTTCGTTCTGAAGTACATTGGGTCAGTAGGAGTCAGAACTGAGTCATAGGCACATAACAAAAACAATATTAATTTGTAGTTATCCTTTCCAGTGATGTCTTTATTTTAATGTCAGTGTAATACTGGTCTCAATAAATGATTTGGGAAATCTTACCTCTTTCTCTACTTTCTGAAAGAGTTTTTCAACAATTAATGTTATTTCCTCTTTAAATGTGTGATAGAGTTCACCAGTGAAACCATCTGATCCTGGACTGTTCATTGTGGTTGTGGTCATATCTTTGATTACTTAATTAATCTTGTAATTATTATAGATATATTGATATAGATATATTCAGATTTTCTCCCCTATTTGAGTCAGAATTGGCAGTTTATATATTTCAACAAAATTGATCATTTCATCTAAGTTATCTACATTTTGGCAAATAATTTTTCACAGTATTACCATTTTATACTCTACATTTCTTTAAAGTCAGTACTGATGTTCATAGTTTCTAGTTTAAAAATTTGAATTTTCTCTGTTTTTTTTCTAGGTCAGTGTAATTAAACTTCTATCAATTTTGTTAATCTTTCAAAGAACCATTTCTTTTTTCAATTATATCTATATTTGTGTTTTCTTATTTCATTTATTTCTTCCCTAATATTGTCCAAGGGCACAGCGCTATATCCTTGCCTTGGCTTAATTGGGATTTTGTTTCCTCTTCAATTTTTTTTTTTTTCTTTTCAATTTTTTATTATATAAAGTGAAAGTTCATTTGAGATCTTTCTTTTCTTTAAATATAGGAGCTTACAGTTATTAATTTCCCTCTAAGCACTGCTTTAGTTGCATCTTATCAATTTTAATGTGCTGCATTTTTGTTTTCATTCATTTCTAAAGTATTTTTTAATTTCTATTGTGATTCTTTCTTTTATTCTTTAGTTATTTAGAAGTGTGTTTAATTTTTCACACATTTGAGAATTTCCCAAATTTCCACTGTTATTGATTTCAAATTCAATTTCACTGTAATTTTAAAAATCATTTGTTTAATTTCATTTTTTTTTACATTTATTGAGACTTGGTCTACTCAAGTAGAATGTTACATTTGTGTGTGTGAAAAAAAAAAGAATTCTACTCTTACTGCATGTAGCATTCTGTAGAGATATGTTTTAATTCTAGCTGGTTAATAGTGTTGTTCATATTTATTATATCCTCACTGATTTTTTTTTTTTCTATGTAGTACTGGGAATAAGACATTAAAGTCTTCGATTATATTTTTGAATTATCCATTTCTCCTTTCCTTCTATCAGTTTTTGCTTCATATATTTTAGGTGTTAAAAATACTTTCATGAAGATGACTTCCTTTTCAGAAAATATGCAAACTCACAGGACAAATAAATTCTGTTAAATAACTTCCTTAAATCACAATGGAACTTGGTTTTTCAAAAAAAAGCTTACTTGATTTAAATTAAATATTACTTTTAAATTGATTTACTACATTTCTTGTAGTAATGTTATTTGCTACATTAAAATTTATTGATAACGTAGAATAGTGATACTATTAAAACCATAAGCAAAGAAATATGAATAAAAATATGTCTAAAGAGACAATTTTATATAAGACTTTGGTCAAATAATTTAGTAATTCATATGATCAGGTTAAAAAATACCTCTAGGAATTACAACCAAAACCTCCTTGCCCTCAAGTCAATTCTGACTCAGAGTAACCCCCATTGGTTTCCAAGGCTGTAAACCTTTACAGAAGCAGAATGCTCTGTTTTCCTTCCCAGAGTATCTGGTGGCTTCAAGCTACTGACCTTTTGGTTAGCAGCCAAATGCCTTATCCACTACACCACCATAGCTCCCTAGCAATCACAATATATGTATTTTAATATGTATTTTGAAATATTAATATATATCTATGTTTAATAAGATGTCATTGTTTGACATATATGTATACAAAAAAACTGTTTTTGAAACTGAAAATCAAACCAGTAGGTTATCTCATATGAAACTTGTGCTTATTTATTGATAGATTTATTCTACCCAATTCTGGATCAAATTTGATACAACCACACACAGATTTCATTCATAATTGCAATGAAAGGATATTTGTCCTTATTCTTGATCCTTATGAGTAACCAAATTCTTCCTCACACTTGAAAATGTTTGAAAACGGCAGCAAAGCAGTTGCTGCTTTCTCAAAAACAGCACAACATGCTGCTTTTACAGAAATCCAGATTTGATCTTGAGGAAGAGCAATACTTCTTATCTTGAATGTTTGATCAGGTGCAGCTCACAAAGTCAAGTCCTCAGTTTGAGCAGATGTCAAGAAATGACCCTCATCCAGTCTTACACTTGTGCTGAATGAGAGAGTGCTTACTCTCTAGTTTTATTCTTGGTTTTTGTCCAGATGGTTTTCAATATGACTCGAGACTTGCTGACTTCCTTTCTCACTCTCAACCCAAGAAGCAATGGAAGCATTTCAAGATTTCCTTTCACAGCACATTCTTTCCCCCAAAGATTCTGTTTCTTTCCCAACCTAAGAATCTTGTTATGTGAAGTCAAAACATTTTCTACAGGGCCTTGCAAAGACTTGTTCAACTGGCTCATCTGATTAAAAATATCAGTCAAAGAGATGAGTTTTTAAAGACATTTTTCTCCAAAATCTTGGCTCTTATTTTTTTGAAGGTATTCTTTTAATTCATCTTTCAACTCAAACACTCTCTTGAAGCTTTTTTCTGTTAAGTGGTCAGATTTCTGAATGTAGCAGGAGATATATGTGCTCTTTGCCTAGGTTTTCTCACTATTTCTTTTTTAAACAAACAAGCAAATAAAAATATTCCAAGATGAATTGGTCATTGTTTAATAATGGACATTTCTGTGGCATCATCTACAATTTTTTCACTTCCTTTCAAGAGATTTTGAAACCACCACTTCTCTGTGAAGAAAGCAGTGTATTGTAAAAATGAAGGTTTTTTTCTATTTACAAGAGAAGCAAAAATTGTCATGGAACCAACTACTGATGGAGCAAAATAATGTTCTTTCAACACAGACCTGATTTTTGGGTAGACATTAAAACATAAATATATCATAACCTTTACTTGTTTGAAGGAGCTATGATGGCGTAGTGCCTAAGGCATTTGACTGCTAACCAGAAGCTGGTGGTTCAAACCCACCAGCCACTCCTCAGAAGGAAGTTTGGGCAATCTATTTCTGTAGTGATACTGCCTTGGAAACCCAAGGAGAGGTCGCTATGAGTTGGATCCAACTCGATGGCAGTGCATTTGGTTTGGTTTGGTTTACTTGTTTGGGATAGCTCTGCAGCAGAGAAACTTTTCTTGAATTTCACCATCATTTACCCATCTTACTAACAATGCTTCAGGGTGATATATACTGGTAAAATATGTTGATTTACCAATCTGAACAGAGAAAACTGTGGTTTTGTTAGTTTTTGTAACGAAGCACTATAGTATCATGGAACGTGTCATCAATACATTAACTTGCTATATTGCTTGAAAGAGAAGACTTCTTCATTTTTCCTTTTTGCCTCTTGTCCAAGGATTTTATTCCCAATAATTTGTCATGCTGACATTAGACATTTCTCATCAACACTTTTCTTAGCCAGAAGTTGTGCTACTAAACATCATGTTCCCTACTCCTTTTCATCAAAGGTTACTTTTTGTTCTGTTCTTGGTGTAGTTGTTAACAAAGACTTTGTCCTACTGTTTGGAAGTTGTAATAGCCTCTTAAAATAATCCGTTCTTTTACTCTTCAAATGAATGTGCCAATAAGTATCTTTTTAATTCTGCCGGAGCCATTTCTACATTCAAATTTGCCAGAGAGGTTCCACAATGAAAGATAACAGTTTAAATTACCAGCCCATTTAAAATCTATGAATAAGTAGCTTTCTTTGAACAAAGAACTTTTATTTGTGTTCCCTGTTGCACTAATGCAGTGAATATGGTGATTCCCTCCCCCCCCCCTTTGCTCTAATTCTCTGGTAGCATAGTGCCTAAGGCACTTGACTGCTAACCAGAAGGCTGGCGGTTCAAACCCACCAGCCACTCCTCAGAAG
>NW_006921772.1:5862028-5868417 GCF_000298275.1 Orycteropus afer afer | reverse complement strand
TTAAAAATCTCCACATTGGACCATCAGGTACATTTGCATAATATAAACGACTCCTAGCGACCCCTCCTTGGGTTTCCGAGGCAGTTATCACTAAGGAAGTAGGATTGCCCAACCTTCCTTCTGAGGAGTGGCTGGTGGGTTTGAACCGCCAGCCTCCTGGTTAGCAGTCAAGTGCTATGCTACCAGAGCTCTTAATATAAACATAAATAAAATATAAATAGAAAAGCATAGTAGGTAACCCAACAAGAATATTACCAAACACCAAAACCAAACTCATTGCCATGAAGCCAATTACTTCTAGTGACACCCATTATTTCCAACGCTATAAATTTTTGTAGAAGCAGACTGCCTCATCTTTCTTCCATGGAGTGGCTGGTAGGTTTGAACCACCAACCTTTATGGCTAGCAGGCTAATGCTTGAACCTCTACATGACCAGAGCTCAGTCAAGATTATCACACACACATAAAAAAATAAATAACATAAAAATAAAAAAACCTTCCTTGTATAATTCACTTTGTAGCTGTGTAATTCATGTTTTGCAAATTTACAAAAGCAGCAAAATGGCAGGGGATTAGCTGAGTCACACACATAAAAATGCCTTCCTTAGAATAAAAATATCCTTGAGATTTTCTTTCTGAAGTGAATCAGTGACCCTGAGACATTTTGAAGGATAATTGTAGTAGGGTGGACATGGAGGTGGCGGCCAACATAATTAGTTTACCATCTTTCCCTCATCAATTACCAATGTCCTCTCCTATTTTGTATCAAATCTTGGGACCAGCCTCAACAAAGCAAAGGTTGCGCTGTAGTGTACTGCTTTACAGAGCTGAAAGATTTCTAAAGAAATTACTAATGAGGCTACAATCACTATTCATCGCCATAATCACTAGTGTCATACTCACTAAAACCAAACTCACTGCCATGGAGTCGAATCTGACTCAGAGTGACACCTTCTTGGGTTTCTAAGGCAATATGTCTAAGGAAGTAATTTGCCCAATCTTCCTTCTGAGGAGTGGCTGGTGGGTTTGAACCACCACCCTTCTGATTAGCAGTCAAATGCCTTAGGCACTGCACCACCTGAGCTCAATAGGTTTTTGTTTCCCTCCTTCTAGTGACAAACCAGATCACAGGTCCTTTAGCAAAATATCACAGATCCCTAGGGTTCTGCAAAATTTTCATTGTAAAACCCTATCACGTGTATATACAGTATTTTGTAACACACCATTTATGCATATGATTTTAAGCATACTGTCACATTTGTAAATATTGAGGACACAAAGATAATCTCAATAAAATAAAAGCAAGAAATCGTACATCTTTTTGGCCATATTCACAGGCCACAATGCAATGAAATCATAATTACTGTAGCATGGCCAAACCAAATCATTCATCTGGAAATCTAAAATAAAAATAAAATAATAATAATATATCTCACTACCATGGAGCCCATTCTGACTTATAATGACCCCATTAGGTTTCTAAGGCTATAAATCTTTACAGAAGCAGATTGTCTCATCTTTCTTCCATGGAGTGGCTGGTGGTTTTGAGCAACTGACCTTTATGGTTAGCAGCCTAATGCTTTAACCACTATATCATCAGAGTCCCTTGGAAATTTAAAACATTATGCTAGGAGCTCTGGTAGCATAGTGCCTAAGGCACTTGATTGCTAACCAGAAGGCTGGCATTTCAAACCCACCAGCCACTCCTTGAAAGGAAGGTCGGGCAATCTACTTCCATAGTGATACTGCCTCAGAAATGGGCCAATTCGATAGCAAACAACAACAACAACAACAACAACAACAACATGCTAAAAAAATCACTGCACCTAAAAGGGATCTGAAATTACTAGTTACAAAGGAATGAGAAAAATGAGAGTACTATGCATAAAGTACTTTGGCATTTGTGACACTACCAAATGCTTGGTTTAAATAAAATATTCACCAGAAAATAGTAAGAATAAATGAACTGGGCACTGAAATAAAGAAAGAGAAATGTATCTAAAATACATAATAAATAAAATACAAGTAGAAATTAATGATAAAGAAAAATAAAAAAAATAATAGAGGAAGAGCTGCTGTTGCGTTGACTACAACTTGTGTGATAGAATGAACCACTGCCTGGTCCTGCGTTATCCTCACAATTACCATTGTGTTCAAAATCGTCACTGCAGCTACTGTGCTGATCCATTTCACCAAAGGTCTCCTTTGCCCTCACTGGCTCTCTACTTAACCAAACATGATGTCCTCCTCCAGCAATTGATCTCTCCTGGTGTTTTGTCTGAAGACAGTGAGTCAAACAATAGTCCGTAATGTTCCATAATGTTTTCACTGGCTAATTTTTGGAAGCAGATCACCAGGACTTTCTTTCTAGTTGACTTAGTGTGGAAGTTCCACTAAGGCCTGTGCACTGTGGGTGAACCTACTGGTATTTGAAATACCAATAGCATAGCTTCTAGGATCATAACAGTACACAAGCCACCACAGTATGACTAACTGACAGATGGGTGGTGGGAAAAAATAATAGACACATTCAAAGCATACAAAAAATACTCAGAATCTGATACTTAAAAAAAAACAAAAACTAAACCAACTATGAATATTTCTCAACAGAAAAAGAGAGAAGGGGAGAAAAAGAGAAAGAAAAAAACAGACAGAAAAACATCTATAAATAATATCAGAAAAGAGAAAGGAGATATAACCTTAGTCTTTGAACCACCAGCCTTCTGGTTAGTAGTGAAACACCTTAGGCACTACGCCACCAGAGCTCCTTTAGATAATGAGGACACTGAAAGAATTAGAGATATCAATATAAGATACCAATTTTTCAGATACCAATTCATTTATCACTATAAAATACCATCTGGATTTAATAATATTTCTAAAATTATTTTCATAATAGTTAGAAAGCCTGAATGGACCAAATGCCAGAACAGTAAGGAAAAGTTATTCAAAGATAGATATATTTATAAATCTGACCAGGCCTAGGAAGCTGTAGCAAACCTTCAAGGATCAAATTATTCCCAATACCTGGAAAAATACAGACTTTTCCTTAACTCATTGAACACAGTTGAATTTACCCTAATACTGAAAGTTGTAAACTAAAATCACAGATGAAAGAAAACTATGTCAGTTCCTCTTTTTCATATATAAATTTAAAATAGGATATTATTTACATGAAATTGAGCACAGTATTTGAAATATAATAAAAACCTAATGAATATGACAAATAGGAACTTCACAAAATAAATGAGAAAAACAAAAAATAAAATTTATATTTTTAAATGAACAATAATAACAAAAACCTCACTGCTGTAGAGTCAGTTCCAAGTCATAATGACCCTCATTGGGTTTCTGAGGCAGTATCTCTACAGGAATAGATTACCCAATCTTTCTTCCGAGGAGCAGCTCGTGGGTTTGAACTGCCAGCCTTCTGGTTAGCAGTTAAATGCCTTAGGCACTATGTCATCAGTTTTTATAAACTTTAGTTTCTAATTCCTCTGAAAAGAGAGGGGTGAATCTTTGCTGGGGGGCGGGGAACAGTTGCCACTGAACGGATCCCAATTCATAATGGCCTGAAGTATTATAGAGTAGAATTGCATTCCATAGAGTTTTCATGGCTGTGACCTTTCAGAAGCAGATTATCAGATTGCCACTTTTCTTCCAAAATGCCTCTGGATGGGTTTAAGCCATCAACGTTTTGGTTAGTAGCCCTGTGTTTAACCATTTACACCATCCTGAGATTCCTTAAACCTTTGCTAAACCAAAAATCAAACTTACTGCCATCAAGTCGATTCTGACTCATAGCAACCCCCATTGGGTTTCCCAGGCAGTAAATCTTTACTGAAGTAGATTGCCCCATCTTCCTTCCATGGAGCAACTGACTGGAAGAGATCTATATTTATACCCATTCCAAGAAAGGTGATCCTCCAGAATGGGAAAATTATTGAACAGTATTATTGATACTGCAAGCAAGTAAAATCTTGCTGAAGATAATTCAAAAATGGTTGCAGCAATATATTGACAGAGAACTTCCAGAAATGCAAACTGGACTCAGAAGAGGGCATGAAATAAGGGATATCACTGCTGAAATCTGATGGATTTTGGCTGTAAGCGAATAACACCAGAAAGATGTTTACTTGTGTTTTATTGACTATGCAAAAGGATTTGATTGTGTGGATCATAACAAATTAGGGATAACATTCAGAAGAATGGGAATTCCAGAACACTCAATTGTGCTCGTGCGGAACCTGTACATAGACCTGGAGGTTGTCCAAACAGAATAAGGAGATATTGCATGGTTTAAAATCAGAAAGGGATTGTATCAGGGTTGTATCTTTTCACCAAATTTACTCAATCCGTATGCTGAGCAAATAATCCAAGAAGCTGGACTATATGAAGAAGAATGTAGCACCAAGTTTGGAGGAAGACTCATTAACAACCTGTGATATACAGATGACACAACTTTGCTTGCTGAAAGTGAGGATGACTTGAAGCACGTTCTGATGAAAATTGAAATTACTTGGTTCATATTACTTGGTTTTACAATCATCACCAATAGAAGTTACAGTTAAGGCCTCAGATGATGTATTGCATTGGGCAAATCTGTTGCAAAAGACCTCTTTCAATTGATGAAGAGCAAAGATGTCTCCTTGAAGACTAAAGTGCGCCTAACCCAAGCCATAGGAGCTCTGGTAGCATAGTGGCTAAAGCGCTTGACTGCTAACCAGAAGGCTGGCTGTTCAAACCCACCAGCCACTCCTCGGAAGGAAGGTGGGCAATCCTACTTCCATAGTGATACTGCCTTGGAAACCCAAGGAGGGGTCGCTATGAGTTGGGGCCGACTCGACGGCACACAACAACAACAACAACAACAACCCAAGCCATGGCATTTTCGGCCACCTCCTATGCAAGTGAGAGCTGGACAATGAATAAGGAAGACGGAAGAAGAGTGGATACTTTTGAGTTGTGGTGTTGACAAAGAATACTGAAAGTACCATGAACTGCTAAAAAGAATTAACCAATCTGTCCTAGAAGAAGTGCAACTGGAATGCTCTTTGGAAGCAAGAATGGCCAGACTTTGTCTTACCTACTTTGGTCATGTTGTCAGAAGGGACTATTCTCTGGAGAAGGATACCATGCTTGGTAAAGTGGAGAGTCAATGAACAAGGGGAAGACTGAACAAGATGGATTGACACAGTGGCTGCAATGATGGGCTCAGGTATAGCAAGGATCATGGAGCTGGTATAGGACTGGGCCGTGTTTTATTGTGTTGCACATAGGGTTGCTATGAGTCAGAGATGACTCAATGGCACCTAACAGCAACAACAACAACAAGGGATGCATAGTTCATGCAGATGATGGCCATGGTCACTGTCCATCACCAGAGGGCATATCTAGAAATGTTGGCTCAAGACCTGCATGGCAGTTAAAAGTTCCCCCAGTCTAGGTGAAGTACCATAGCTCAGAGGATTCTCAGCAAACCCAGATACAATGTCCCACATTGATCTTAACTTGGTAATTTCTGAAGAAACACGACTCTGGGGTCATTTTTGCTGGCAGGTCTATGCCAGTCCTGATCAGAAATTAAAAGTTCCATCATTTCTCCCTCTAGAAAACCCATTGTTTAGTAATCATTGCTATCTGTTATTTATCAAACAAAATCTCTACTTTCGGAATTCAACTATTATAAGATTTACTTATTTAATACTTGCCTGCCCAAACTGGGTTGAAACATTTTATAATAAATCAAATATGCTTTAGAAACAGAAGTTGTAACCTGTGTAAGATGTACTGATTTAACTTCTGAGAGCTGAATTTTTGCCCCAGAGTGTAGTTATCCCTTATAAAAAGGTGCTTTTTGTGATATATGTAGTAACGTCTTTATTAATAATTTCAATTGGAATTAGATGTTAGAGTTGGATATTGCTTAATGAAATATCTGTTATAAATTTCTATATTTCAACCACTAACTAAAAGTCTCATTCATCACAATTTCTAGAGAATTCTCATGACATATTTACTCACCTAAAGTATTCACTTGCTAACTAAAAAGTTCTGTGGTTCAAGCCCACCAGCCACTCCAGTCCAGAAAGATGAAGTAATCGGCCTCTGAAAATATTTACAACTTTGGAACCTCTCCAGGAGTTCTACTCTGCCCTCTAGGGGAGGTATGGGTTGGCATCGACTACATGGCAGGTTATTTTTTTTTTTGACATACCCTGTTGTTATGTGCCGTGGAGTTGGACCCGACTGGTAGGAACCCCTCCTTGGGTTTCCGAGGCAGTATCACTATGCAAGTAGATTGCCCAACCTTCCTTCCAAGGAGTGGCTAGTGGGTTTGAACCACCAGCCTTCTGGTTAGCAGTCAAGTGCCTTAGGCACTACACTAC
>NW_006921772.1:5858423-5859767 GCF_000298275.1 Orycteropus afer afer | reverse complement strand
AGCATTTCTCAAGCTGAAAGAATTGAAGAAAAAATTTAAGCCTTGAATTGCAATATTGAGAAACTCTATGGGCAAAATACTGACTGATGCAGGAAACATCAAAAGAAGATGGCAGGAATACACAAAGTCATTGTACCAAGAATAACTGGTTGATCTTCATGTATTTCAGGAAGTGGCATATGATCTAGAACCAATGGTACTGAAGGAGGAAGTTAAAGCTGCAGTGAAAGAGTTGGGGAAGAACAAGACTCCATGAATTGAAGGAATACCGATTGAGATATTTCAGTGAACGGATGCCCCATTGGAGGCACTCACTCAGTGATGCCAAGAGATTTGGAAAAGAGCCACCTGGCCAACTGACTGGAAGAGATCCATATTTGTACCCATTCCAAAGAAAGGTGATCCCACAAAATGTGGAAATTACCAAACAATATCATTAATGTCTCACGCAAGTAAGATTTTACTGAAGATAATTCAAAAAAGTTTGCAGCAGTATATTGACAGAGAACTTCCAGAGATGCAAGCTGGATTCAGAAGAGGATGTGGAACAAGAGATATCATAGCTGTTGTTAGATGGATCTTGGCTCAAGGCTAAGAATACCAGAAATATGTTTACTTGTGTTTTGTTGACTATGCAAAGGCATTTGATTGTGTGGATCATGACAAATTATGGATAACATTGAGAAGAATGGGAATTCCTGAACACTTGATTGTATTCACGAGGAACCTGTACCTTGACCAGGAAGCTGTCGTTTGAACGGAACAAGGGGACTCTATGTGATTTAAAATGAAGAAGGGAATGCATCAGGGTTGTATCCTTTCCCCACACTTATTCAATCTATATGCTAAGCAAATAATCTGAGAAGCTGGACGATATGAAGAAAAATGTGGCATCAGGATTGGAGGAAGAATCATTAATAACCTGAGATATGCAGATGATACAATTCTGCTTGCTGAAAGTGAGGATGACTTGAGGCACTTACTGATGAAAGTTGAAGAATGCAGTCTGCAGTATGGACTACATCTCAATATAAAGGAAACAAAAATCCTCAAAACTAGACCAATGAATGGAGAGAAGATTGAGGTTGTCAAAGAATTCACATTTCTTGGTTCTACAATCGATGCCAATGGAAGCAGCAGTCAGGACATTAGAAGATGTGTAGCATTTGGAAGTTCAACTGTGAAAGAACTGTTTCAAGTGCTGAGGAGCAAGGATGTCTCCTTGAGGACTAAGGTGTGCCTGTCACAAGCCATGATATTTCCAATCGCCTCATATGCATGTGAGAGCTGGACAATGAATAAGGAAGACCGAAGAAGAGTTGATGCTTTTGAGTTGTGGTGCTG
>NW_006921772.1:5847921-5858323 GCF_000298275.1 Orycteropus afer afer | reverse complement strand
CCCAACCTTCCTTCCAAGGAGTGGCTAGTGGGTTTGAACCACCAGCCTTCTGGTTAGCAGTCAAGTGCCTTAGGCACTACACTACCAGAGCTCCTTTGACATACCCTCTAGTGCATACCAAAAGGAACTTGAGTGGTGCAAGGGATTTGAGATCAGTTGCTGAGAGAAAAGATTGGTGGTTTTAACTTACCCGGTAGCACCACAGAAGAAAATGTTTTAGCGATGTGTTTCCATAAAGATTACAGATTACTGTGGAGCAGTTCTACTGTCAAACACATCGGGTCTCTGTGGGTCGAGGTGACTGGAAGGCAGCTAACAACAGCAACCACAACAATGGTGCATTCTAAAACTCACTACTTACCTTGATTCACAGACAATATCCAAGAACAGAGAGTTCATGTTTGCCTGTGGAGGGATTCTCCACTCACTGATGATTGTAAGTCTCTGCCTACTCCAACAATGCCTTCCCCAGAAACACAACATTCCAAGAGATCTGTCCGAATAATGGGAAAGATAGCTCTCATTATTTTATTTTATAATCTATTATTTTCTGCTTCTTTCTCATCAGCACATATTTGTTATCAAAACGTGAGATAGGAGTGGGAACTCTAGCTATGCAGTCTCCCTGTTTTTACAAAGAGAGATTTTCTTGAATTTGGCCATGAAATGTGGCAGGCAAGGTAAATTGGGGTGGAAGTTGCTGGCCTGGAACCATGACAAAACAAAGGTAACTAGGATCTCCTAGTTCAGAATGAGGAGAGCTAAGTGACTGCCAGTGAGAACAAGAAACTGATGTACAGCCTGTATGGTGGTCACTTCAGATTAGACTGACAGTAGTGCCTCTGTCATCTCACTGATGCTTTAATTTTCAGTTGGTAAACTGAATAATAAAAAATACATTTCCCATTATCACACTTGTAATTCCTAAACAAAATAAAATTGAGTTTGTGCTATGCAATCTGTTTAATACCTCCTCTATTGCAAATGTAAAAACTAACGTGTTTCTATGGACTATATGAAGGAAAAAAAAAAACCAAAAACTGTAGACCTTTGGGAAGGAGGAGAAAAATGGGGAGCAGTAAGTGACCAACTTTTGTGAGGCACCACCAATGTTCTATTTCTTTACGTAGTGTCAATAAATCACTGAGCTGGGCATCTATATTTTGAAGATATTTTTATTTTATTGTATATTTATATATGCATATAAGTACACATGTACTAATGTATATATATATATACATAATATTTATATAAATATAAAATATAAATGTGAGTAAAAACATACATAATTAATGACACATGAATGTACATATCTATGTATATATACAGTTCTGCATGTGTATGTATAGTTGTATATGTGTGTATAAATGTCTATTTCCCAAAGTAAAAAATATAAAAATAAAACTATTGAAATGAAAGGAGAAATTTTATATTCATTAAGTACTAGGAGAATTGAGTGATTAATAGTATATCATGATCTCCCCTTACAATTTTTGTACAACTATTCCTTCAAGATTACCTTGTTGATAATGAGAAATTACAAATAAGAGGCATAATGCGCACACTGTCACTCTAAAGAGGGAATGGCTTTTGGATTAGGACATGATCACAAGAGTTAGGGGGCCCAAGTCTTCTTCTTTCCTGACTTTTCTCTCATGAAAAGACTCCAGGTAAGTAATACCATTTAATTTAACTGTTTTATATTTCAATTTTCTACCTATATAATAGAATGATGCACTGTTGGTTTTTTTATTTTTTTTCTTTTTAAATTATTATTATTATTTAAGGAGCTCTGATGGAGTAATGCCTAAGGCATTTGACTGCTAACCAGAAGGCTGGCAGTTCAAATCCACCAACCACTCCTCAGAAGGAAGATGGGGCAATCTACTTCCGTAGTGATACTGCCTCAGAAACCCAAGGAGGGGTCGCTATGAGTTGAAATTGACTCAATGGCAGTGAGTTTGAGTTTTATTATTATTTAAACTCCATCTTGATAACAACAAGAATTTAAGGTAGTCTTCAAAATATCATAAATGAGTAGCTAGACATTTTAAAGAACCTGCAAGAATTTACATTTAAAAACAAACAAATGAAAAAACAACTGCTTAATTCAGGCAACAAAAGCAAAGCAGTTACATCTTGTCACATGCAAGATGTGTCCAATACCACCATATCCCAAGTGCTTTTGCACTTTCTCAACAAGCTTCCCATCCCATAGAAATGGAAAATAAATTTAGATTATTTTGAAACTCATCCCTTGGTGGAACTTCAACTCTGCAGGGTTCTAGAGATATTTAGTTCAACAGTCTGACTATAGCAAGTACCAAAGCCCTGAGATGAGAATATTCTGGGCATATTTGAGAGTGAAGAACATAGCAGAAGGATAAGAAGCAAGCAAATTGACATAAGTAATGGGAAAATGAATGGAATGATAGAACATAGAGTCAGAGGAGTAAAGAAGTAAAACAGGACCAAAGTTAAAGGGATTATAAAACTGGAGATTCCATTGGTTATTGTTGTTGTTGTTATGTGTCATCGAGTCGGATTCCATTGGAGTACGGAAAAAACTTCTGGGAGAGTATTCACACTTTTAAATTGGGGATGGGGAGGAAGCTATAGTCAGAGAATTAGTGATTTTGAAGCTGGAATCATTTAAAACAAATTGAAGTTTGTAATAAATACAGAATACATTTATTGTTTTATGTACTGTCGAGTCGGACCTGACTCATAGAGACCCCTCCTTGGGTTTCCTACGCAATATCACTACAGAAGTAGTTTGCCTCATCTTTCTTCTGAGGAGTGGCCGGTGGGTTTGAACCACCAGTCTTCTGGTTAGCAGTCAAGTACGTTAGGCACTACGCTACCAGAGGTCCCATAGAATACACAAAGTTTTGAAGTATTCAAAGAACTGATTCTCCAAAGCATTGAGGTATTCATCCATTTGACTGCTGAAGTCATCTAGATATTTCTGAGAGTTGTAACAAAGAATAAAATTAATTGCTTTATTTCACTTTCTTTAATAAGCTAGGAAGGGTTTATTTGGAAGAGTTATCTGGAGTTCATTCAATTTGGATCAACAATCAACATCCCTGGAAGTAGCAGTAGAGAAACCAAATGGCATATTACATTGAGAAAATCTGCTGCAAAAGATTTCTCCAAAGTGTTAATAGACAATATGTCACTTTGATGACTAAGATGCACCTGATCCAAGACTTGGTGTTTTCAATCACCTCATGTACATGTGAAAGCTGAGCCAAACAAGAATTTATGCATTTGAATTATGGAGTCGATGAAGAATATTGAACATACCATGAACTGTCAAATGAATAAACAGATCATTGTTGGAAGAACTATGGCCAGAATGTTCCTTAGAAGCATGAGAGGTGAGACTTTGTCTTATTTACATTGGGCATGCTATCTGGAAGGACGAATCCTTAGAAAAGGAAGTCATGCTTGGTAATGGAGAGGATCAGTGAGAAAAAAAATGGAAGATGCTCAATGAGATAGATTAGCACAGTGGCTGCAATGATGGGCTCAAACACAACAATGATTGTGGGGATAGCACAAGACTGGACAACATTTTGTTCTGTTACACATAGGGTCACTATGAGTCAGAAAAGACTCAATAAGATCTGGATTTCAACAAATAACAGGTATGAGGTTTTTGTTGTTAGGTGCCTTTGAGTCGTCTATGACTCATAGCGACCCTATGCACAGCAGAACAAAACACTGCCCGGTGTTGCGCCAGCCTCACTCTCCTTGCTATTCCTGAGCCCATTGTTGAAGCCACTGTGTCTATCCATCTTGTTAAGGGCCTTTCCATTCTTCATTGACCCTCCACTTTACCAAACATGATATCCTTCTCCAGAGAATAGTTTCTTCTGATAACTTGCCCAAAGTAGGTGAGAAGAAGTCTGGCCATTCTCTCTTCCAAGTAACATTCCGGCTGCACTTCTTCCAGGACAGATTTGTTAGTCCTTTTGGCAGACCATGGTACTCAGCTATGAGGAGGGAAATGAAAATTTTAATTAGATGATATAAACTCAGAGAAATAAGTTGTTTTGTTTGGTTTTCACTTCTATTTTTAAGTAGAGTTGAGGTAGACTGTAAAGGGCTCTAGGCAGGAGGAACAGAAATAGGTGAGAAGTGAGAGACCACACAGCCTCTACATCAAAGGGTGACAGGGAGGCAATGTCTTCAGAGGGGAAGTAGGAAGCAGAGGAAACATTCAGATTGACCTCGGGAGTTACAGATGGCAAAGGAAGAGCTGGCTGGCTGGAGATGTGGGGATTTGATAAAGAGAAAAAGAAATGTAGAGCATGATGAGATTGTTAGCAAAAGTGTTTATGGGATCAAGATTGGAGGAAAGCTAATTAACAATCTGTGACAAACAGATGACACACACTTTCTTACTGAAAGCCAAGAAGACTTGAAGTACTTACTGATGAAGATCAAACACAATAGCCTTCAGTAAGGATTATACCTAAGCATGAAGAAAGCAAAATTCCTCAAAACTGGACCAATAGCAGCATCATGATTAAATGAGAAAAAATTGAAGTTATTAAGGATTTCATTTTACATGTACACACAATCAACACCCAAGGAAGCAGCAGTTAAGAAATCAAAACACATACTGCATTGGGAAAATCTGCTGGAAAAGATCTAATTAAAGTGTTAAAAAGCAAAGATGTCACTTTGATGACTAAAGAGTGCCTGACCAAGCCATAGCATTTTCAGTCACTGCATGTGCATGTGAAATCTAGACAATGAATAAGGAATACCACAAAATTGATGTTTTTGAACTGTAAAATTGTCAAAGAATATTGTATATACCACAAACTGCCAGAACAGGAGTCCCGGTGGTGCAGTAGTTAAGCATTTGGCTGTGAACCTAAATGTCAGCCGTTTGAACGCACCAACTGATGTGCTGGAGAAAGATGTGGCAGTCTGCTCTATAAAGATTTACAGCCTTGAAAACCCTACAGGGCAATTCTACTCTATTCTACAGGGTGTCAATGAGTTGGAATTGACTCGATGGCACTGGGTTTAGCTTTTTGTTTTGCCAGACGAATGAACAAATCTGTCTTGGAATAAGTATAGACAGAATGCTCTTTAGAAGCAAGAATGGCAAGACTTTGTTTCACTAACATTAGAAATTTACCAAAAGGAACTGGTCTCTGGAGAACAACAACAGACTTGGTAAGGCAGAGGGTCAATGAACAAGTGGAAGACCCTCAATGAAATGGATTGATAAAATGACAGCAAACATGGGCTCAATCATAGCAATGACTATGAGGATTTTGCAGGACTGGACACTGTTTCTTCTGCTATAGAGAGGGTTGCTATGAGTCAGAAGGGGCTTGACAGTACCTAAAACAAAAAAGATGTTTATGTGTTGGAGGGTAAATGACAGAAGAAATGAGGAACATAATTTTGAGAGTATCTTGAATGAAGAGAGCTCATGGCCAAAATCGGCTTCAGTACTAGCCTGCATGGAACTCTTTCTGCTGTGGTGTCAGGCTATGGATCCCTTCCAATCATAGTAGGTGGCCCACAATTGTTCTGGCAAACTGAAAGGCAACAGACAAACAAAGAGTGATCAGTTCTTGGCTGTGAGTGGAAGTAGAGGAGGGTAGTTCTCACATTTCTTGATAACCTTATTCTTGAGAGTTTATATTTTTAGTTCTTATTGTAAGTGACAATGGCTTGGGTCAGGAGCTCCTTCATCTTCAAAGTGATATCTTTGCTCTTTAACAATTTAAAGTGGTCTTTTACAGCAGATTTGCCCAATGCTATATATTATTTGATTTCTTCACTGTTGCTTCCATGGATGTTGATTGTGGATCCAAATAAAATAAAATCCTTCACAACTTCAATATTTTCTCCCTTTATAATGAGTGATCTTGCTTATAAGTCCAGTTGTAAGGACTTTTGTTTTCTTCATGTTGAGATGTAATCCTCAGTAAGTACTTCCAGTCATCTTCACTTTCAGCAAGCAAAGTTGTGTGCTCTGCATGTCACAGGTGTTAATGACTCTTCCTCCAATTCTGTTGCCATCTTTCTCCACATAGTCCAGTTTCTGGGACTATCTGCTCAGCATACAGATTGAATAAGTTTGGTGACAAAATATAGAAATATCTCACACCTTTCCTGATTTTAAAACATGCAGTATTCCATTGTTCTGTTTGACAAACCACCTCTTGGTATATATCAAGTTTCCTTATAAGCACAGTTAACTTTTCTGGGATTCCATTCTTCACAATATTATTCATAATTTATTATGATCCACACAGCCAAATGTTTCTGCATAATCAATAAAACTCAGGTAAACATATTTCTGATATTGTTTGCTTTCAGTCAAGATCCATCTGACCTCAGAAATGGCAACCCTTGTTCCAGACTCTCTTCTGAATCCTGCTTGAATTTCTGGTAGTTCCTTGTCTATGTACTGCTGAGTTTTTAAAATTATTTTCAGCAAAAATTTACTTGTGTGCTAGTAATGTTGTTCAGTAGTTTCCAATTTCTGTTGCATCACCTTTCTTTGGAATGGCCACAAATACAGATCTCTCCCAGTCAGTTGGCTGGTAACTGTCTTCCTAATTTCTTGACATTAACTAGTGAGCACCTTCAGGACTGTGTCTGTTTCTTCTGACATCTCAATGAGTAGTCCATCAATTATTTGAGGATTGCTTTTTGTCAATGCCTTCAGAGCAGCTCCTTCAGTAATATCGATTGGTGATCATATGCTACCTCCTGAAATGGTTAAATATAAAACATTTTTATTTTCTTTTTGGTACAGTGACTCTGAGTATTCCTTCCATTTTCTTTGGATGCTTCTTGCATCATTCAATATTTTGTACATAGAATTGTTCAATAAAGCAACTCGAAGCTTGGGATTTTTTTAAATTAATTTTTTAAATTATGATTTCAGTGAAATTTTACAGACTAATTTCGTTTTCCAAAGAACAGTTCATGAACATTTTGTTTCATGGCAATCTCCATAATATAACAGCTCTCTTCCCACTTCCTCCCTGTGGTTATTTTTTTCCTTCTTTCCTATGTATTCCTTCCCTTTATCTCCCTGTGCAAACACTGCCCTTCTGATCTCCTACCATTGATTGTTCTAAGGAGTGTACCTACCTGGTGTAAATGTTCACCCTATATGCCTATCTATTGCTTGGCTGGAAGCCATGGGAGTGAGGTTAATTCCAGGCCTGAAGGGTAACTCAGGGCCATAGTCTCAGGAGTTCACCAGTCTCTACCAGAGCAGTAACCCTGTTCTTTTTTTTCATGATTTTAAGTCTTGTTCTACATTTGTCTCCCACTTAATCCAGTATCTCTTACACTGATCCCTTTCCAAGCAGCTGACAGTGGTAGCTTGGCACCATTTTGTTCTTCTGGTCTCAGGGTCATGTACGCTGAGGTTTGCATGGTCTGCCATGAGTTCTTGGTTTTCTTCATTCTTCTTTGCTCCAGACAGGTAGAGAACAATTGTTGCATCAAGATGGCCTCTTGCAAGCTTTCAAGATCCCAGCTGCTGCACAGCAAAGCAAGATATAGAACAATGTGTAGTACATTAGGCCGATTGAGCTTGATGTCCCCCGCATCCATGGTCCCAAGCCCATGGGCCCAAAAACTTACTCTCTCAGGGTGGTTGGCTGTGGCCAAGAAGTTATCATAACTTTGCCCTCTCTTAGCTCTGTTATATATATGGACATTCTTAAGCAATATAAATATGCACATAGAAATATCATCAGTCAAAGTCATATATGATCATGAGTATGTTCCTATTTGTCCAGACATACCTGATCATTAACCTATCTACTTATTTTTCACCCATAGATTAATATTTGTTATTATTGATAATACAGTATTGTGTATGTAAAAATGTTTACCTTTGTTGTCTGCACTTCTTGTGCACCTGTTTGTGTCTTCCTTTTCCTTAGTGTTACTGTGTTGGTCACTCACTTTTAGTATATTATCTTTCCCTTCATCCAAATCAATACCTGTCTCTTACCTATCTGTCAATTTTCCCTTCCTTCTCCTTCCCTCTCATCACCAGTAACCAACAAAGAATCTTCCCTTTCATATATAAATTTTCTTTGACTTTTTACAATAGTGGACTAAGACAATATTTATTCTTTAATGATTGACTTATTTGGAAAGAAAAATGAAAAACAGATAGACAAAAGATAGAGAGAAAAAAAATCTGAGGAGGAGATTAAGAGAAAAGAATGATAAAGAAAGAATGAGAAAAAAATGCAAAAAGAAAAACAAGAGATGGGAAGACCCAAAAGAGGAAAAGAAGAAGAGAAAGTAAAAGAGGGGGAAAAAAAAAAAGAATAACCTGGGAAGGGAAAGAGGAAAAAAAAGGGGGGAGGGGAGAAACAAAGAATAATTCAAAACCAAACAAAAACAAGATGGAGATGGGCACAACACTAGGTTTTGTCAAGGCACAATGACCAGAATGGAATTCCTGGCTGTCCCAAAGGTGGGGGATGGCTACACCCCCTTCAACAAGAGGGTGTGAGGCACAAAAATAACAATGGGAATATCACATCTTTTTAGTTGTTAGTCTCCAATGTGGTTGTCGGTGCTGTCCTCAGCAAGCAGAGCCGATTCTTAGGTTGCTGCCCAGATCAGAACCCCACTTGCAAATATTCAAAATGGCTGTGCTCTCAGGACAGCCAAAATTCCCCAGCTCATATTGTCTCCTTATTCACTGTTTTCCTTTCTAGTAGTCAGTAACCAATGCAGTTGCCCATGTGGTCTTTGGCAAGCAGAGCCAATTCTTAGTTGCTGCCCAGATCAGAATGCCATGCTATGAGAATAGCTGAGTCTGCAGCTTCTTTCATCTCTTTATTCACTGTTTTCATTCAGGTTATTCTACTAGTTGGCATTTAATCCAATTCTTTATCATTTCTTTCAAAGCTAAGGGTTCCAGGATTATCCTCTGTATCTGTGTCAATTGGTTTTTTGTTTCTTTGTTGCAGAGGGTTTTTGCAGCTTGTCTGGTATTCTATCATCTTGCCAGAAGTCAAGGCTTGAATTTTTTCTTCAATTCTCTCAGCTTGAGACATTCTGAGTGTGTTCTTCCCTTTTGATTTTCTAATTCCAAGTCTTTGCACATTTCATTATAATTTTTCACTTTGTCTTCTTGGGTCACTCTTTGAAATCTTCTCTTTAGCTCTTTTATTTAATCATTTCTTCTTTTGCTCTAGCTGCTGTCCATTCAAGAGCAATCAGAGTATCTTCTGATATTCACTTTGGTCTTTTTTTCCTTCTCTGTCCTTTTAATGACCTTTCACTATCAGCTGGAATGAACTTGACAGCAGTGAGTTTTGGTATTTGCTTTGTTCATGTGTGATGTTCTTAATGTCATCTCCTTAACTTGTCTGGTCTTTGGTAATTGGTGCTTAATGTGTCAAATCTGTTCTTCAGATGGTCTCTAAATTCAGGTAGTATATAATCAAGGTTGGAGTTTGGCTCTAATGAACTTGTTATAATTTTCTTTAGCTTCAACTTACACTTGCACACGAGCAATTGATGGTCTGTTCCACAGTTGGCTTTCTCTTGGTCTTGTTCTGACTCATGACATTGAGTTTTTCCATCATCTCTTTTCATATAAGTAGTCAATTTGATTCCTGTTTATTACATCTGATAAGGTACATGTGTGTAGTCACTATTTATGTTGTTTAGAAAAGATATTTGCAATGAATAAGTTGTTGGTGTCTCAAAATTCTATTATGTTGTCTCCAGAGTCATTTCTATCACCAAGACCATATTTTCCGACGACCGATGTTTTTTCTTTGCTTCCAACTTTTGCATTCCAGTCACCAATAATTATCAATGCACCTTGATTTCATGTTTTGTCAATTTCAGACTGCAGAAATTGTTAAAATCTTCAGTATCTTCATTTCTGATTTTAGTGGTTAATGTGTGAATCTGAATATTAGTAGTATTAGCTGTTCTTCTTTATAGGTCTATGGATATTATCCTATCATGGACAACACTGTGCTTCAGGAAAAATCTTGAAATGTTCTTTTTGATGATGAATGCTTAATTTTCAAGATTTCTCAGTTCTCTAGAAAAGAAGTACCTAATTGTGGTCAATTCTTAGTTAAACATATTGTGCAATTCAGTTTGCTACTATTCCAGATTTTTTAGTTCTTTTTGATTTCTATCTTCATCATTTTTTTTTTTTTTTAATTAAGAAGGTTTTTGTACCTTTCTTTGCTTCAGAATGGTTTACAGCAAATATGGAATATTCTCACATAAAACTGAAAGAATTTATTTAATTCAGAGGTAATTGTTTGACAATTTATTAAATTTCTCCCCTGGTTTCACAATCTTTAATTCTTCCTGTATCAATTTTACTAGTTAGCCCAAACAAATTTCTGCA
>NW_006921772.1:5834224-5838681 GCF_000298275.1 Orycteropus afer afer | reverse complement strand
GTGAGAATGGCCAGACTTCATCTCACCTATTTTGGTCATGTTGTCAGAAGGGACCATTCCCTGGAGAAGGATGTCATGCTTGGTATGGTGGAGGGTTGACAAAAGAGGCAGAGGCCTTCAATGAGATGGATTGACATGGTGGCTGCGATGATGGGCTGAAGTATAGCAGGGATCATGGAGTTGGCTCGGGATTGGACAGTGTTTCATTCTGCTCTGCATGGGGTCACTATGAGTCAGAAATGACTCGACAGCACCTAACAATGACAACATGTATGTATATATGTATGTATAACCTTTATGTGTTTTGCTTCTCTAGAGAACCTAGCCTAAGACCCATGACATTTGAGGAGACATATTTGGTAATATTTTTCAGCATCTAATATGTGAGCTCTGGTAGCATAGTGCCTAAGGCACTAGACTGCTAACCAGAAGGCTGGCGGTTCAAACCCACCAGCCACTCCTCGGAAGGAAGATGGGGCAATGTACTTCTGTAGTGATACTGCCTCAGAAACCCAAGGAGGGTTCGCTATGAGTCCAGTCCGACTCGACGGCATATAACGACAACAACAACAATATGTGAAAACTTTCAAATGAATAAATCTATCTATCATCTCACATAAACATTTCACAAATATGTATCATTATAGCATTTGGTGAAAAAATTGATAACCACCTACATTGACAGCAGTATTTACCAGCAAAGCCTGCCTGTCCTCCAACTTTATTCATTCATCTTTCCATTTGGAAAAAGTATTTCAAAGATTGTGTTTTGGAAATGTAGCCTTCTCATATTTTCATAGACAATGAAATTTTGTCATCTGTTTTCCTTTTCTCATTTTTAGTTTTTTTCAAACAAAACATGAGAAATTTATTTCCCAATCTTTAACAAAATCCAAATGTTATAAATTACTACTTGTTCTTAGAGTGAACACTGAAATATGTGTGTATTTTCTAAGCATCATAAAAAGGATAGTGTATCTCTACAGGCCTTAAAGGGCTTTAAACACTGACTCTTGGCTGGTAATGAAGAAGCTGCCATCTGATTTATGTGAGAGATAATAGCATTAGTGCCATAGGTTCAACATAACTATATTTTCTGGCTTCCCATTCATAAACTGTCCCTTTTCATTTTAAACCAAGATGAAGATTTCCTGGGATCATTTGCAAAGTTAGCACAAGCTATAATTTTCAAATTCCAATCTGCTACTATATATGTAATACCGGCATTGGGAGGAAATGTAAGTCATGATGACTGTGCTTCTGTCTTTTGGCTGATAAGTCTGGTTCTAATTCATTATGAGGGAATTCATATCTCTCAATTTTAGAATATTAGTGCCTTTCTTTGAAATCTCCATTTCTATGATCATTAATAAATGAAGTGTATTTTAAAGGAATTAATTTGAAGGGCAAATCTCAGCAATAAAAATTTCTACAATTTACCCCTTCCCCCACCTCCTACACTCCCCAAGACTGGTAG
The DNA here is from genome assembly GCF_000298275.1 of Orycteropus afer afer. Classification (NCBI taxonomy): domain Eukaryota; kingdom Metazoa; phylum Chordata; class Mammalia; order Tubulidentata; family Orycteropodidae; genus Orycteropus; species Orycteropus afer. Next base: position 5,837,204 of record NW_006921772.1, on the reverse strand, counting down.
AGAAAAATAGTGCACTTTAATCTACTATTATTTTCATGTTCCTTATTGTTTTCATGTTAAATTCTTTCAATTTTATCAATTTTTATCTGATGTCCATTGGATTTACTGACTAGATGAAACTCGACGCAAAGAATTAAGTTTAATTTTCTTTATACACTTCAATTCTCACGAGGGAAGAAAAATAATCTTATGCTTTACAAAACCGTAATATACTCTTAAATATATGAGAAATACAGGACCATGAGTGTAGGGATTTTTTTCTTTACCCTCCCAGTAACTAGAACATCATCAGGATCATTCAGACTTTCAGGCATTCATTAAATAGTTTTGGATAAATTAATGAATGAAAAATTCAGTCCTTAATGACTATATACTGTATTATTTACAATTCATATTTAATAATTCATATTAATTAGCACACTGGAATCACACAACACATAATATAGCATATAACAAACTTTATTTCAACTACTGTTGACTTATTGGACTTCATAAAATTTATAAACTTAAGCTCTTCAAAAGATGCTGCTATGAAAGTAAGTATGGACATACACAAAAAACACACATGAACACAAACATATATGCAAACTGGGGAAAGTATTTACAGATTACATATATGATAAAGGACTTGCATCCAAAATGGAAGGAGCCCTGGGTGGGCAAACAGTTAAGCATTTGGCTTCTAATCAAAAGTTTGGCAGTTCAAACACATCAAGTGGCTCTGCAGAAGAAAGCCTTGCCCATCTGCTTCCATGAGGCTTATGTGTGTGTGTGCATGTTATGTGCCCACAAGTCAGACCTGACTCATAGCAACCCCTCCTGGGGTTCCCGAGGCAGTATTACTATGCAAGCAGATTGCCCAACCTTCCTTCAGAGGAGTGGCTGGTGAGTTTGAACCACCAATCTCTGTAACAGTTCTACTCTGTCACATGGGGTCACTATGAGTCAGAAATGACTCAAAGACACCCAACAACAACATCCAAAATGTATAAAAACGCTCAAAGCTCCACAGTAAGACAATATGATAATCCTATTTTAAAAAATGAGCAAAAATATTTCTTTCAGACCTTTCACCAAAAAGAGAACATATGACAAAGAAACAAATAAAAAGATGTTCAGTTCATTCATATTAGACAAATACTAATTAAAATCCCTGTACAAACCTATTTGAATTGCTAAAGTTTAAAAGAATGTTGACAAGAATGCAGAGGAACTGAAACTTTCTTTCACTGCTGGGGGGGATGTGAAATGAAACAACCACTTTGAAAAAAACAGTTTGGTAGTTTCTTAAAAAATCAAACATACACATACTATATGATGCATTCTACATCAAGGCATTTACCCAAAACATATGAAAGCATATGCCCATACAAAGACTTGTCCATAGATAGTCATAGCAGCTTTGTTTGAAACAGTAAAAACCTTATATGTTCATCAATATATAAATGGATGAAAAATTTGTGGTGTATCTACACTGGAATCCTTCTCACCAACATAATGAACAATTAACTGATACACACATCATGTTTGAATCTCAAAGCAATTACATTGTGTGACAGAATCCACACACAATATTACTAACGTGATTCCATTTATATAATGTTTTAGAAGAGCAAACTCATTTACAGCAACTGAAAGTAGATCAGTCTGTGGTGGTTGTCTGGGAGTTTACAAAATATATGAGGGACCTTCATGGTTAATCAATATGTTCAATGTCTTGATTGTGGTTAAGATTTCATAGGCAACAAACGTATAACATGTATACTATAAATATGTGCAGTTTAGTGTATGTCTATTATACCTCACAAGACTATACATATATGATATAGGACATGTATCCCAAATATATAAGGAACTCCTTATATGTAGGAATTCCTATATATCAATAATAAAACCACAAATAACCCAAAATAAAGGGACAGGAGAATTGAAAAATCATTTAGAAAATATCATGGTAAATACATATATTCAAAGCTGTTTCTCATCATTAACTTTCACAAGAATTGAAATTAGAAACGACAATTAGCTATGAGTTCAAATCCACTAGAATGGCTAAAATAAAATATATATATGTATATATATATATGTAAAACAAAAGTTATTAAGAATATGGAGCAACCGAAACTCTCATACGTTGCTGTACAATGTGTACTATTGAACAAACACTTTTGAAAACCATTTTTTAATTTCTTATAAATTTAAACCAACATTTACCTGATAACCCAGAAGTTTTACTCTAGGTATTTACCCAAGGCAAATGAAAACACAACTTTGTGGGAACAAAGGCTTTTACCAGAATGTATATAGCAGTTCTATTGATATTAGCTTTGAACTGGAAACAATCCAAAAGACCTTCAGCAGATTTTTTAATTCATGGTATAGTTCTATAATAAAATAACATTAATTAGTATTAAAATGTAAGCTACTGATGCATATAATAAAAAAGAAAAACCTCTAAAACATTATGTCAAGAGAAATAAACCTAACACAAAATAGTACATATTGTAAATATTCTTTGATTACATTTATACGAAGTTCAAGGACAAGCAAAAGTAATCCATGGTGATAGAGGTCAAAGTACTTATTTCTGTGGGGCTTGGCATTGTCTGTACAAAGGCAGAAGAAACTTTTTGGAGTGATAAAAATGTTCTATTGATTGAAGTGGTGATTATACTCTTGTATATACCTGTCAAGCTCATTAAATTGAGCACTTAATATTTGTGCAGTCTCCCTAGGTATCTATGGAGGATTGGTTCATGGACCTGTGTGGATACTAAAATCCACAGATGCTCAAGGCCCTTATATAAAATGGCACAATATTTTCATATAATCTACAGCACATCCACTTTAAGTTATTTAAATCATCTCTAGATTAGTTATAGGTGCTCTGGTAGCATAGTGGATAAAGCACTTGACTGTTAACCAGAAGGCTGGCGGTTCAAACCCACCAGCCACTCCTCGGAAGGAAGGTTGGGCAATC
>NW_006921772.1:5830176-5834124 GCF_000298275.1 Orycteropus afer afer | reverse complement strand
TTTGACTGGTAACCAGAAGGTCGGTGGTCCAAACCCACTAGCCACTCCTCAGAAGGAAGATTGGGCAATCTACTTCCATAGAGATACTGCCTCAGAAACCCAAGGAGGAGTCACTATGAGTTGAATTGAATAAACTTAGTTTATTCCCAAAAAACTGAAGGACATAAAATTTAAGTTTATGAGCTTCCAGAATTGAAGATCCTATCTTGATAGTGTTATCATCATAAGAGTATCAAGGATGCTTATTTACTTCTCCTGGCCACACTCTTCCATCTCAAAAACGCCTAATGTTATCTCTGATTCCAGCCATATATTTCTATGATTCTACTATTTGATCTAATTCAAGCATTAGCAAACTTTTTCTCTTAAGGGCCAGATAGAAAATATTTCAGGCACTGTAAGTCAGAGTCTCTATTGCAGCTATTCCACTCTGTCATTATAGCACAGAGGTACACATATACAATACATATAGACAAATGGAAATGGATATGTTAAAAAAACAGAAACAGGTAGTGGGTCAGATTTGACCTGCAGGTCACAGTTTGCTGAATACTGATCTAGCTGATCAGTATAAAAATGATTTTTATACAAATCCCAGAAGAATAATATGTATCAATATTAAAATTGACTTAAATTTAATGTGTGGTATGGTACAAGCCTACCACTTACCTATCAGTTTTTCATAGTGTGGTGTCTGTATGTTCCTGAGATGGTGGAAGCCATGTCAGCTATATTTAAAATGCCAGAAAGGTTAGCCGTTGTGGGCAGATTTTGGCAGAGCATCCAGACTAAAACAGACTGGGAAGAAGGACCTGACAATCCACTTCTGAAAAGATTGGCTAGGGAAAACCTTGTGAATAGTTGTATATAGGGTCACTATGACTTGAAACTGACTCCACAGTACCTACTAACAACAATATGGTGCTAGCAGTGGTTAAAGTACTGGGCCACTAACAGAAACGTTGACAGTTTGAACCTATATGCTGTTCCATGAGAGAATTATGTGATAGTCTGCTTCCATTAAGATTTACAGCATTATGAAAACATTATGAGGTAGTTCTTCTCTGCCTATAGGGTCGCCATGAGTTGGAATCAATTTGATGACAATGGATTTGGTTTTGGATTATGGCACAAGCATTGCAGTAATTGCTTTGCATATATTAACCTAGCCTATCATCACATCAATTCCATGAGGTAGGACTATTATCATCCTATTGACAAGTGAATCCTTTGAGGCACAGGTTAAGTGAATTGCTTTCTATTACATAGTTAGCAATGATTTAGGTAGGCTTAAACTTAAGGAGCTTAGCATATTTTAATCTAAAGGCCATGCTCTCTCTTTTTATTTTTTAAATTGTGATTTGAGTGAAAATTTGCAGAGCAAATTCACTTTCCACACAACAGTTCACATACACTTTGTCTCATGACATTGACTCCAAATTACCACAATGCAACAGCTCCCCTCCCACTTCCTCCTGATAGTTACCTCTTCTCTGTGTCCACCCCTCCATGCACTCCTACCCCCTGAGCTGTCTCCCTGTGTATAAACAGCCTTTCTTTCTCCCATAATTGTTCTCTCCAAAGAGTGTATCTACCTATTGTAAATGTTCAGCTTATATGCCTGTCTTTTGTTTGGCTGGGAGCCACAGGAGTGGGTTCAGTTCCAGACCTGAAGGGCAGCTAGGAGCCATAGTCTCAGTGGTAACACCAGGCTTTATCACACCAGCAAAACTGGTCCCCCCCCCCTTTTTTTTCCAAATGATTTTGAGTTTTGCTCCACATTGTTCTCCTTCTCTATCCAGGATCTCCTAGTGGTTGACAGTGGTAGCTGGGCACCATCCAAGTGGTTGACAGTGATAGCTGGGCACCCTAGTTCTTCTGGTCTCATAGTCATATAGGCTGTGGATCATACGGTGTATCATTTGCTGGACTAATTGCTTCCATGAATCTTTGGTTTTCTTCATTCTTCTTGGCTCTGGACAAGGAGAAACCCATCATTGCATATAGAGGGCTGCATGCAAGCTTTTAAGATCCCAGTCATTACTTGCCAAAGTAGGAGGTAGAACAATGTTTTGTGTAGTATGTTATGCCAATTGAGCTTGATGTGCCCTGTGACTATGGTCCTGAGCCCACAGGTTCAACTACTCAGTCCCTCTGCGTAGCTGGCTGTGACCAACAAGTGACTGCAAACTTGTCCCTTGTCAGCTCTACTATATACCTGGCAATTCAGATCATACAAATACACTTATAGGACCCTTGTCTGCCAACCCTATACATTAAAGGCCATACTCTTTAAGAACCACATCATCCTACTTTTATCAACGTTATTAATTGGAAAAAAACTGGATTTAATGAGAAGAAACTAATGACCTAACTTGGATATTGCCAATTGATTGATATTTTTAAAGCACAAACTCTTGTTAAAAGATTTTTTGCACAATTCTTAAAAGAGATACTATCTATCTCAAATTTACAAACATGGAATCAATGACTTAAGTTATTTTAAATGAATTATTTCACACAGAACTTTTTTTCTTAGGATCTGTCTCATCATCATTACATACATATGTTTACTTACATACTCAGCAGCATCTCATTAAACTTCTATCCAAGTAATATGATTGGCAGTATAATAATTGGTGGTAAGCACGATGTCAAAGTTGTTTGTCAACTTGGCTGAACCATGATTCTGAGTGTTTTAAGCAGTTCCTAAGATGATATTTGATGTAAGGCAGTCACTTTCATGGTTGGATATGCTTTGAGCAGCCAATAAGTTGAAAGGGAGTTCCCTTAGGGAATGTAGCCTGCTTTCAATATGTTTTTGGAAGTCCCAGAAAAATTCAGAAACTTTCTGTTGGATCTGGGACCTGCTGTGTTGCCTGCCTATCTTGGATTCATCAGCCCCTGCAGCTGCATGAGTTAGGAAAAGCCTCCAGCTTGACATTTGACTCATAAATTTAGGACTTGCCAGCTTCGACAACTGTCCTGTGAGCTCACAATCCACCATCTTGCCTGCTGATCTTGGATTCATCATTCACCAAAGTCAGCAGCCTGATATACTGCCTGTGGATCGTGGGTTCATCAACCACTACAGCTGAGTGAGTCAGGAAAACCCTCCAGGTTGACATTTGACATATGTATATATATTTATGCATGTATGTATGTAGAGCAGTCAGCTGCAGGGATCCAGGTGAGGAGAGATAACCCAGGAACACCCAAAGAAGCAGGGCAGGAGAGCAGGAGAAAGGGGATTAAAAGGCCCAGGAACTGGGACAGAGGAGCAGTCTGCCGCCAGGATCCAGGTGAGGAGAGGGAACCCAGGTACGCCTAAAGCAGCAGGGTGGAAGAGGGGGAGAAAAGTGGATTAAAAGGCCCAGGAACCTGGACAGAGAAGGAGTCAGCCACAGGGACCCAGGTAAGGGTGGAATGAGAGGTTTCCAACAGGGAGACAAACCTGTTGGTTTGTCCTACCGTGGTGACGTGTTGATGTGAGTTTTGAAGCTGAGCCACTGGTTTTTCAAAACCAGCAGGATGCAAATGGTGCACAAGAATCAGCCCAGCTTACAGACTGAGACAGACTAGGAAGAAGGAGGAGACCATCCACTTCTCAAAGAATTGGCCAGGGAAAACCTTATGAATAACAAAGAAACACTGTTTGATACATTACCATGCAACTTTACTAATAGTCCGATTAGGTTAGAAAGCTCTCAAAATAGCACTGGGAAAGAGCTGCATCATCTGAGTAAACCTAGCCTTCCTTCTATGGATAAAGTAAAGTTTTCAAGACCTCCATTTGCTGATGTAGCACCACTCAAATTGAAGAGAAATAGCTGCAGACATCCATTAATCATTGCAACATGGAATGTATGAAGTATGAATCTAGGAAAATTGGAAGTTGTCAAAAATGAAATGGAACGCATAAAGACTAATATCCTAGGCATTAGTGAG
>NW_006921772.1:5813026-5823116 GCF_000298275.1 Orycteropus afer afer | reverse complement strand
TGTGCCGTCGAGTAGGCCCCGACTCATAGCGACCCCTCCTTGGGTTTCCGAGGCAGTATCACTACGGAAGTAGGATTGCCCAACCTTCTTTCCGAGGAGTGGCTAGTGGGTTTGAACCGTCAGCCTTCTGGTTAGCAGTCAAGTGCTTTTAGCCACTATGCTACCAGAGCTCCTAACTATATAATATATGTAATTGAAAAAAACAAACAACCTAATATTTGTCTTTTAAAAACATCTAATCTTTTTTATCATGGCTGACAAGGCCCTGCTTGGTGCTATCAACAACCATCCCACTAACTTTATCTCTGATCATTCTCCTTCTTGATCAAATTCCACTCGTCTTATTTGTGTTTCTTTTGATATTTAAAATAAAATATGAGATATTAAAAAGCAAAATTGTGTTTCATAGATTGTTTTTTGACCTTCAATGTCTAGCACTAGTCCTACATGGCAGACTTTCGATAAGGAAGATATTGCATTAAGGTTTGGGGTAAGTATGACTTCACTGACAGCCACAATTGACACCTTTCTAGTGAATCTAAGAATAGAGCTGTCAGGCCACCTAGAGAATGCTGCTCCCTAACACCTAACACTATACGCTTGTTCTTGAATATTGCTGAACTGAAGGAAAGAAAATTTTCTATTTCAATAACTAACTAGCACTGTTGTTCAGGGTAATGAAAATATGTCTTCTTTTTCAAAGGTTAATCAGAAGCTTTTGAAAACCACTTGGAACAATTGTGCAATAAGAAGAGGATTTTAGAAAGACCTAAAAATCTGCAACTCATTAGAAAGTTGTCTGATTATTTTTGTTGAGAAAGGAAGATACATACTGAACATTTATTTTACATTCAATCTATCCTCGCTTAGTAAAGAAAAAATAAAGATGTTGTTTATATGGCCTTTTCTGGAACACAAAAATTATTGCTATGATGATAAACTTTCAACACATAATAAAGATTTAATATAAGATTTTAATCTTTATAGCTTCATGAATGTAATAACTTGACTAAGTTTTAGATATTACAGTAAATTCTCTTAATAGGATATCACCAAGCAATGAGAAGATCTAGTTAAGCAAGCATTATAAAAAAAATGATAGCAATAGTAACTTAAATTTATTGAGTATTTAATGTGTGCCAAACACTTTACTAAGTACTTTATATGCATGCATTAATTTAATCAAGACAGTCCCAGGAAGTGGACAGCTAGAAAAGATGGTATGCTTGGACCCAGCTCCTTCTGATCCAAAGCTTATGCTCTTAATCTTCAGGTTAATTTGCCTCCTCCTTCATTTATACATTTTATCAACAAAAATATCTTCAACGTTTGCTAGGATCGAGAGGTCCAGTGCTTGGAAATAAAGGTGAGTAAGATGTTATCCCACCACTTGTCTGTCATGTTGTGGTGGCTTGTGTGTTGCTGTGATGCAGGAAGCTATGCCACTGGTATTTCAAATACCAGTAGGGCCACCCATGGTGGACAGGTTTCAACAGAGCTTCCAGATTAAGGCAAACTGGGAAGAAAGATAGGGCCATTTACTTGTGAAAAAAATTGGCCAGTGAAAACTTATGAATAGCAGTGAAATACTATCTGATATATTATTGGAAGACTTTATGACAAGGCCTGAAACACTGTCTGTTATAGTGTCAGAAGATGAGCCCTTCAGGTTGGAAGGCACATGAAACACAACTAGGGAAGAGCTACCTCTTCAAAGTAGAGTTGACCTTAATGATGTGGATGGAGTAAAACTTTCAGAACCTCCATTTACTGATGGGGCACAACTCAAAATGGGAAGAAACAGCTGCAAACATTTATTAATATAATCAGAATGTGAAATGTATGAAGTATGAATCTAGGAAAATTGGAAATCAAAAATGAAATGGAATAAAAAAAGATTGACATCTTAGGCATTAGTGAGCTGAAATAGATTGGTTTTCGCCATATTGAATCAGGCAGTGCATAGTCTTCTATGCCTGGAATCACAAATTAAAGAGGAATGGCATCCCGTATACAGTCAAAAAGAATGTTTCAAAATCTATCCTGAAGTGCAATGCTATCAGTAATAGGATACTATCCATAAGCCTACAAGGAAGACCAGTTAACACTGCTATTTAAATTCACACACAAACCACTAAAGCCAAGGTTGAAGAAATTGAAGATTTTTACCAGCTTCTGCAGTCTGAAATTGACCAAACATACAATCCAGATGTATTGATGAGGACTGGTGATTGGAATGGAAAAGTTGGAAGCAAGGAAGAAGCATGAGTAGTGGGAAAATGGCCCTTGTGAAAGAAACCATGCCAGAGATCACATAATAGAATTTTGCAAGACCAACAATTTATTCATTGCAAAAGTCTTTTTCAACAACACAAATGGCAGGTGTACATGTAGACCTCATCAGATGGAATACATAAGAATTGGATCAACTACTTCTGTGGAAAGAGGAGATGGAAAACTGAGTATCTTCAGTCAAAACAAGGCCAGGAGCTGACTGTGGAACAGACCTTCAATTGTTCATGTGAAAGTTCAAGTTGAAGCTGAAGAAATTAAAGCAAGCCCATGAGAACAAAAATATGACTTTGATTATATCCCACCTGAATTTAGAGACTATCTGAAGAATAGATTTGATGCATTGAACACCAATGATCAATAATTAGAAGAATCGTGGAATGACATCAAAAACATCTTGCATGAAGAAAGCAAAAGATCATTAAAAAAGTAGGAAAAGAAGAAAAGACCAAAATGGATGTCAGAAGAGATGCTGAAACTTGCTCTTGAATGGAGAGTAGCCAAAGCAAAAGGAAGAAATGTAGAAATAAAGGACCTGACCAGTAGATTTCAAAGAACAGCTTGAGAAGACAATTATAATTAACTGTGCTAAGACTGGGAGTTAGAAAACCAACAGGGAAGAACACACCTGCTATTTCTCAAGTAGAAAGAATTGAAGAAAAAAATCAAGCCTCAAGTTGCAATATTGAAAGATTCTATGGGCAAAATATTGAATGATACAGGAAGCATCAAAAGAAAATGGAAGAAATAAACAGAGTCACCGTACCAAAAAGAGTTGGCTGATGTTCAACTATTTCAGGAGGTAGGGTATGATCAAGAACCAATGGCATGGGAGGAAGAACTCCAAGCTGCATTGAAGGAATTGGTGAAAAACAAGGGTCCAGGAATTGACAGAAAACCAATTGAGAGGATTCAACAAATGAATACAGCTCCTGAGGCATTTACTCATTTATGCCAAGTAATTTGGAAGACAGCTACTTGGTCAACTGACTGGAGGAGACTGATATATGTGCCCATTACAAAGAAAGGTGATATGACAGAATGTGGAAAATATTGAACAATATCATTAATTCAGAAATGGTTACAGCAATATATTGACAGGTGGGAAAAGTACAGGAGGCAACATCTTCTGACCTCTTCCAACATAACAAGGGGTAAACAAGGTTCTTGATCATATGCTACCTCCTGAAATAGATGAACATTGACCAGGCCTTTTTGGTACAGTGACTCTGTATTTCTTCCATCTTCTTCTGATGCTTCCTGTATCATTCAATATTCTGCACATAGAATCTTTCAAAACTGCAACTCAAGGCTTGATTTTTTTCTTCAGTTCTTTCAGATTGAGAAATGCCAAGTATCTTCTTCCTTTTTAGTTTACTAACTCCAGGTCTTTTCACATTTCATGATAATAATTGACTTTGTCTTCTTGAGTCACTGTTTGAAATTTTCTGTTCAGCTCTTTTATCTTGTTATTTCTTCATTTTGCTTTAGCTACTCTTCATTCAAGAGCAGGTTTCAGAGTCTTTTCTGACATTGATTTTGTTCTTTTCTTCCTTTCCTACATTTTTAATGAACTTTTCTTTCTCTGTGTATGATGTTCTTGGTGTCATCCTATAACTCTTCTGGTTTTTGGTCATTGTTGTTCTACATGTCAAATATGTTGTTTTGTTGCTTTCTAAATTCAGGTGGGATATAATCAAGGTCATATTTTGGCCCTCATGGACTTATTGTAATTGTCTTCAGCTTTAACTTGAACTTGCATATGAGCAATTGATGATCTGTTCCACAGTCAGCTCCTGTCCTTGTTTTGACTGAAGATATTGAGCTACTCCATCTTCTCTTTCCACAGATGCAGTTGATCTCATTCCTGTGTATTCCTTCTGGAAAGGTCCATTTGTATAGCTGTCATTTATGTTGCTGGAAAAAAAGGTATTTGCAATAAACAAGTCATTGGTGTTGCAAAATTCTATCATATGATCTACAGCTTCATTTCTATCACCAAGGCCATATTTTCCAACTACTGGTGATTCTTCTTTGTTTCCAATGTTCACATTCCAATCACCAGTAACAATCAATAATCTTGATTGCATGTTTGGTCAATTTCAGACTGCAGAAATTGGTAAAATTCTTTTATTTCCTCATGTTTGCCTTTAGTGGTTGTTGTGTAAATTTGAATAATAGTAGTGTTAACTGGTCTTCCTTGTAGGTGTATGGATATTATCCTATCACTGACAGTTTGTATTTCAGGCTAGATATGGAAACATTCTTTGTGAAGATGAATGCCACACCATTCCTCTTCTATTTTTCATTCTCAGCATAGTAGATCATATGGTTGTCTGATTGAAAATGGCCCAAACCAGTCCATTTCAGCTTACTAATGCATAGGATATTGTTTTTTATGCTTTCCATTTCATTTTTTACAACTTCCAATTTTCCTAGATTCATACTTCAAACATTTCATGTTCTGATTATTAATGAATGTTTGCAGTTGTTTCTTCCCATTTTGAAATTTGAACAATTTCAAATACAATTAAAAACTTATTGACAGTAAGAGTTTTCCATAATTGTATTTTACATATCCGACTTTTGTTCTACTGTGAGCTCCTCAATAACATCTGGTTGTTGTGTTGTTGTTAGGTGCCATAAAATCAGCTCTGACTCATAGCAATCCACCATACAATAGAACAAAACACTGCCCCATTGTGTGTTATCCTCACAATCCTTTCTATACTTGAGCCCATCACTGCAGCCACACTGTAAATCTATCTTAAGGGTCTTCTCCTTTTTCACTGACTCTCTATGAAGAATGATATCCTTCTCCAGTGAATGGTCCCTTTTGACAACATGAACAAAGATGAAGTCTAACCATTCTTGCTTCCAAGTAGCATTACAACTGCATTTCTTCCAGAACTGATTTGACCTTCTTCTTGCCGTCCATGGTGTTTTCAGTATTCTTCACCAACACCATAATTCAAAGACATCCATTCTTCAGTCTTCCTTATTCATTGTCTGCCTTTACATGCATTTGAGGCTATTGAAAATAGCATGGCTTGGGTTAGGTGCACCTCAGTCTTCAAAGTGATCTCTTTTCTCTTGAAAACTTTAAATAGGTCTTTTGCAGCAGATTTGCTCAGTGCAATATGACCTCTGGCTTGACTGCTGCCTCCATGGATGTTGATGGTGGATCTAAGTAAAATGAAATCCCTGAAAACTTCAATCTTTTCTCAATTTATGATGATGCTGTTTATTGGTCAAGTTATGATTATTTTCATTATATGTTCAGGTTTAATTCATACTGAAGACTGTACCTGGAAAGGAATATAAGAAATGTTATATTTGCATGGTGTTTAGAACTCTAATGTGAGGATTGGTTAGTTTTACTATGCTGCTGGGCTTAAAATGAGCCCTCCTAAAGAAGGGAGATCTGGTAGCATAGTGCCTAAAGCCCTTGACTATTAACCAGAAGACTGGTGTTCAAATCCACCAGCCACTCCTCAGAAGGAAAGTTGGATTTCCATAGTTATGCCACCTCAGAAACCCAAGGAGGGGTCTCTATGAGTCAGGTCCAACTCCATGGCACATAAAAACAACAACAACAGAGGCAGAAAGGGGATATCACTGCTATCGAGAGAGACTAGCCAGAGATAGAGTTGAGTGCATCCTTGGATCTGAAATCCCTGTGTTGGACCTCCTGAGCAGAGAGACAGCTGGGATGATGGACTAAGACGACTTGCTGGTAAAGTGGGGTTCACCTAGGTGTACCTATCGGCAGAGCTAAAAGAGCTTTGTAACACTTTCCCAAGCAGATCAGAGCCCAGGCCAACAGGCTAAGGGACCAAAGAGGTGTGCTAGTAGAGGGGAGATTCTATGGATAAAAGAAGTGTATCCTGAGAGTGTTCCTGAACCTGAGTTGTAGCCTGTTACTTTCCTAATAAACTCTAAAAACATGATTACTGTCTGTGAGTTCTCTGTGGTCATTGCAATGAATTTTCAAACTAGCATAGAAGTAGTGCATGGGAGGGATGGTTGGTACCAGAATTGGCAAAAAGTCTAGAGGGTTGGAGCATGTCTGGCCTCAAAGGAATAAGCTTTTGGCTGTTGACGGTGACTCTGCCTCCCTCTTCTGAGGTTGGAGGAAGTCAGGAGATGCTGCCTCCAAGCCCTTTTTGTAGGGGTCAGAAATGGGGTTAATTGTAATGATTCAAGCCTCATGGAAGCATGGGATGTTGTGAGAGAAAGAAGGAAGGGGCCTGGGAGATAAAACTTATGATTCTTATATGTTTTCTTTTATTGTTATAAATGCAGTTAGAATACTACTTGGAAGCAAGAATGGTTAGACTTCATCTTTGTTCATGTTGTCAAAAGGGACCATTCACTGGAGAAGGATATCATTCTTCATAGAGAGTCAGTGAAAAAGGAGAAGATCCTTAAGATAGATTTACAATGTGGCTGCAGTGATGGGCTCAAGTGTAGAAAGGATTGTGAGGATAGCACACAATGGGACAGTATTTTGTTCTATTGTATGGTGGATTGCTATAAGTCAGAGCTGATTTTATGGCACCTAACAACAACACAACAACCAGATGTTATTGAGGAGCTCACAGTAGAACAAAAGTTGGATATGTAAAATACAATTATGGAAAACTCTTACTGTCAATAAGTTTATAATTTCTTTTGTGCTAATATAATACTGGGAGCTGTGGTAGCATAGTGCCTAAGGCACTTGACTGCTAACCAGAAGGCCCACCAGCCATTCCTCGGAAGGAAGATGGAGCAATCTACTTCCGTAGTGACTGCCTTGGAAACACAAGGAGGGGTCATTATGAGTCAGGGTCGTTATGAGTCAGGTCCTTCTTTATGGCACATAACAACAACAACAACAATAAAATACTGTTTGGTAAATTACAATTAGTAAAAATTGCCTTCAAATATACCTTAGGAAAGTGTTACATGTAATGATGAGATGTCATTTCTTTGTAAGCACATTATTTCTTTCATGGGCTAATTCTCCAATTTGTTCCATAACAGATACTTGCAATGAGTTAAGTAAGATACAACATCATAAGAGAGCTACTTAGTTTTGTAACTAGAAAATATACAATCAGTTTGGCTATAGGCTCTTGGGAACTAATATCTGTAAGGGACCAGCAGTTTTATATCTCCAATATCTTGTTCACTATAGGGCAATATCTCAAAGTATTTACTTTCTAAGTTTTTCTCTTTTTTAAAAAAAAAAAATAATAACTTTTTACTTACTCTTGATTTCATTTTTCTACTTACTTCAGTCTGCACCAACATCATTTTGAATTCCACATTTACCATTCCTTATTTACTTTCTTATATACCTATAAATTCTCTAAAAATATGTTTTTATTCTATTTTTAAGTGTATTAAAGTTTATGACATGATATATAATTTTTGAGGAATTGGGTTTTTAATTCAATAATGTTTCTCCAGAACTCATCAGTTTGGTTGCCTAAAACTTTTATTTTGACTATTATACAAAATTCTACTTCTGTGTGATGTACCACAATTTATTCACTGCCATTTTTTGGCCTTTCAATTATTTCTAAGTTTGCAGTTGTCAACAGTGCTGCTATCTTTGTGCTTATCTTCTGTTACACATATAGGGTAGTTTTTCTTAGTTTTATATTTCGAAGGCAAATTTCTGGGCCAAATGGTATGTTTTCCTGGCTATAAGGATATTCAGGTTTAGGAGAAAATGTCTAAGTATTTTTCAAAATGGATGCACAAATTTCAGCTTCTTTCAGCAGTATGTAAGATATCTTTTAATTACATGTCCATTTAAATTCTTGATATTGTTCAATTTCTTATTTTTAAAAAAACAAATGAATCAAAAATAATATTTTGTAGTGATTTTGATTTTCATTTTTGTGATCACTAATAGTTTATGGAGCTCTGGTAGCATAGTGCCTAAGGCACTTGACTGCTAACCAGAAGGCTGGCGGTTCAAACCCACCAGTCACTCCTCGGAAGGAAGGTTGGGCATTCCTACTTCCATAGTGATACTGCCTTGGAAACCCAAGGAGGGGTTGCTATGAGTCGGGGCCGACTCAATGGCAAATAACAACAACAACAACAACAACAATAGTTTTAGCATTTCTTTATATGCTTATTGCCATGTTGTTGTTGTTATGTGCCATAGAGTAAGACCTGACTCATAGCGACCTCTCCTTGGGTTTCCCAGGCGGTATCACTACAGAAGTTGATTGCCCAACCTTCCTTCCGAGGAGTGGCTAGTGGGTTTGAACCACCAGCCTTCTGGTTAGCAGTCAAGTGCCTTAGGCACTATGCTACCAGAGCTCCTGTTTATTGCCATATATGGCTCCTATTTTTGAAATTACTATTCATGACTCTGATCCATTTTCTATTTAATTTTTACTTTGCTTTTCCTATTAATATGCAGGAGATCCTTATATATTCTTAATGCCAATATTTTGTCATTTGAGTGTAATACGGATATCTTCCAGTTTTTATCTAGATTTTGATTGATGAATGCTCTTAGTTTTAATATAGCCAAATTTATCTATCTTTTCTCGTGCAATCACTGCTTTTTACATTTAAGAAACCTTTCCCTATCTCAAAGTCAAAAAATATTCATTTATATTTTCTACTAAGAAGCCTAAGTTCTTAATATTTGTGGAGTCAATTTTTATACAGTATGAGGTAGTGATCTCATTTTCTCTTTATTCATATAGATAACCATGGTTCTCAAGCTTCATATATTAAACAAATCCACTATTACTCAGAGCTCTGGTGTCATATTTGTACAATATAAAAATGCTCCATACATGCTTGTGTCTGCTTTTAGTTTCTTTATTTTTTATACAAATATTATTATCTATCCCTGCTGCAATACCATACTATCTTAATTATTATGGATTCATAATAAGGACTATTATCTAGTAAGAAAAGTCACCCATCCTACACTTTTTAAAAAGAGCTCTGGCTGTATATAGGCTCTTTGGTCTTTCACATAAAGTGTAGATTAATCACAATAGGTAATATTGGAATTGAGCTTGTTGAATTCAATACTTTCTGTCGGCATTGCATTGGCTCTGTATTCCTACTTGGGAAAATTAGTATTTTTTATAATATTGAATTCTCTTGTTTATGTTTGGTAAATCTCAAGGTTGTTTTAAATTTTATTTTTAATAGCACTAAAAGATTTATAATATACCTGTAGAGACTTTGTATATTTTACATTAGATTTATTTTTGTATTCTTGTAAATGGTATTTGTATAATTCTAAATGGTCTCTTTTCATTATATGTGTTTTCTATTTCTTTGCTTTTGGTGTATATAAATGTGACATTTTATGCTTCATTTTGATATATTTATAGATTGTTTAGAATATTTTATGTAAATGGAAAGTCATCAAATAATTTTTTGCTTTTCTATTAGAAATACATTTTCCAACAGCATAAATTGCATCTGTACACGAGAGCCTTGTCAGATGGAATACACAGGAAGCAAGTTGACTACATCTGTAGAAAGAGATGATGGAGAAGCTCAATATCATCAGTCACTTCAAGGCCGGGGGCAAACTGCGGAACAGACCATCAGTTGCTCATATGCAAGTGCTAGCTGAAGCTGAAGAAAATTAGAGTTCACGAGAACCAAACTGTGAACTTGTATATGTTGTTGTTGTTGTTGTTATTTGCCGTCGAGTCGGCCCTGACTCACAGCGACCCCTCCTTGGGTTTCCGAGGCAGTATCACTACGGAAGTAGGATTGCCCAACCTTCCTGGAGCTCTGGTAGCATAGTGGCTAAAGC
>NW_006921772.1:5803017-5812926 GCF_000298275.1 Orycteropus afer afer | reverse complement strand
TAGTGGCTAAAGCACTTGACTGCTAACCAGAAGGCTGGCGGTTCAAACCCACCAGCCACTCCTCGGAAGGAAGGCTGGGCAATCCTACTTCCGTAGCGATACTGCCTCGGAAACCCAAGGAGGGGTCGCTATGAGTTGGGGCCGACTTGAAGGCATACAACAACAACACAGAACTTGTATATATCCCACCTAAATTGAGAGATCATCTAAAGAATAGATTTGTTGCACTGAACACCAATGACTTTAATTGAAGACCAGAGAAGTTGTGGGATAACATCAAGAACAACATACATGAAGAAAGAAAAAGTAGAAAAGGAAGAAAATACCAAAGTAAATGTTAGAAAAGACTCTGAAACTTGCTCTTGAAATGAGAATAGCTAAAGCAAATGGAAAAATGATGGAAAAGAGCTGAACAGAAGATATCAAAGGGTGACTTGAAAAGACAAAGTAAAATATTATAATAAAATGTGAAAAGAAGTCAAGTTAAAAAATGAAAAGGGGAAAAAATCCTTCACATTTCTCAAGCTGAAAATACTGAAGAAAACATTCCAATCCTTGAGTTGCAAAGAGAAAAGTTTCTATGGGTAAATATTAAACAACATGGGAAGTGTCAGAAGAAAATGGAAGGAATATAGAGAATCACTGTACCAAAAAGAATTGGTTGGTCTTCAAACATTCTAGGAGTAACATATGATCAAGAACTAATGATATTGAAGAAAGAAGTCCAAGATGTACTGAAGGAAATGGTGAAAAACAAGGCTTCAGGAATTGATGAAATACCAGGTGAGATCATTCACAAATGAATGCAATACTAGAAGCACACATTCATCTATAGCAAGAAATTTGTAAGACAGCTACCTTGCTAACTACCTGGAAGAGATCTATATTTGTGCCCATTCCAAAGAAAGATTATCCAACAGAATGAGGAAAATTATTGAGCAATGTGAATAATATTACACAAAAATAATATTTTGTTGAAAGTAATTCAAAATTGGTTGCAGCAGTATATAGGCAGGAAACAGCCAGAAATTCAAGATGGATTCAGAAGATGTGGAACAGGGGATATTGTTGCTGATGTCAGATAGATCTTGTCTGAAAGCAGAGAATGCCAAGAAGATGTCTACCTGTGTTTTATTGACCCTGCAAAGGCATTCGACTTATGGATAATATTGCAAAGAATGGGAATTCCAGAACACTTAATTGTGCTCATGAGGAAACTGTACATAGACCAAGAGACAGTTGTTTGAGCAGAACAAGGGGAACAAGTCTTTTAAAATGAGAAATGATGTGCATCAGGGTTGTAACCTTTCACCATACTTATTTAATGTGTGTTGTTGTTAGGTGCTACTGAGTCAGCTCAGCCTCATGGCGACCACATGCACAACAGAATGAAACACTGTGTGGTCCTGTGCCATCCTCACAATCTCTGCTATATTTGACATCATTGGAGCAACAGTGTCAATCCATCTCATTGAGGGTCTTCCTTTTTTTTTTTTTTGCTGACCCTCTACTTTACCAAGTATGGTATCTTTCTCCAGGGACTCATCCCTTCCAATATGACCAAAGTATGTGAGACAAAAACTGGATATTCTCACTTCTAAGGAGCATTCGTACTGTACTTCTTCCAAGATAGATTTGTTCTTTTTTCTGACACTTCATGGGATTTTCAGCATTCCTTGCCAACACCACAATGAAAAGTATCAATTCTTCTTCTATCTTCTGTATTCACTGTCTAGCTTTCACATGTGTATGAGGCTAATGAAAATACCATGGCTTGTGTCTGGCATACCTTATTTTACTAGGAAGTGACATCTTTACTCTTATACATTTTAAAGAGGATGTTTGCAGCAGATTTGCCTAATACAATATGATGTCTGATTTCTTGACTGCTGCTTCCATGGGATTTGATTGTGGATGCAAGTAAAATGAAACCCTAATAACTTCAATATTTTCTCCATTTATCATGATGTGGCTCATGAGTCCAGTAGTGAGCAATTTTCATTTCTTTATGTTAAGGGTTAATCCATACTAAAAACTGCAGTATTTGATTTTCATCAGTAAATGCTTCAAGTCCTCTTTGTTTTCAGCAAGCAAGATTGTATCATCTGCATATCACAGGTTGTTAATGAGTCTTTCTCCAATTCTGTTGCTGTGTTCTTCTTCATAAATTCTAGATTTTTGGATTATTTGCTCAGCACACAGATTGAATAAGTACAGTGAAAGGATACAATCATGAAGCACAACTTTCCTGATTTTCAACCATGCGCTATCTCCTTGTTCTCTTTGAACAACTTCCACTTGGTCTGTGTACATGTTCCTGAGGAGCACCATTAAGTGTTCTGGAATTCTTTGCAATGTTATCCATAATTTGTTATGATCCACACAGTGTGATGCCTTTGCATGATCAATAAAGCACAGGTAAACATTTTTTCTAGTAATCTTTTTTTTCAGTCAGGATCCATCTGATACTGGTATTGAGATCCCTCTTTCCACATCCTCTTCTGAATCCAGCTTGAACTTCTGGCAGTTACCTGTCAATATTGCTGCAACCATTTTTGAATTATTTTCAGTAAAATTTTATTTGCATGTGATATTACTGATATTGTTTGATAATTCTACACTCTGTTGAATCACCTTTATTTCGAACGGGTACAAATATGGATATTCTAGAGTTGGTTAGCCAGGTCGCCATCTTCCAAATTTCTCGTCATAAACTAGTGAGTACCTGCAGCACTGCATCTGTTTGTTGAATTATCTCAATGGATATTCCATCAATTCCTGGAGCCTTGTTTTTCATCATTTCTTCAGTGCAGCTTGGACTTCTTCCTTCAATACCATTGGTTCTTGATCATATGCTACCTCCTGAAAGGGTTAAATGTCATCCAACTCTTTTTGATACAGTGACTCTGTGTATTTCTTCCATAGAATCCGTCAACATTGTAACTTGAAGCTTCATTTTTTTTTCCCTTCATTTCTTGCAGTTTTAAAATATGGACTGTAACTTCCCTTATGGTTTCCTAATTCCAGGTCTTTGCACATTTCATTAAAATACTGTACTTCATCTACTTGAGTTGCCCTGTGAAATATTCTGTTCAGCTCTTTTGTTTCATCACTTCTTTCATTCACTTTTCCTACTTTACATTCAAAGGCAAGTTTCACAATCTCGTTTGACATTCATTTTTGCCTTTTCTTTCTATCTTATAATTTTAATGACATTTTGCTTTCTTCATGTATGATGTTCTTTTTTTCTTTTTCTTTTTATTGTGATTTGGGTGAAAATTTACAGAGCAAATACACTTTCCATGCAGCAGTTCACATATACTTTGTCTCATGACATTGACCACAGTTTACCACAATGCAAAAGCTCCCCTCCCACTTCCTCCCCATAGTTACCCCTTCCCAGTGTCCATCCCTCCATGCACTCATGCCCCCTGAGCTGTCTCCCTATGCATAAGCAGCCCTTCTTTCTCCCATGATTGTTCTCTCCAAAGAGTGTATCTACCTCAGGTAAATGTTCAACTCATATGCCTGATTTTTGTTTGTCTGGAAACCAGAGGTGTGGGTTCAATTCCAGACCTGAAGGGCAGCTAGGGGCCATAGTCTCAGTGGTTCCACCAGGCTCTATTGGGCTAGCAAAACTGGTCCTGCCCTCCTTTTTATTTTCCAAATGATTTTGAGTTTTGTTCCACATTGTTCTCCCTGTCTATCCAAGATCTCCTACATAGATCCTCTTCCAAGTGATTGACAGTAGTAGCTGGGTACCATCTAGTTCTTCTGGTCTCATAGTCCTATGGGCTGCAGATCGGATGGTGTACTGGTCGCTAGGACTAATTGTTTCCATGAATTTTTGTTTTTCTTCATTCTTCTTGGCTCTGGACAAGGAGAAACCCATCATTGCATCTAGATGGCAGCTTGCAAGCTTTTAAGATCCCAGTCACTACTTGCCACAGTAGGAGATGGAACAATATTTTGTGTGGTATGTTATGCCAATTGAGCTGGATGTCCTTTGTGACTATGGTCCTGAGCCAACAGGTTCAACTACTCAGTCCCTCTGGGTAGCTGGCTGTGACCAAGCAGTGACCACAACCTTGCCCCTTGTCAGCTCCATTATACACCTGGGAATTCAGATCATACACATGAAGTTATAGGACCACTGTCTTCTGACCCTATACATGTTGTTGGGTGCACTCCCCACTTCAGAGACATACCTAATATTTCAGCCTGTCCACCCATCTATCCACCCATATACCCATGTTTGCCTTCACTGACCACACCATACTATATGTGCAAAAGGGTTCATCTTTGTTGTCTGTACTTCCCACATATCTCTCTGTGTCTTTCTCTTCCTCAATGCCACTATATTGATCACTCACATTTGGTACATTGCCCTTCTCTTCACCCTAATCAAAACTTATCTCTATCTATCTAACAGTATTCCCTCCCCTCCAAATGCACCCCTGGTAACCAACAAAGAAAATGTCCTTCCATAGATAAGCATTTCCTTGACTTTTACAAGAACGGACTAATACAATATTTGTCCTTTTGTGATTGACTTATTTCACTCAGCATAATGTCCTCCAAGTTCATCCACATTATGCGGTGTTTTGCAGATTCTACATTATTCTTTAGGGTTGCATAGTATTCCATTGTGTGTATGTACCATAGTTTGGCTATCCATTCCTCAGTTGATGGACACCTAGTTTGTTTCCATCTTTTGGCTATTGTAAATAGTGCCGCGATGAACATGGGTGTGCATATGTCTGTTCTTGTCATGGCTCTCACTTCTTTAGGATATATACCTAGTAATGGAATAACTGGGTCAAATGGTATTTCTAGTTCCAACTTTTGAAGGAATCACCATACTGCTTTCCACAATGGTTGTACCACTTTACAGTCCCACCAGCAGTGTATGAGAGTCCCAATCTCTCCACATCCTTGTCAGCATTTTTTATTTTCTGTCTCATTGAACTTTGCTACTAGTGTTGGAGTAAGATGGTATCTCATTGTTGTTTTGATTTGTATCTCTAATAACTAATGATCGTGAGCATTTCTTCATTTTTTTGTTGGCTTTAATATCATCCTTGGTGAAGTGTCTATTCATGTCTTCTGCCAATTTTTAATTGGATTGTTTGTCTTTTTGTTATTGAGGTGTTGGTGTTCTCTAATGACATTTTGCTTTTTCATGCATGATGTTCTTGATGTCATCCCACAACTCATCTGGTCTTTGGTCATTAGTGTTCAATGTGTAAAATCTGTTCTTAATAGGGTCTATAAATTCAGGTGGCATTCAAGGTAGTATTTGGCTCTCATGGACTTGTTCTCTTTTCCTTCAGTTCAGCTTAAACTTGCTGATGAGCAATTGATGGTCTGTTCCACAGTCAGCTCCTGGCCTTGTTCTGACTGATGTTACTAAGCTTTTTCATTGCTTCTTTGAGAAGATGTAGTCAATTTTATTTCTGTGTATTACATCTGGTGAGGTCCATTTATACTGTTGAAAAATGATATTTGCAATGAATAAGTTGTTGGTCTTGCAAATTTCTGTTATGTGATTTCTGTCATCATTTCTGTCACTAAGGTTATTTTCCAACTAAACATTCTTCTTCTCTGTTTCCAATTTTTGTATTCCATCACCAGTTATTATCAGTACATCTTGATTGAATATTTAATCAAATTCAGACTGCATAAGTTGGTAAAAAATTTTAATTTCTTCATCTTTAGCTTTAGTGGTTAATTCATAAATTTGATAATAGTATTAGCTCTTCTTCCTTGCAGGCATATGGATATTATCCTTTTGCTAACAGCATTACACTTCAGGATAGATCTTGAAATATTCTTTTTACCATGAATGTATGTGATTTTTCTTCAAGTTGTCATTCCTAGCATAGCAGATCATATGATTGTCTGATTCAAAGTGGCCAACACCAGTATATTTCACCTTACTAATGCCTAAGATATTGATCTTTATGTCTTCCACTTCATTTTTGACAATTTTAAATAATCCTAGATTCATTATTCATGCATTCCATATTCCAATTAATAAAAATGTTTACAGCCTTTCCTTTTCATTTTGAGTCTTGCTCCATCAGCAAATTAATATTCCAGAAACTCTACTCAATTTGTATCATTAACGTTGACTACTTTGAGGAGGCAGAT
This sequence comes from Orycteropus afer afer, assembly GCF_000298275.1. NCBI lineage: Eukaryota > Metazoa > Chordata > Mammalia > Tubulidentata > Orycteropodidae > Orycteropus > Orycteropus afer. Next base: position 5,806,773 of record NW_006921772.1, on the reverse strand, counting down.
CTTTCCCAGTCATATTTTATGTGCCTTCCAACCTGGATGGCTCATTTCCAGGACTATATTAGAAAAAGTTTCACTATTATTCATGAAGTTTTCCAGTAAGATATCAAACAGTATTTCATTACTTTTCAAAGGTTTTCAGTGGCCATTTTTTTTTTAAGAAGTGGATGGCCGTGTCCTTCTTTCCAGCTTGTCTTAATCTGGCAGCTCCACTGAAACCTGTCCACCATGGATGACCTTACTGGCACTTGAAATACTGGTGGCATCAGTGGCTGCAAGCATCAGTGCAACACACAAGCCATCACAGTATGACATACTGTGAGATGAGTGGTGGTATTCAATCTGTATGCTGATCAAATAACCTGAGATGCTGGACTATATGAAGAAGAACATGACATCAGGATTGGAGGAAGACTCATTAACAACCTGGAATACACAGATGACACAACATTCCTTGGTGAAAGCCAAGAGGACTTAAAGCACTTAGTGATGAAAATCAAAGACTACAGCCTTCATTAAGGATTACACTTCAACATAAAGAAAACAAAAAATTCCACACAATTAAATCAATAATCAACATTATGACACATGGAGAAAAGATTGAAGTTGTTAAGGTTTTAATTTTACTTGGAGCCACAATCAACATCCGTGGAAGCAGCAGTCAAGAAATCAAAGGACACAATGCAGTGGGCAAATCTGCAAAAAAAACTCTTTAAAGTTTTAAGAAGCAAAGATGTCACATTGAAGACTAAGATACACCTGACTCAAGCCATAGAATTTTCAATAGCCTCATTTGTATTTGCGTGTAAAAGCTGGACAATGAATAAGGAAGACTGAAGAAGAATTGATGCATTTGAATGGTAGTGTTCTCCAAGAATATTGAATATACCATGGAGTGCCAGAAGAACAAATCTATCTTGGAAGAAGTGCAGCCAGAATGCTCCTTAGAAACAAGGATGGCAAGAATTCCTTGTTCATACTTTGGTAGTGTAATCAGGAGGGACCAGTCCCTGTAGTGGATATCATGCTTGGCAAAGTACAGGGTCTGTGAAAAAGAGAAAGACCTCAAAAAGATAGATTGACATTGTGGCTTCTCCAAAGGGGTCAGAAAAAAACAATGATTGTAAGGATCCTAAAGGAGCAGACAGGTTTTAGGTCTGTTGTACAGGTAGTCACTATGTGTAGAAACAGACATGACAACACTTAACAACCTAACAATAAGAACATGCTTATGTCCCTAATACCTTTTTCATTTCATCTCAGACTACTCAGAACAGCTGGAAAAAAAAAATAGGAGTGGGGGTAGTACTCATCCTTAACTACTTCTTATTTTTAAGTGATTGCTTCTTTGTTGGTACCTTACTAAGATGATGCTCCCTTTAAGTGTTTATAAACACTCTTTGTTAAGTTTTGGAAGTTCCAATCTAATTACTAACTATTTACCTTTTTTTTTTTTTTTTTACTAAGTATTTACATTAATACATATAGAATTTTTCTTTTTTTTCTTTTTTTTGCATATTATTATGTTGTCCAATTCCCCATATTTTTATTAGAGCCCATTTTGCCTTACTGGGGAAAGTTTTCTATGACTTTTGACTCTAAACTCAGTAATTTTTGCTCCATTCTCTGAGTTATTCTTCTCTGAGTATAAAAAGGTCATATTTGTGTTTGAGTAGCTTTTAAAAACTCTTTTTTCACCATAAAAATCAGGGACCAAGATGTCTATTCTCGTTGTGAAAAATCTTTATTCATTCCAGTACACATGATGCAGCTCCTTTAAAAGTTTTTTAAATTTACTGTGCCTTAGATTATATTTCATTAGACAAATGCTAAATCTAGGCAATGAAAAAGACTTGAATCACTCATGATTGAAGATAAAAGACTACAGTCTTCAGTATGGATTACTCCTCAACATAAAGAAAACAAAAAACCGCATAAATGGACTAATAAACAACATCATGATGAAAGGAGAAAAGATTGAAATTATCAGAGATTTCATTTTGCCTGGATCCACAACCAATACCCATGGAAGCCACAGTCACGAAATCAGATGATGTATTGCACTGGTGATGTATTTCGTTCTGCTGTGCGTGGGGTCGCTATGAGTCGGAAATGACTCGACGGCACTTAACAACAACATTGCACTGGGCACATCTGCTGCAAAAGACCTATTTAAAGTTCTTAAGAGCAAAGATGTCACTTTGAAGACTAAGATGCCCCTGACCCAAGCCATGGTATTTCCCGAAGCCTCATATCTATGTGAAATCTGGAAAATAAATTAAAAAAAAAAACAAAAAACACTGAAAAATTTATGCATTTGAATTATAGTTTTTGAGAAGAATATTGAAAATACCACGGACTGCCAGAAGAAAAATCTACCCTGGACGAAGTACAGCTGGAATGCTTCTTAGAAGTGAGAGTGGCCAAACTTTGTCTCAGGTACTTTGGTCATGTTGTCAGAAGGGACCGGTCCGTGAAGAAGGATATCATGCTTGGTAAATAGAAGGTCAGTGGAAAAGGGGAAAACCTTTAATGAGAGGAATTGACACACTGGCTACAACAATGTACTATACATAGCAAAACTTGTGAGGATGGTGAAGGGCCTGTATTCTGGTGTACATAGGGTCAGTATGAGTCAGAACCAACTTGATAGCATCTAACAACAACAACAAAGATCTATGCATATCTTCAATACAAGCTCATTTCTACTTTGTGCCAAAAAGGCAAAGTATTATGGAATAATGCTCTTAAACTTCTTAGAAGCCATTTTTCTAGCTGAGAAGTTACAAGGGGCCATCTGCTTAAATTTGTCTGAGGTCTTAATAAAGTGTCTAAAAGCTGCACTCATGACTTGAGAGGTCAAATAGATTTTAGAATAAAATTTTAGAATAAAACCCTTTACAGCTCTTATTTGGTTAACTTCAATTAATTTCATTGGTTAAATAAATGAAAAGTCAAGAAAATCTGATTCCTAGAAAAAAACTAGCAATAAAACCTTGAATATTTCAATTAGAGCAAATAGAAGATAAAGTAAAATAAGCAATCAATTGTGTTTCATTTCTTAAATGGCTGTGTTTGTGGCACACTTCTAGAACTGGTTAATTTTCCCCTTTACTTTTCAAATGTGAAGACATTCAGGTGAGAAGACAAGAATCTAATTTTTCTGCCTCTTTAGTTTTATATATATTTTTAAGGGGTCAGTACACTGTCTTCATTCTTCTTTTAATCTGTCAGTTTCTGAAAGGACCAGGTATAAAACCTTATATACTATGATTGGCTCTATATAGAGATAGTATATATACTATTCCTACTGTATTTTTTCCTGCAAAATGTCACTGGAACAACTGAAGAAGGGAACAGGATTTCACATAAAAAGTATGATCATTAGCTGCTCGACTGGATTAATTAGAGTGGGTTATTTTACTTGTACTATTTAATTATCATAATAATTACTGATACATTTAAAAATTCAGTTGATGGCTTTAAAAATTAAAAGTAAATTTTTATTCATTTAAAGCCATGGAAAGGAAGACTGCTTCTGGATAAATTCAATGTCTAAGGAAGGGACTCACAAATCTACTTAAATGAAAAGATCAGCCATATAGACTTCTAGTAAATCAAAAGCTAACCAGCCATGACTGTTTCATTATTTCCAAGTGAAAGGCAATCTCTAGAAATTGTGTGCTTATGACTAATATAATTTGAATGGTCTGTTTTTATTTCCTTGCCAAATGCTGTCTGCAAAAAAAAAAAAAAAAA
>NW_006921772.1:5800165-5801865 GCF_000298275.1 Orycteropus afer afer | reverse complement strand
GAGAGACAACATAATAAGGATGAGGTTTCCTAAATTGGTTCTCACAGGTTCTCTCTCTCTCTTTCTCTCTCTCTCTCTCTCTATATATATAAGCTTTACTCGTTTTGTTTCTCTAGAGAACCCAGTCTAACACATTTGGTACTGGGAGTGGTTCAAGGGAGATAAGATCATAAAGATGGGCTTCCTAAATTGGTTCTCCAGTTTGAATAATCTTAGAAACATTAGTGACCCTGCCTCTGTTAGTAAAGAGGGCCCTGCTAATCCTTGGCATGAGGTGGCAACATTAATATGTGAAATAGCACCATCAATAGATCAAGTACTTGTGAGAAGTTACCCTCTGGGTGATGGGATATTTGATAATTTTCTGCAATTTTGTTAGCATGAGGAGTATAAGGAAGCTGGTTGGTTGGTCCTACTTACACTAGACAAAGTGGTGAAAGAGCGATATGAGCTCAGAGCTGCTGAGTCTTGGCTTAAGTGTCACATAAAAGACCTCAGTGCTTCTAGTTGTGCTCTGAAAGAAAGCCTTATATATTCTAGTAACAGAGCCGATATTGCTGAAAACCAAACTCAGAGTCTTATGGTAAGGGTGGCTGAATTACAATGACAATTAAATTGCCAACCCAGAATACTGTCTGACATTAAAGTGAGGGCATTGATTGGGAAAAAATGGAATCCTGGAAGGTGGAATGGGGACATATGGACAGATACTCAGGAAGATCAGGATATGGAGCCTGTAAATTCTGTTGAATCCCTCTCATCTGAATGGATTACTGTAAAGCCATTATCCCCTCCACCTCAGTTTGATGGGATTAGCCAAACTGGTCCTGCTGGGTCACTGCCTGAGGCAGAGGCCATGGAAGACATTCCTGAATGCACCCATTGTTTCTACAAGACCCATGTTGTTGTTGTTGTTTTTATGTGCCATCGAGTCAGACCCTACTCATAGCGACCCCTCCTTGGGTTTCCGAGGCAGTATCACTATGGAAGTAGATTGCCCCATCTTCCTTTCGAGGAGTGGCTGGTGGGTTTGAACCACCAGCCTTCTGGTTAGCAGTCAAGTGCCTAGGCACTAAGTTACCAGAGCTCCTAGCTAAAGCTAAGTTCAAGCTAGCCCCAAAAGGTGAAATAGAACGTGTGACTGAGGAGGTAGTATGCTATACCTGAAAAGACCTATTTGATTTTGCTAACATGTACAGACAGAAACCTGGAGAATATGTATGGGAATGGCTACCGAGGGTGTGGGATAATGGTGCAAGGAATGTAAGATTGGATCAGTCTGAGTTTATTGATTTTGGCCCACTAAGTACTAGATTCTTCATTCAATGTTTCAGCTCAAGAGGTTAGGATAGGATCTGATAGTTTATTTGATTGGCTTACTGAGGCATGGATTATGTGGTGGCCTACATTAAGTCAAGTTGAAGTACTAGACCTGCCTTGGTATAATGTAGAAGAAGGTATCCAGAGGCTTAGGGAAATTGGCCTGTTAGAATAGAGTTATCAGATTAGACCTCTAGAGCCAGAAATGGAGAGTCCAGAATATACACAAATTTACTCTTCACCAGTACGGTGAAGAATAAATTTGTGAAGGGAACTCCAGCATCCTTGAAGACTGCTGTGATTGCTATTTTATGTAAACCTGATTTGACAGTGGGAACTGCCCTAATTGAACTAAGACACTTAACTACAATGGGGCTGAT
>NW_006921772.1:5767784-5788003 GCF_000298275.1 Orycteropus afer afer | reverse complement strand
TGGCAGGTTGATTATATTTGACCACTTCCATCATGGAAAGGACAGCGTTTTGTTCTTACTGGAATAGATACTTATTCTGGATATGGATTTGCCTTCCCTGCATGCAATGCTTCTGCTAAAACTACCATCCATGGACTTACAGAATGCCTTATCCACCGTCATGGTATCCCACACAGCATTGCTTCGGATTAAGGGAATCATTTCACAGCAAATGAAGTGTGGCAATGGGCTTATGCTCATGGAATTCACTGGTCTTATCATGTTGCCCATCATCCTGAAGCAGCTGGCTTGATAGAACGATGGAATGGTCTCCTAAAAACACAAGCTAGGTGGCAATACCTTGAAGGGTTGGGGCAATGTTCTCTAGGAGGCTGTATATGATCTAAACTAGCATCCAATATATGGTTCTGTTTCTCCAATAGCCAGGATTCATGGGTCCAGGAACCAAGGGGTGGAAACAGGAGAGGTACTACTCACTATTACCCCTAGTGACCCACTCAAAAAATTTTTCCCTCCTGTCCCTGCTACCCTATGCTCTGTGGGTCTGGAGATCTTAGTCCCAAAGGCAGGAACACTCCCACCTGGAGACATAATACTGATTTCATTGAACTGGAAATTAAGAATGCTACCCAGTCATTTTGTCTTCCTCATGCCTCTAGATCAACAGACATAGAAGGCATTACTGTACTATCTGGTGTGATAGATTCTGATTACCAAGGGGGAAATTGGATTGGCTTTACATAATGGAGGTAAAGAAGAATATATCTGGAATACAGGAGATTCTTTAGGATGTCTCTTAGTACTCTCATGTCCTGTGATTAAAGTCAATGGAAAATTATAGCAACCCAATTCTTATATGACTGCTAGTGGCCCAGACCCTTTAGGAATGAAGGTTTGGGTCACCCCACCAAGCAAAGAACCATGACCAGATGAGGTGCTTGCTGAGGGCAAGGGAAATACAGATTGGGTGGTGGAAGAAGGTAGTTCTGAATATCAGCTACAACCACATGACCAGCTGCAGAAACCAGGACTGTGATTGTTATATTTCTTCATTGTATATTTGCATCAAATATTTTTGTTTACTTCTGTTATGAACTGTGAAATGTAAATAAGGTTAATGCATTTTGGTTGTACATATGTTAACATATCATGTTAGGTGCAAGTATGACTTTATAATTGACCTTATTTAGAGATTATATATGGTTAAGAAGATGTGTACTACTGCCAAGTTGACAAGGGGCAGACTGTGATAGTTGGAGCTGTGTGTCAACTTGGCTGGACCACAATTCTATGTGGTGTAAGCTGTTGTGGTGTGGTTATTCCCATGATGGGATCAGATGGTTATATTTTGAGCAGGCAATCTGTTGAAATGGAGTTTCCCTAGGGGTGTGGCCTGCTTCCAGTATATCTATGGGCATTCCAGGAAAAGAGACATTCTTCCATGGATTGGGATTCTGTTGTGTTGCCTACAACTGTCCATGAGTGAACAATCCACAATTTGGCCTGGAGATCTTGGATTCATCATTCGTTGGAGTCAACAGCCAGTGTACTGCCTACCAGCCTTGAGCTCCTCAGCCCCTGTGACAGCAAGAGTTGGGAAAAACCTCCAGCTTGATGTGGAAATGCCTCCAGCTTGACATTTGATCCAGGAACTTTAGACTTGCCAGCTTCTATAAGTGTGTGACCCATTTTCCTCAGATAAATTTCTCTATATATACACACACACACTATATATATAATAAGCTTTACTGGTTTTGTTTCTCTAGAGAACCCAGTCTAACACATCCATTGAGATGTTTCAACAAATAGATGGCATGCTGGAGGCACACACTCATCTATGCCAAGAAATTTGGAAGACAGCTACCTGACCAACTAACTGAAAATGATCCATATTTGTGGCCATTCCAAAGAAAGGTTATCCAACAGAATGTGAAAATTGTCAAACAATATCACTAATATACATGCAAGTAAAATTTTGCTGACTATAATTAAAAAACAATTCAGCAATATACTGACAGAGAACTTCCAAATATGCAAGCTGGATTCAGAAGAGGATGTGGAATAAGAAATATCATTGCTGATCTCAGATGGATCTAGGTTGAAAGCAGAGAATACCAGAAAAGTGTTTACTTGTGTTTTATTGACTATGCAAAAGCATTAGACTGTGTAGATCATAACAAATTATGGATAACATTGAGAAGAATGGGAATTTGAGAACACTTAATTGTGCTCATGAAGAACCTGTGCATAGAGCATGAAGCTGTCATTTGAACAGAACAAGGGAGTACTGCATGATTTAGGATCAGGAATAGAGTGCATCAGGGTTGCATCCTTTCACCATATGTATTTGGTCTGTTTGCTGAACAGATAGTCTAAGAAGTTGGAATATATGAAAAAGAACATAGCATCAAGATTGCAGGGACACTCATTAACAACCTGAGATATGCAGATGACACAGCTTTATTTGCTGAAATTGAGGTTGCCTTGAGCACTTGCTGATGAAGATTAAAGACTAAAGTCTGCAGTATGGATTACATCTCAACATAAAGAAAACAAAAATCCTCATAACTGGACCAATAAACAACATCACAATAAACAGAGAAAAGATTGTAGTTGTCAAAGATTTCATATTACTTGATTCCACAATCAATACCAATGGAAATAGCAGTCAAGAAATCAGACAGTGTACTTCACTGGGCAAATCTGCTGCAAAAGACCTCTTTAAATTGCTGGAGAGCAAAGATGTCTCTTTGAAACTAAGGTGAACCTAACCCAAGTCCTAGTATTTTCAATCACTTCATACGCAAGTGAAAGCTAGACAGTTAATAAAGAAGACAGAAGAAGAGTTGATGCTTTTGAGTTGTGGTGTTGGCAAAGAATACTGAAGGCACCAAGGACTGCTAGAAGAACTAACAAATCTGTCCTGGAAGAAGTGCAACTAGAATGATCTTTGGAAGTGAGAATGGCCAGCTTTTGTCTTTTGTCAGAAGGGACCATTTCCTGGAGAAGGATATCATACTTGGTAAAGTGGAGGGTCAACAAAAAAGGGGAAGACCCTCAATGAGTTGGATTGATACAATGGCTGCCAGGTATAGCAAGAATTGTGAGGCTGGCACAGGACCAGGCAGTGTTTCCTTTGTTGCACATAGGATAGCTATGAGTTGAAGCCAACTTGATGGCACCTAACAACAACAGCAACTATATGCCAAGTTAGGCACAGAAAATACTAGGACACTGCATTAGTGGAAGACTTCTGTACAGGAGAAGGAACGATAGCAAAGACTTTGTACTTGAAAGAATACACTTTCATTGTGTTTTATGATTGTGAAACTTATTTCAGATGGGCACAAATTTCATACTACTCATAATGTAAATCTGACTTTTTTATGATAAAATAAAATGAGATATTAAAAACTTGTTCTTAGAGTGAAGTAACAGTGAACTATGTATCTATAAGGTATTATTTTCATTATTTATTAGAAATTCAAATTTGTGACCTTTAATTCTCTATGTAGCTGCTTATATCCTTCATACAATAAGAGTTTTTTTTTTTTTTAATTAATTTTTTATTTATTTATTTTTAATTGGGTGAAGATTTACAGAGCAAATTCACTTTCCATACAGCAGTCACATATACTTTGTCTCATGCCATTGACCACAGTTTACCACAATGCAACAGCTCCCCTCCCACTTCGTCCCCATAATTACCTCTTCCCAGTGTCCATCCCTCCATACTCTCCTGCGTCCTGAGCTGTCTCCCTGTGCATAAGCAGCCCTTCTTTCTCCCATGATTGTTCTCTCCAGGGCGTGTGTCTATTTGAGGTAAATGTTTAACTCATATGCGTGTCTTTTGTTTGGCTGGAAACCACAGGTTTGGGTTCAATTCCAGACCTGAAGGGCAACTAGGGGCCACAGTCTCAGTGGTTCCACCAGGCTCTATTGGACCAGCAAACCTGGTCCTCACCTTCTTTTTTTTTTTTTTTGCCTCCAAATGATTTTGAATTTTGTTCCACATTGTTCTCCCTCTCTATCCAGGTTCTCCTACATCCCTTCCAAGTGGATGACAGTGGTAGCCAGGCACCATCTAGTTCTTCTGGTCTCATAGTTGTATAGGTTGCAGATTGGATGGTGTACCAGTTGCTACGACTGATTGTTTCCAATAATTTTGGTTTTCTTCTTTCTTCTTTGCTCTTGATGAGGAGAGACCGACCGTTGAATCTAGATGGCAGCATTTCCTTAAAAAAGTGAAAATAGAAATACTATTTGAGACAACAATTTCATTACTAGGAATATATTCTAAAGAGGCGAGAGACAGAACAGACATATGTACACCCATGTTCAACACAGCAAAATTCACTATAGCAAAGAGATGGAAACAACCTAAATGCCTATCAATAGATGAATGGATAACAAAATAATGGTACATTCACACAATGGAATACCATGCTACATTAAAGAACATAAAGAATACATGAATCATTTTACAACATGGATGAACCTGGAGGACATTATGCTAGTAAAATAAATCACGGAAGGACAAATATTGTATGAGCCCATTACTGTAAAAACTCAAAGAAGGGTGTGCTTAGAGAAGAGAACTTAATTTGTAGGTTACCAGGGATGAGAGGGAAGAGGAGAGGATAATTTCAGACTAGTTGGGGGACACACGCTGAGTTGGGTAAGGGGAGGGATGGTATGGAAAGAGTCTATGACCAACGTGATAACACTGGAGAAAGGGAGGACACTGAATTGTGCACATGAGATATAGATGACAGAGGCTAATTCCATTCTTCATTCATATCCACAATACTGCATTACCACTAACACCAAACACTGGGTTACAGATAAATACATAGACGACTGAGAAGATCAGATGGGGTTTGATGAACAAGAGTATACTCTAGACCAATGATAGATTCAGCTGAGGGTAGTAATCTTGCACAGATACTAGTGATACAAAATAACTACAATTATTACAGAATCAACAGAAGACAGACATGGAGCAATCCCTCATAGACTGCCAGACACCTTGGGAGAGAGAACCACTGATATGCTGACTTAGGACCATAGTATTAGGGGACACCAGGTTCAACTGACACAACATAATACATAAAAATCTTTTTCCACAACCTAATTTGGTGAGTAGCGACTGGGGTCTTAAAAGATTCAAGTAGCCATCTAAGATTCAGCTAATGGTCTCCTTTCATCAGATGTGAAGAAGAGTGAAGAAAACCAAGGGCGTTTGGAAACAATCAGCCGTAGGATATGATGAACCTTGAGACCAGAAGAACTAGATGGTGCCTGACTACCAATGCCAACCGCTGGGAAAGGGATCAAAACTGAAGATCCTGGATAAAGTGAGAGGAAAAGCGTGGAACAAAATTCAAAAACACAACAATGACCAGAATTACTGGTCAGATGGAGTCTGGTGGGATCCTCAAGACTATGGCCCTGGGATATACCTGGGGCCTGGGATAAAACTCACTCACTCTCAAGGGCATAGTAAGACTTACCTGCAGAACACCCAACCCAGGGTGATGCACCCACCTATTCTATGGATATATACCCCTTGGAGCAATTGGCCATGGGGCACCAGAGGGGCAACATTCACATAGAAGAAAAACTGCACAGAGAGGAATGCATAACTAAGAAGGGCACAGGGATGGGTGGGTCAATGGGAAGGAAGAGGATGAGAATGGGTTAGGGAGGGGGATGGTAATTGGGGAGTGAAACCAATTGTACATGAACTGTTGAATGTAAAACAAATTCTGCTCTGTAAATTTGCACCCAAAACACACAAAAAATATTTTTTATGTGGTATTTCTATTTTGTCTGTTGAATCAGAATTGACTGGAGAATACACAACAACTTATGTTTTGGTTTGGGGAAACCAAATCTGTAATCTGTGCAAGATTACTACCCTCAGCTGAATCTATCATTGGTCTAGAGTATACTCTTGTTCATTGGGGAAAGACTGGCCAGAGTCTCCACTTCTGTGGGGCTAGAGCAGTGTCCTTCTGTCTCTTGCTCAGGGTTTGTCAGAAGAAATGTGTCAGTAATCATAAGGCAGCAGAGGAGGCATGAGGTCTTCAAAGCTTGTGAACAGTCATCTAAGATACAATTATTGATCTCTATGTGTCTGGAGTAAAAGGGAAAGAAAGAAACCAAAGACCTAAAGAAGAAACTAGTCTACAGGACTAACAGTCTATATGAACCATAGACTCACCTACTTTGATAGCAGAAGAACTAAACAGTTCCAAGCTACCACTGCTGACTATTCTGACCAGGGACACAATAAATGGTCCCAGATATAAAGGGAAAAAAAATGGAGAGCAAAACTCAAATTCTAAAAAAAATCCCAGACTTATTGGACCAGTAAGAGCTCTGGTAGCACAGTGCCTAAGGCACTATGACTCAACTGCACATAACAACAACAAGAAGAAGACTGAGGGAATCCTTGAGACTTGCCCTAAACCAAAAAATCCAAACTCATTGCTGTTGAGTGAATTCAACTCACAGTAACCCCTCCTTGGGTTTCTGAGGTGGTATCTCTATGGAAGTAGGTTGCCCAACCTTCCGAGTAGTGACTGGTGGGTTTAAACCACCAACCTTCTGGTTAGCAGTCAAATGCCTTAGGCATTATGCCACCAGATTTTCCCAGGAATGCTCTTTAAACATGGAATTCAAACCGTTCCCAAAGGTCACCTATCAGCCAAAAGACAGTCACTCATAAAATAAATAATATCAACCCTGTGTCTTATGCGTCTCTAAACAAACAGTCAGTTAAATGATGTTGTTGTTATGTTAGATGTTTTGTTATGTGCCCTTGAGTCAGACCTGACTCATAAAGACCCTTCCTTGGGTTTCTGAGATGGTGTCACTATGGAAGTAGATTGCCCAATCTTCCTTCCCAGGAGTGACTGGTGGGTTTAAACCGCCAGCCTGGTTAGCAGTCAAGTGCCTTAAGCACTACATACGCTACCAGGGCTCATTTACTGCAGACAAAAGAGGAAAAGAAAAAGATGGACAAGGAAGCTAAAATAACAGAAACAACAATCTGATTGGAAAGAATAACGCTAACATATTGTGAAAATTACAACCAATGTCATTGCATAATATGTATGAAACCCACTGCCACTGAGTTGATTCCAACTCATAGTGACCTGCACTGGGTTTCCAAAGTGAGAAATTTTCATGAAAGTAGATTGCCTCATCTTTCTTCTGTGGAGCACCTGGTAGGTTTAGAACCGCCAGCTTTCTAGTTAGCAGTCATATGCCTTAGGCACTGCACATTCCGAGCTCCTTATAATACGTATAGAATAATATGTATAGAAATTGTTAAATGAGAATTTAATTTGCTAAATAAATTTCCTCCAAAATCACAATAAAATACTAAAAACAAAAAAAGTAAATAGAACACAGCTGACATAAAAAATATTCAACAAATTTTAAAAGACAATCAATCAAAGCGAAAAAAAGTAACTAATCTCATTGATAATTTGTGTGTAAATTTTCAAAAAGGAACCTAACTTGTGTAAACTTTCACCAAACACATAATAAAATATTAATATATTTGTATTAATAACTTATTTTTATTGTAATAATTGACATTTTGAGATTTATCTTGATACTCAGTTCCTGATGTTTCCTTTTTTTAAGTCCTTTTCTCTATAAGCCTTTTTGGCTTTTATCCCTCTAATGATTTAGAAACTCAGTAGAGAATATTACTGACTTTTTAATTCCTGGTGGTTGGCTTTATTTAAACCTATATATGTATTTCACCTATAAATAATATAAAAAACAATGTATCCATTTACGTTTTATTGAAATAAGACAACCAAGCATTATTTTACTTGGTCTCACCTATTGCACTTAACGTTTTGATAGAAAAATCTGTAACTTCATACACAGATAGCTATTCTGTTTTATCATTATGTTTTTACATATTGTTTTAAATTTATAATCATATATTCAGCAATTAGCTGAGTGGTATTCTTGTTTAGCAGGCTTTACCACTAGATTTTGTGGTTCTTGTACCATGACTCCCCATGTTATTGTTAGTTTTTGATTCTGAAGCCCACATCGCTCTAAGAGACGGTGGAATGCTATTGTTATTGTTAAGTGCTATAGGATCAAGTCTGAATTGTAGTGACTCTATGTGCAACAGAACAAAACACTGCCCAGTCCTGTGTCACCCTCACAATTGTTGCTTTGCTTATGTGTATTGTTGCATCCACTGTGCCAATTCATCTCATTGAGTGTCTTCCTCTTTTTCACTGACCCCTCTACTTTACCAAGCATGATATCCACTCCAAGGACTGGTCCTTCCTGATTACATGACTGTGGTTCAGTGAATTACTTGGTATGGCTTTTCTAGCCATGGCCTTTGTGACTTCCACTGGATTACTGAATGGGACCATGCAAGGTGTGTGGAATGCTAATGTTAGGATTGGTTAGTTTTGCTGTGCTGCTGGCTTAAAATGAGCCCTCCCAGAGGCAGAAGTAAGGATCTCACTGCCATCAAAGGAGAACAACTGGGGTTGGAGTGGAGTGCATCCTTGGACTCCAGATCTCCTTGCACTCGAGTTCCCTGCACTGGTCTTCCTTCACAGAAAGATGGCACAGACGACCAGCTGAGACAACCAGCTGAGGAACCAAGAGGTACAAGACACAGTGGTGGGCTTTCTGGCCCAGGGAGTGAGAAAACTGAGTGTCTTTGGGCAGGAGGCTTGCTGGCAGAGTAGGGTGCACCTAGTTGTACCTATCAGGAGAGCTAAAAGAGCTTTGTAATGCTGAGGTCAGGCCAGGAGGCCAAGGGCCAGAGAAGTGTGCCTGAGGGTATGGCAGAGGGGAGCCAGTCCTGATTGAAGAATTGTATCCTGGGAGCATTCCTGAACCTGAGTTGTCACCTAATAAACCACATATTACTTCCCTAATTGTTGTTGTTGTTATGTGCCATCGAGTCAGACCTGACTCATAGCGACCCCTCCTTGGGTTTCCAAGGCAATATCACTATGGAAGTAGATTGCCCAAGCTTACTTCCGAGGAGTGGCTGGTGGGTTTGAACTGCCAGCCTTCTGGTTAGCAGTCAAGTGCCTTAGGCACTACACTACCAGAGCTCCTACTTCCCTAATATACCCCATAATGGTGAGTATTGTCTGTGAGTTCTGTGTGGCCATTGAGTGAATTATTGAAACCAGCAGAGAAGTGGTGAGTGTATTGAGTGCCTTGGGAGGGATGGTTGGTGTCAGAATTGGTCAGAAGAATGGAGGGTGGTAGCATGTCTGGCTCATAGGAATAAACCTTGGGCTGCTGATGGTGATTTTGTCTCCCTCTTGTGAAGTCAGAGGCAGTCAGAAGATGTCTTTTCCATGCCCTTTTCGCAGATGATGGTACAAAAGAGGAAATCTCATTATCCTTGCTTCCAAGAAGTATTCTGGCTGTACTTCACCCAAGATGGATTTAATGGTTCTTCTGACCATCCAAGGTATATTCGATATTCTTTACCAACATGATCATTCATTGCGTCAGTCTTCTTGGATCTTCCTTATTCATCATTCAGCTTTCTCATGCACACAAGGTCATTGAAAATGCCACGGCTTGGGCCAGGTACACCTTAGTCTTCAAAGTTACATTTTTGCTCTTTCACACTTAAAATAGGTCTTTTAAAGCAACAGATTTGCCTGACGCAAAATGCTGTTTGATTTCTTAACTCCTGCTACCATGGGGATTGATTGTGGAATAAAGTAAAATGAAATCCCTGACAACTGGAATCTTTTCTCCATTTATCATATTGCTGTTTATTGGTCCAGTTGTGAGGACTTTTTTTTTTTCTTTAAACTGTAGTGTTTGATCTTCATCAGTAAGTGCTTCATGTCCTCTTTGCTTTCAGCAAGCAAGGTTGTGTCTACTTCATATCACAGGTTGTTATTGAGTCTTCCTCCAATTCTGACACAGCATTCTTCTTCATATAGTCTAGCTTCTTGGGTGATTTGCTCAGCATACAGATTAAATAAGTATCTTGAAAGGATACAACCCTGATGTGCATCTTTCCTGATTTTAAACCACACAGTATCCCCTTATTCTGTACAAGTTCCTTATGGGCCCAATTGGTGTTCTGGAATTCCCATTCTTTGCAATGTTACCTATATATTTTTTCTTTTGTTATTTACATAGTTGAACACCTTTGCATAGTCAATAAAACATGGGTAAACATCTTTCTATTCCTTGTTTTCAGCCAAGATCCATCTGACATCAGCAATGGTATCCCTAGTTCTGTGTCCGCTTCTGAAGCCAGCTTGAATTTCTGGAAGGTCCCTGTCTGCATAGTGCTGCAACCATTTTTAAATCATTTTCAGTAAAATTTTACTTCTATGTGATATTAATGATATTGTTTGGTAGTTTCCACATTCTGTTGGATCACCTTTCTTTGGAATAGGCATAAATATGAATCTCTCCCAGTTGGTTGATCAAGTTCTGTCTTCTAAATTTTGTGGCATAGAGTGAGTGCTTCCAGCATTGCATCAGTTTGGGTAAACATATAAATTGATATTCCATCAATTCCTGAAGGCTTAATTTTTTTTTTTTGCCAATTCCTTCAGTGCAGCTTGGACTTCTTCCTTCAATATCATTGGTTCTTGATGATATGCTCCTGAAATGGGTGAGTATTGACCAATTCTTTTTGGTACATTGACTCTGTGTATTTCTTCGATCTTCTTTTGATGCTTCCTGTGTTATTCAATACTTTGTTGATAGAGTCCTTCAATATTGCATCTGAAGGGTTGAATTTTGTCTTCAGCTATTTCAGCTTGAGAAATGCCAACAATGTTCTTTTTTTTCCAACTTTTCTATTCCAATCACCAGTAATAATCAACACATCTTGATTGCATGTTTAGTCAATTTCAGACTGTAGAAGTCAGTAAAAATCTTCAATTTCTTTTTCTTTGGTTTTGGTGGCTGGTGTATAAATTTGAGTAATAGTAGTACTAACTGGTCTTACCTGGAGGCATATGGATATTATTCTATCACTGACAGCGTTGTACTTCGGGACAGATCATGAAACATTCTTTGTGACAATGAGCGTCATGCTGTTTCTCTTCAATTTGTCATTCCTAGCATAGGAGATCATATGGTTGCCTGATTCAAAATGGCCAAAACCAGTCCATATCAGCTCATGAATGCCTAGGACATCAATCTTTATGCATTCCATTTGACTTTGGACAACTTCTAATTTTCCTAGGTTCATAGTTTGTATATTCCACATTCTGATTATTAGTGGATGTTTGCAGCTGTTTCTTCTCATTTTGCGTTATGCCACTCAGCAAATGAAGGTCCCCAAAGATTTAATTCATCCACATAATTAAGGTCAACTCTACTCTGAGGAGGCAGCACTTGCTCAGCCATATTTTGAGAGCCTTCAACCCAAGAGGCTCATCTTCTGGCACTATATTGAACAATGTTTCAGGGCTATCCATAATGTTTTCCAGTAATATGTCAGATAGTGCTTCATTACTATTTATAATGTTCTCACTGGCCAATTTTTTGAGAAGTGTATGGCCCCTTCCTTCTGAATGTGTTTTAGTCTGGAAGCTCCACTGAAACCTGTCCACCATGGGTGACCCTACTGATGTCATAGTTTCCAGCCTCACAAGAATGTGCAAGCCACAGTACAACAAACTGACAGAGGAGTGGTGGGATAATGTAATATGTAATATTTCTCTCAAAATCATCCTTTTCAAAGCTTCCTTACCCACATTCTCCAGTGAAAACTTGTATACAATGCAACAATGCAATGCACTGCTGTCCAGTTGGATCCAACTCATAGCGACCTCTCTTTGGATTTCAGAGGTGGTATTACTGCAGAAGTAGATTGCCCAACCTTCCTTCCAAGGAGTAGCTGGTGGGTTTGAACCACCAGCCTTCTGGTTAGCAGTCAAATGCCTTAGGCACTACACCACCAGAGCTCCTTACCCAAGGTCTCCAGTGAAAACTTGTATATCTTGATTTTTTTGTATTCCTTCCACATCTGATACATTGTCTGAGAACATAAGGAATGGATCTTGTTATTGAACTATTTGGGGGTTTTTGTTCTAGAGGTTGGCATTTAGTGGCAGTTTGCCATAACTTTGTTTCTCCTTGGATCTCTGGTGGAATAGTCTGCAAGGCATTTGGATGCTAATCAGAAGGTCAGCTGTTCAGGACTACCAGCTGCTGTACAGGAGGAAGATGAGGCAATCTACTTCTGAAAAGATTTACAGCCTTGGAAACCCAATGGGGTTCACTATGAGTCAGAGTTGACTCAATGACAGTGGGTTTATTTTGGTTTTTGGTATAAGACTCACTGGTCTGAGACAGGCACAGATTGAATAAATTCACAGATTTTCTTGATCCTCTCCCCTCCCACACACACATACTGCCATCACATGCAGAAATGATGTTTATATTGAGTACAGACCTTAACTTTATCAAATAATAATTTAATTTACAGAAATACAAATAAGGTATATAATGGGAATGAGGTGGTTAATTTTTTGTCAGCTTGGCTTGGCTATGGTGTCCAGTTGTTTGGTTAATACTAGTCTAGATGTGGCTGTGAAAGTATTTTGTAGATATGTTTATTTACAATCAATTGACTCTAAGTAAAGGAGATCATCCTTGATAATGTGAGTGGGCCTCATCTAACAGCTGAAGGTCCAATAGCAAAAACTGTAACATAGATATCTCCCTGGAGTTTCTACCCTATGTGGTTCTGTTTCTTTGGAGAATCCTGACTAATACAGGAAGCCAAGAAGTTTTTCAACATTTAAAGTCTAGTTTACTCTTGGGAATTATGGTTTTTTTTAAAATAATTTTTAGAGATTAAGACAAAAGTAATTGAGAATTAGAGTGAATAATTCTGGATTCCAGCACATCATCAGATTCAAGCTATAGAAATCTTTTGGCATTGTGAGCATGGGAAATACTCTAACAATACCCATCATTATTAAGGAAAACTGGTACACTTAAATGAGTTAGAAGACACTGTCACTGGCTCCAATTTTAAGAAAAGTACACTCCACATAGTGTGGTTAACCAGACACTTATTTCTATTATTAATTATGATCTGTACTAATATTACTGTACACAAACATAGAAAAAAATCATAAAGTACAAGGAAATAGAGTAATCTTAATTTAAACTGAAAATTCATTAAGTTGGATAAGAGTACAGTGGTCTTTTCACTGTTTAAGTTTTTATAATTATATAAACTACAATATATGCAAAAATTGCATAAGATTTCCCATTACAAACTTATAGTCTTATTGTACATTCTGTGTTAAAAGAAGAAAGAAACATGGTTCAATTATTTCTTCAAGAAACTAATTCTTTCAACCTTACAAAACAAATCTCTATCTTGTGCCCACATTCTACTTTAAATAACACCCATCTTTCCTATTTTATTTGAAAGTAGTCCTATTGGCATAGTGGTCAAGTGCTCAGCTGCTAACAATATGGTTGGTGGTTAGAACTCACCAGCCACTCCATGGGAGAAAGATGAGGCAGTCTATTTCCATAAAGATTTACAACCTAGGAAACCCTGTGGGGCAGTTGTCCTTTGTCCTATAGGGTCATAAGTTGTGAGTCAAAATTGACTCAGTGGCAAAGATTTAGTTTTTTGGTTCATTTCATTTGAGCCTCTTAGAAGCTTTATGTTTCCTGTTTATATCTATTGAAATTGAAATCTCTATAAAGTCACTCAAATTTCCAAATTCAGGGAAAAAAAAAAAAAAAACCTGCTGTTGAGTTAATGCTGACTTATGGTAGCTTAGTGCCTAAGGCACCTGACTGCTAACCAGAAGGCTGGCAGTTCAAACCCACCAGCCACTCTTCGGAAGGAAGATGGGGCAATCTACTTCCGTAGTGATACTTCCTCAGAAACCCAAGGAGGGGTCGCTATGATTCGGGTCTTACTCGACAGCACATAACAACAACAACAACATAAGTCAGAGTAGAACTGTCCCATAAGGATTCTAAGACTGTCTTGTAGAGAGGTTGGTGGTTTCAAACCACCAGCCTTTGGATTACTAGCCAAATGCCTTAACCACTGTACCACCAGAGTTCCATATTCAGAAACACAAGGCAAAAGGTTTAAACCCTCCTTTCTTGACTGCTCAAAGCCATTTTACATGAATCCCTCCCCTTGGCTCTCTTTTAGAGGTTTAATCTTCTTTACATGGTGTTGATCCTCAGGTTTTCAGCCTCCTGTTCATATTTGTTCTCTTTGAGAAATCTTAAACATTCTCTCTGCCGTAGCTCTTATAATCATGGCAAGTGTAATGCAGAAGCTGATGATTCATGGCCACTTTATACCCTGCTAAATGTCCATAAAATGAAGAAAAATCTGTTTGTAAATCCTTCCAGATATACTGATGTACCAATCTAGACACTGTGTACTTTGGAAACACTATAGGGCAGTTCTACTCTGCCCTATAGGGTAACTTTGAGTAGGAATCAACTTGATGGAAATGGGTTTGACAAAGGACATTTCTGCATGAACTTTGCTTGGTGGGTCTTTCATATTAATATTTGAGATCAAAGAAAGCAACACAAATGTTAAAAACTGATCAAATCCAGGTAATTTTCTGGTTTGGGCAGACTTCTTATGTATGCCTGTGAGTCCATGTATGTCTGTGCTTCTTATGTTTGCTGTTTATATTAAGAATATGTTGTTGTTGTTGTTATATGCCATCGAGTCGGACCCGACTCACAGCAACCCCTCCTTGGGTTTCTGAGGCAGTATCACTACGGAAGTAGATTGCCCAATCTTCCTTCCGAGGAGTGGCTGGTGGGTATCAACATTATTTGTAAACATTCATATAATTTTCATAACACTATAGATGTTGTTAGGTGCCATCAAGTTGGCTCCAACTCATAGCAGCAACTCTATGAATAACAAAATGAAACATTGCAGTCTTGCACCATTCTCACAATCTTTGTTATGCTTGAGCCTGTCATTTCAGCCAATGCATTAATTCATCTCGTTGAGAGTCTTCCCTTTCTTTGCTGACACTCTACTTTACCAAGCATATCCTTCTCCAGGGAATAGTCCCTTTTGACAACATGACCAAAGTAGGAGAGAGGAAGTCTGGTCATTTTTGCTTCCAAGGAGGATTCTGGCTGCACTTCTTTCAGGACAGATTTATTTGTTTTTCTGGCAGTCTATGGTATTTTCAGTATTCTTTGACAACACCACAATTCAAAGGCATCAGCTCTTCCTCAGTCTTCCTCATTTATGGTCCAGCTTTCACATGTACATGAGGTGATGGAAAATACTATGGCTTGGGTCAGATACACCTTAATCTTAACACTTTCAAGAGGTCTTTTGCAGCAGATTTGCCTAGTGCAATGAGATGTCTGATTTCCTGACTGCTATTTCCATGGGTGTTGACTGTGGATCCAAGTAAAATGAAATTCCTGGTAACGCCAATATTTTCTCACTATAGAAAGTCAAAGGCAAAACTCAGTAAATTTATTTTTTTAAAAAAATCCTGTTTCACATAGGAACAAGATTTGCAAAGAATTATTGAGAAGATAGTGTTTTTGTTGTTCTTAACAATGCTTGGTGTAGTGCCTAAGGCATTTGACTGCTAGCCAGAAAGCTGGTGGTTCAAACCCACCAGCCACTCCTTGGAAGGAAGGTTGGGCAATCTACTTCCATAGTCATACTACTCTGGAAACCCAAAGGGGGGGTCGCTATGAGTCGGGTTCAACTCGATGGCAGTGAGTTTGTTGCTGTTGTTTTTTGAGATATTTAAAACCAGTAATTACAAATGTCTTTATCCATAAAGGTTATTATCCATAAATGTTAACTGATAGTGTAAAAAACTATCATGACCAGGCCTCCCTGATATTCATATCAAAGTAGGGATAAGACATTTCAGTAGGAACCATAGAATTTAAGCATTAACAACCTGATAGAATTTTCACTGAGAAAACAATGTTAAAAGAATTATCCTTTGTAGAGAAGGCATGGAAAAGTAGAGGGTGAGGTAAAAAGAGGAAGATCCTCAAAGAGATATTTGTACACAGTGGCAGCAACAATGAGCTCACACATGACAACAATTGTAAGGATTGTGCAGGACTCAGCAGTGTTTTGTTTTGTTGTACATTGGGTCGTTATGAGTCAGAATTGATTCGACAACACCTAACAACAGACATGGCTATTGTGTCTAGAAAATATTTCTTTCTTAAGCTTTAATTTTTCTTAGTAAAACCTCTTAACATGTTATCAACTAAAGTTATGGCAAGAATTAAATCTCTACAATAGGTGACAAAGGTGAAGGAACAAGACTATTTTTAATTGAATCATTCCTATTTCTGTTAAGCTTTCTTCAAAATAATTAAAAAGTACTGCATTCACCCAGAGGATAAAACATTCATACAGCAATAGTAAGATAAATATATGAGTGAAAAGGCGATAGTCTGTTATGTGACTTGATAAATTGTGCAGCATATTTATTTGTTTTCCATTATGTGTAAGGTGTTTCAAAGGATTATGAAAATGAGATGGAATCAAGACGAGTGCTCTCTTCAGCAAATGACTCTTTAATACAGCAGTTAATTGAACCATTTTGCCTCAGAGAAGGTCACAGACAATATCAACTATCAGAACTTTCAGAGAAATGTGTCACAGTTTTGTTAAATATTAGGAAAAACATCCTGCTACATTCAGTTTTACAAGAGGAAACTAAGCAAAATCATAATGGTATAGAATAAATTGCTGGCAAGACTGTATTCTTCACTTATTTTTAATAATTTTGCTAATTATTCACTGCTTCAGTCAGGCAACCATTACTAACCACTCACTATCATAAAAAATACCATAACTGATATTAAAATGTAGAAAAAATCATTAGGATTGGGAGTCTGCATTTGTACTGACACTTCCTACAAACTTAGAAAGCATAGGCAATTGCAATTGGTGTCACTCTTAGACCTGGGCGAGGGGTTCTTACCAATGACACGAGGCTTTAGAGGCCTGTACCCTGGCCCTACTTTGACCATGCTCTGAGAGGTAAGAGGCCAACGGACACTCACTGGGATACTTTATGCATCCTCTTTCCAAACTGTGCTCCTGACACACAAGTCCCTGAAATTACCTCCCTAAATGGCCCCTGAATCTGTATCCAACATACATACCATGCTCTTCTCTAAGTCTACCTTTCCAAAATTAGACCCCATTTCCAGTCTAGTCATCCTGTGCCATAGTAGTGGCCAAAAAAAAAAAAAAAAGGAAGCTTGACTGCGTGGTCTGGGATGTATATCTGGAGAGGGAAGGGAAGGGAAGGTGGGCCAATGGCAGCCCTTCTGTGGTCATATCAGCACTTTTGCTCATGCTGTTCCCTCTTTGTGTAATTCCTTTGCTCTTTTGGTGAATTCTGGTTTATCCTTCAAGTCTAGATCAAATGTCTATTCTTTAGGCATACCACTGATTTGTGGTTAAGCATCTGGATGATAACCTAAAGATGTGCAGTTGGAACCCATGAGCTGCTCCATGAGAGAAAGATGTGACAGTATGCTTCTGTAAAAATTTACAGCCTTTGAAATCAAATGGGGCAGGTTACTCTGTCCTATAGGGTCGCTATTATTCAGAATTGACTCAACATCAGTGGATACTGTCATTGCAATTATCATATGGTATTACTGTTGCTTGTTTTCCTATAAGCTTCAAAATGCTAATGACTTAATTTATTCATTTTCATATCCCTAGTGACATTCATCATCACATCACCCCTGGACTTGAGACAGCAGCTATCATCTGACCCACCAATTTGGGTTCACCAACCCCTGCAACCATTTGGGTATCTATTTTAAACTCATCCAAAACCCCGTTAGAAGTGTAAAGTCTCTTGGCAATACTTTCACAAACATCTGGTAATTGATTAGTTCCATTTTTTTCCCCTCTTGGCATTATATTTCTAGATCCTCTTTGTAGTTTTATTCCAATCTGTGCTTGTTAGTTTTGGGGCTATTATACAGCTGTTGTCCTGAGATTTCTTTTCACCATTACCTTAGGAATTCCTTTCCTCACTCTTCTCTGTTGAATATCCTATTTTCTAGACTCCTTTGTCTTCCTTTTATTAGTTTATTGCTTAGTTTGAGGAAGTATGTCCTTTAATAGCTTTCCTGAGGGCACATGCATGAGAGATCAATTCCTTAAGATTATATGTATCTTTTTTTCATTCTTTCATTACTAGCTTGGTATTACAATTTGTACTAATTCTCCCTCAAATTTAAGTCATTGCTCCACTGTCTCTTAGTTTTTAGTGTTGCTGTTGAGAAATTTGAAGTGACTATTTTCTGGAACCAGACAGGAACCTGGAACTGGGACAGAGGAGCAGTCAGCTGCAGGGATCCAGGTGAGGAGAGGGAACCCGGGCATGCCCAAAGCAGCAGGGTGAGAGAGCGGGAGAAAGGGGATTAAAAGGCCTAGGAACCAGGACAGAGGAGCAGTCAGTCACAGGCATCCAGGTGAGGAGAGGGAACCCAGGCATGCTTAAAGCAGCAGGGCAGGGGAGTAGGAGAAAGGGTATTAAAAGGCCCAGGAATTGGGACAGAGGAGGAGTCAGCTGCAGGAACCCAGGTAAGGTGGTAGGAGAGGTTTCCAACAGGGAGACAAACTTGTCTGTCAGTTTGTCTGACTGTGCTAATGTGTTGATGTGAGTTTTGAGGCTGAGGCACTGGTGATTCAACTCCAGTGGGGTGCACATGGTGCACAGATATCAGTCCAGCTTACAGAATGAGACAGACTAAGAAGAAGGAAGAGGCCATCCACTTCTCAAAGAATTGACCAGGGAAAACATTATGAATAGCAAAGAAACACTGTCTGACACATTACCATGCAACTTTATGAATAGTCTGGCCAAAAAAAAAAAAAAAAAAAGGAAGCTTGAACTTGAAGGCTCTCAAAATAGGACTGGGAGGAGTTCCAGCAAGATGGTGGACTAGGCAGAAAGACTGCACAGATCCTCTTCAACAAAGAAAAGGGAAACAAATTAACACAGACACAGAAGATAATCTTGGACCCCTGAGCCTCGAAGGAAAGGATATAGAAGTGGACTAAACCCCAACTAGGAGAAGAATTTGCTTGAAAATGCCAAAAAAGGAGACAGATGGATCTGTGATCTGGTAACGATCCTGAGCCATCCTGATGGCACAGACAACTTGGAGATTCCCGAGTGCTGGTAGGACCTAAGAATTAACCTAAAAATCACCCTGCTAGCCAGGCACTGCACAGAGGACTGTGCACGGTGGCTGGGGAAGAAACGGAGGTGAAGAGAAAGGTGGACTGAGCTGTGGATTTTGCTGGTCCGGAGGGTGCCGTCATTTTGAAGGTTTAAAAAGCAGCTTGACTATTTTGGATATTTAAAGAGACAGTGCTCTCTCAGATTCCTAGGGCTTAAGAACACATTCTGCTTTCCAGCAACCCCAAGGACACTCAGGACCTGCAAGACTGAAAAGGTACAACATTTCCCTTGTTACTCTTATACCCCACACCCGCTTGGTGAATGGAGGTGTGGCCATCCCCAACTCCCACCTACCTTCTGGGCCCACAGGAACTCCATCACAGTTTGTGTGCTCAGACAGAGCCTGGGTGTACTGCCCTGTCCTCCACCAATTTTTTTTTCCCTGCTGATTAGTTTGCTTGTATTTGTCTGCTTTAAAACAACTAGTATTATGAATACTTTTGTACTTTTTATTATCATTCTTAATCTTCCCCTACCAGGTCCCAGTTTTCAGCATTTTTTCTTTTCCCTGTGCCTGGTTGAAATTTATTTATTTTTTTAATTTAAGGTTTCTTTATTATTATTATTATTATTGTGATTTGGGTAAAGATTTACATAGCAAATTCACTATCCATATAGCAGTTTACATATACTTTGTCTCATGACATTGACCACAGTTTTCCACAATGCAACAGCTCCCCTCCCACTTCCTCCCCATAGTTACCTCTTCCCAGTGTCTAACCCTCCATGGACTCCTGCCCCCTAAGCTGTCTTCCTGTGCATAGGCAGCCCTTCTTTCTCAATGATTGTTCTCTCCAAGGGGTGTATCTACCTCAGGTAAATGTTCAACTCATATGCCTCTCTTCTGTTTGGCTGGAAACCACAGGTGTGGGTTCAATTCAAGACCTGAAGGGCACCCAGGGGCCATAGTCTTAGTAGTTCCACCAGGCTGTA
>NW_006921772.1:5738323-5763816 GCF_000298275.1 Orycteropus afer afer | reverse complement strand
CCAAACAGGATAGACCCCAAAAGAAAATCACCAAGACACATCATCATCAAACTTATCAAAACCAAAGACAAAGACAGAATCCTGGAAACAGCATGGGAAAAAGAAACAGTAACCTACAAAGGACAGCCAGTAAGAATAAGCTCTGATTTCTCAGCAAAAACCATGCAAGCAAGAAGGCAATTAGATGGTATATATAAAACCTTGAAAGAGAAAAATTTTCAACCAAGAATTATATACGCACCAAAATTGTCCCTCAAATATGGTGATGAAATTAGGATATTTCCAGATAAGCAGAAACTAAGGGAATTTATTAAAACCAGACCACCTTACAAGAGATGCTAAAGGAAGTCTGAACAGAGAACCAAAAATAGCAAATAACAACCGACCATTAATACACAAGATGACACAACCCAGAAACTACATCTATGGACTTATCCAAAATAAAATGGGCTTACAAGATTGTAAACAGGGAACCAGAGACATCAATTGGCATGTGGGGACAACTACAAACAAAAAGATGGAAAAGACTGTGTAGTCACAAAACTTCTAAATGGTGAGGAAGTTAAGAGAGTTTCAAGTTAGAATGGACTGTTCTAAACTTGGGGATAAAATTTTAAATCATAGGGTAACCTGAAAGAAAAATGATAAACCATCACATGACCAAAAAAAAGAGGACAAGCACAAATATTCAGCATATACTAAAACAACAGCAACAAAGGAAATGATAACACAATTCATAACCATAATGAGCTCAGCACAGAAAATAATATGGAAGAAAGAATCCAAGGACACCATGAAAAAACACATAACAAAATGACAGCAACAATTTCAAACTTATCAATAATTACCCTGAATGTCAATCGATTAAATGCATCACTCAAGAGACGGAGAGTTGCCAATTGAATAAGAAAACAAAACCCATCAAGATGCTGCCTACAGGAGACTGAACATGTAATCAGGATGTGTTAATTATCACTGGTGACTGGAATGCAAAAGGTGGAAACAAAGAAGAATCACCGGTAGTTGGAAAATTTGGCCTTTGTGACAGAAATAATGCTGGAACTTGCATGGTAGAATTTTGCAAGACCAATGACTAATTCATTGCAAACACCTTTTCTCAGCAACATAAATGGCAGCTATACATTTGGACTTCACCAGATGGAACACACAAGAATCAAATTGACTACATCTGTGGCAAGAGGTACTGGAAAAGCTCAATATCTTCAGCCAAAACCAGGTCAGAAGCTGATTGGGGAACAGACCATCAACTGCTCATATGCAAGTTCAACTTGAAGTTAAAGACAATTGAAACAAATCCAAGAGAGCCAAAATATGATCTTGAATATATTCCTCCTGAATTTAGAGATCATCTAAATAATTGATTTAATGCATTGAACACCAATGACCAAAAACCAGAAGAATTGTGGGAGGATATCAAGAGCATCATCCATGAAGAAAGCAAGCGTTCACTAAAAAGATGAGAAAAGAAAGAAGACTAAAATGGATGACAGAAGAGACTCTGAAACTTACGCTTGAGCAGAGAGTAGCTAAAGCAAATAGAAGAAACAACAAGATAAAAAGGTGAACAGAAGATTTCAAAGAGCAGCTCAAGCAGACAAAACCAATTACTGCAATGAAATGTGCAAAGATCTGGAGTTTGAGAAACCAAAAGGGAAGAAAATGCTTGGAATTTTTCAAGCTGAAAGAATTGAAGAAAATTTTAAGCCTTGAGTTGCAATATTGAGAGATTCTATGGGCAAAATATTGAATGATGCAGAAACATCAAGAGAAGATGGCAGGAATACACAGAATCTCTGTACCAAAAGGAACTGGTTGATTTTCATCCATTTCGGGAAGTGGCATATGATCTAGAACCAATGGTACTGAAGGAGGAAGTCGAAGCTGCAATGAGAGAATTGGCAAAGAACAAGGCTCTAGCAATTGACAGAATACCAATTGAGGTATTTCAACAAAAGGATGTCCCTTTGGAGACACTCACTCAGTTATGCCAAGAGATTTGGAAGACAGCTACCTGGCCAACTGACTGGAAGAGATCCTTATTTGTACCCATTCCAAAGAAAGGTGATCCCACAGAATGTGGAAATTATTGAACAATATCATTAATATCACACGCAAGTAAGATCTTACTGAAGATAATTCCAAAATGGTTGCAGGAATATATTGACAGAGAACTTGCAGAGGTGCAAGCTGGATTCAGAAAAGGATGTGGAACAAGGGATATCATAGCTGTTGTCAGATGGATCTTGGCTCAAGACTAAGTATACCTGAAAGATGTTTACTTGTTCTTTATTGACTATGCAAAGGCATTTGATTGTGTGGATCACGACAAATTATGGATAACATTGAGAAGAATGGAAATTCCCAAACACTTGATTGTACTCATGAGGAACCTGTACCTTGACCAGGAGGCTGTCGTTCGAATGGAACAAGGGAAAACTACATCGTTTAAAATCAAGAAGGGAATGTGTCAGGGTTGTATCCTTTCCCCACACTTATTCAATCTTTATGCTGAGCAAATAATCTGAGAAGCTGGACTTATATGAAGAAAAACAGGGCATCAGGATCAGAGGAAGAATCATTAACAACCTGAGACACGCAGACGATACAACTTTGCTTGCTGAAAGTGAGGATGACTTGAGGCACTTACTGATGAAGGTTGAAGAATATAGTCTGCAGTATGGATTATGTCTCAATATAAAGAAAGCAAAAATCCTCATAACTGGACCAATGAGCAGTATCATGATAAATGGAGAGAAGATTGAGGTTGTCAAAGAATTCACGTTGCTTGATTCTACAATTGACAACAGTGGAAGCAGCAGTCAGGACATCAGACAACCTACAGGACTGAGCAAACTAGCTGCAAAGGACCTCTTTCAAGTCCTGAAGAGCAAAGATGTCTCCTTGAGGACTAAAGTGTGCCTTACAGAAGCTATGGTATTTTCAGTCATCTCATATGCATGTGAGGGCTGGACAATAATTAAGGAAGACTGAAGAAGAATTGGTGCTTTTGAGTTGTGGTGTTGGTGAAGAATGCTGAGAGTACCATGAACTGTTAAAAGAACTAACAGATCCGTCCTGGAGTAAGTGCAGCCAGAATGCTCCTTGGAGGCGAGAATGGCCAGACTTCATCTCACCTACATTGGTCATGTTGTCAGAAGGGAGCATTCCCTGGAGAACGATGTCATGCTTGGCAAGGTGGAGGGTCGATCGAAAGAGGGAAAGTCCCTCAATGAGATGGATTGACATGGTGGCGGCGGTGATGGGCTCAAGTATAGCAAGGATCATGGAGGTGGCTCAGGACTGGGCAGTGTTTCGTTCTGCTGTGCATAGGGTCTCTATGAGTCAGAGATGACTTGATGGCATCTAACAACAACAGTGAATTTCCCAGGTATGGATTAAATTCAATTCTCAGTTTAAACACTTATTCCTCAATAAGCCTTTCATCTACCATCACATATAATGTAACTTCACTTCATCTATTCACACCAATTATTCTCCACTCTTTTACACAGCACTTTCCACCATTTGTAAGGAATTATTCATTTGATACCTTTTATCTCTCTCTCTCTCTCACTGTCTCTTATTCTATGAGAGCAGGAACCATGCCTACTTGTATTATCATTGTATTTCCAATACCTAGCATGGTTCCTGGTACTTATTATGCACTGTCATCTGTTGATTCTAATTCTTAGTGACCCTTTAGGACAGAGTAGTGTCTTATAGGGTTCCCAAGGCTGTAAATCTTTATGGAAGCAGATGCCCCAGATCTCTCCCATGGAAGAACTGGTGCATTCAAGCCATCAACTTTTGAGTTGAATTCTTTAAACACTACACCATCTAGTACATAATAGGTATTCAATATTTATTAATGAAAATATAGATTTTTGGTAGATTTACCAATCTTTCTGAAGCACACAGGAAAGTGTTTACATCATATTGATTTTTTTTTTTTTTTTTTGCTCTTAAATTTTTATTGAAACAAGATGGGATATGACTATATAAACAAAGAAACCATCAGAATATACTAAGACTTTCCAAAACACTCATCTTTATGATAGTGAAAAATATTTGCTATTTTCAAACTAGGTTGATTCTTGTCACTGTATTTAAGGAAGATGTATCCATTAAAATGTCAAATTTCATCTATTAATTTCACATTTTGCCTCATAATTTAAAGGTGACTTCCATTTGTCAGTGAGGTGTCTTTCAAAACCACATCTATAAATATCTTTCCTTTATATTTGAAATGAGGGAATTGAGGTGTGAAAGAGTGTTTCAGTTCTTTGCAATTTTGTGAAAAACATTGCCAAGTTTTCTGAGAAAAGAAAAAATTACTGCTGACCTGCTTGTTTTTCAGTTTGATTGTTTTTCTTTTTGATTAAATTAGAAAACAAAATAGATCACAACAACTATTTTGTGATATGAAACCAGCCAGTTTTACTGCTTTAACAATATGGTAGATTTCGTGATTTACATGTAAATAAAACCAGATATTGAAATGATAAATAAATGGATGGAAAGATCAATTGAGAGACAACACAGATCTTATATTGGCTTTAATTTTGAATTAATAGAAACTAAAAGTCTTTTTTGTTTGTTTGTTTGTTTGTTTTAAGCTCAAATAACCCACAGTTACATTTGTTTGTCTATCTTAAGACCCAAGGAGCTGTCCTTAAATATACAATGGAAATTCATTTTGATTAGTGTTACCTATAGATTCAATCTCTAGGGGGTAAGAGTACTAGCTGAAAACCATGTTAGTAGTAATTTGGAAAGAAACCATGTTAAATGAGATATGAAATAGAATACATCTTATCATTTATAAATTTAATTTCTTCTCTTCTGTAGAAACTTAGTAAACAACTGTATTCTTATGAGGCAAAGTAGTGTTCATAATAACTTAGAACTAAATTACTGAAAAGACAAGCATTTTGGGTTTAAATATTTCTGGAGACTGTGCCACTGGCATTTTCAAATACCAGCAGGGTCACCCATGGTGGACAGGTTTAGGCAGAACTTTCAGTCTAAGACAGACTGGGAAGAAAGACTGAATCCTCCATTTCTGAAAAAATTGGTCAATGAAAACTTTATGAACTGCAGTGAAACACTGTACGATATATGTTGTTATTGTTGCTGTTATTAACTACCATCGAGTCATCTTCGACTCATAGCAACTCTGTGCAAAGCAGAATGAAACACTCCCAGGTCCTGAGCCAGCTTCATGATCTTTGCTACAGTTGAGCCCATCACCACCCCGACTGTGTCAATCCACCTCATTGACGGCCTTCCCCTCTTTTGTCGACCCTCCACCTTACCAAGCATGACATCCTTCTCCAGGTAATGCTCTCTTCTGACAACATGACCAAAGTAGGTAAGACGAAGTCTGGCCATTCTCGCCTCCAAGCAGCATTCTAGCTGAACTTCATCCAGGATAGACCTGTTAGCTGTTTTAGCAGTCCATGGTACTTGTAGCATTCTTCCCTAACACCACAGCTCAAAAGCATCAACTCTTCTTTGGTCTTCCTTATTCATTGTCCAGCTCTCACATGCATATGAAGTGATCAAAAATACCATGGCTTGTGTCAGGCACACCTTAGTCCTCAAGGAGACATCTTTGCTCTTCAGCACTCGAAAGAGGTCCTTTGCAGCTGATTTGTCCAGTGCTATACATCATTTGATTTCCTGACTGCTGTTTCCATTAACGTCGATTGTAGAACTAAGCAACGTGAAGTCTTTGACAACCTCAATCTTTTCTCCATTTATCATGATGCTACTTATAGGTCCAGTTGTGAGGTTTTTGTTTTCTTTATACTAAGGTATAAAGGAGCTCTGGTAGCATAGTGGCTAAGACACTTGCCTGCTCACCAGAAGGCTGGCGGTTCAAACCCACCAGCCACTCCTCGGAAGGAAGGTTGGGCAATCCTACTTCCGTAGTGATACTGCCTCGGAAACCCAAGGAGGGGTCACTATGAGTCGGGGCCGACTCGACGGCACATAACAACAACAACAACAACAAGGTGTGATCCATACTGCAGACTGTATTCTTCAATCTTAAACAATAAGTACTTCAAGTCATCCTCATTTTCAGCAAGCAAAGTTGTGTCATCAGCGTATAGTAGGTTGTTAATGATTCTTCCTCCAATCCTGATGCCATGTTCTTCTTCACATAGTCCAGCTTCTCGGATTATTTGCTCAGCATACAGATTGAATAAGTATGGTGAAAGGATACATCCCTGACACACTCCCTTCTTGATTTTAAACCATGCAATGTTCCCTTTTACTGTTTGAATGACAGCCTCTTGGTCTACGTACAGTTTCCTCATTAGTACAATTAAGCCTCCTGGTCTATGTACAGGTTCCTCATGAATACCATACACACACACACACACACACACATAATTATATATATAATTATAATATAGTAATAATTCCCATTATTCTCAATGTTATCCATAATTTGGTATGATTCATACAATCAAATGCTTTTGAATAATCCATAAGACACAAGTAAACATCTTTCTGGTATTCTTTACTTTAAGCCAAGATCAATCTGACATCAGCAAAGATATCCCTTATTCCACATCGTTTTCTGAATCCAGCCTGCTTTTCTGAAAGTTCTCTATCAATATACTGCTGCAACCATTTTTGAATTATCTTCAGTAAGATTTTACTTGCATGAGATATTAATATATTGTTTGATAGTTTCCACATTCTGTGGGATCACTTTTCTTTGGAGTGGGTACAAATATGGATTTCTTCCAGTTGGTTGGCCAGGTAGCTGTCTTCCAAATCTCTTGGCATAACTGAGTGGGTGCCTCCAGTGGGGCATCCATATGTTGAAACATCTTAATGGGTATTCCGTCAGTTTCTGGAATATTGTTCCTCACCAATTCCCTCAGCATAGCTTCTACCTCTTCCTTCAGTACCATTGGCTCTTGAACATATGCCACTTCCTGAAATGGATAAAGATTGACTAGTTCTTTTTGGTACAGTGACACTGTGTATTCCTTCCATCTTCTTTTGATGCTTCCTTCATCATTCAATATTTTGCCCATAGAATCTTTCAATATTGTAACTCTAGGCTTAAATTATTTCCTCAGTTGTTTCAGCCTGAGAAATTCTGAGCGTGTTCTTCCCTTTTGGTTTTCGAACTCCAAGTCTTTGCACATTTCATTATAGTAATTGTCTGCTCAAGCTGCCTTTTGAAATCTTCTGTTCAGTTCTTTTATCTTGTCATTTATTCCATTTGCTTTGGCTACTCTTCACTCAAGAGCAAGTTTCAGAGTCTCTTCTGACATCCATTTTGGTCTTTTCTTTCTTTTTCATCTTTTTAATGACTTCTTGCTTTCTTCATGGATGATGCTCTTGATGTCATTCCATAATTCTTCTGGTTTTCAGTCATTAGTGTTCAGTGCATCAAATATATTCTTTAGATGGTCTCCAAATTCAGGAGGGATATATTCAAGATCATATTTTGACTCTCCTGGACTTATTTTAATTCTCTTCAACTTCAAGTTGAACTTGCTTATGACCAGTTGATGGTCTGTTCCACAATCAGCTCCTGGCCTTGTTTTGGCTGAAGATATTGAGCTCTTCCATCACCTCTTGCCACAGATGTAGTCAGTCTGATTCCTGTGTACTCTGTCTGGAGAAGTCCAGATGTATAACTGCCATTTGTATTGTTGGAAAAGGGTACTTGCAATAAATAAGTCATTGGTCTTGCAAAATTCTGCCATGCGATCTCCAGCATTATTTCTGTCACCAAGGCCAAATTTTCCAACTACCCGTGATTCTTCTTTGTTTCCAACTTTTGCATTCCAATCACCAGTGAATAGCAACACATCTTGATTGCATGTTTGGTCAATTTCAGATTGCAGAAGTTGATAAAACTCTTCAATTTCCTCATCTTTGGCTTTGTTGGTAAGTGCATAAATTTGAATAATATTGGTATTAACTGGTCTTCCTTGTAGGCATATGGATTTTATCCTATTACTGACAGCATTGTACTTCAGGACAGATCTTGAAACATCTTTTGTGATGATGAATGCCACACCATTTGTCTTCAAATTGTCATTCCTGGCATAGTAAATCATATGGTTGTCTGATTAAAAATGGCCAGAACTGGTGGTCCATTTCAGCTCACTAATGCCTAGGATATCAATCTTTATGCATTCCATTTCATTTTTGACAACTTTCAATTTTCCTAGATTCATACTTCGTACATTCCATGTTCTGATGATTAATGGATGTTTGCAGCTGTTTCTCCTCAATTTGAGTCGTGCCACATCAGTACATGGAGGTACTGAAAGACGTACTTTATCCATATCATTAAGGTTGGTTCTACTCTAATGAGGCAGCTCTTTTCCGGTCCTATTTTTAGTGCCGTCCAACCCAAGGGGCTACTCTTCCTGCACTGCGTCAGACAATGTTTCTTGGCTATTCATAAAGCTGTGCAGTAGTGTATTATCAGACTGCATTTCTCTGCTATTCATAAGGTTTTCCCTGGCCAATTTTTGAGAGTGGATGGCCTCCTCCTTTTTCCTAGTCTGTCTTAGTCTGTAAGCTGTGTTGAAAACCTGTGCACCACGTGCAACTCTGCTGGCGTCTGAAATACCAGTGGCATAGCCTCAAGGCTCACCGCAATGTACAAGCCTCACAGTAAGACAAACTGACAGACAAGTTTGTCTCCTTTAGTTGTTGGAAACCTCTGCACCGTCCTCTTACCTAACCCCTTCCTGAAACCTGCCACTCTGTGGTCCCCAGCCACTTCTGGTCCCTCCCTTTCCTGTTTCTAGGGGGCTTGGGGCCTAGCCTTGCCTCCCACCCCTTTTTACCTGGATATCCTGAGGTCCCCAATGCCACTCCTGGTCCCTCTCTTTCCTGGCTCAAGGGGGGTTGGGGCCTAGCTTTCCCTCCCACCCCTTTTTACCTGGATATCCTGCTGCTCCTGAGGTCCCTAAGGCTGCTCCTTGTCCCTCCCTTTCCTGGATCTAGGGGGCTCTAAGAATATATGTTACTCAAAAATTTTATGAGTTGGCCCTGAAACATTGTCTGATACTGTGCCAGCACATGAACCTCTCAGGTTGGAAAACACTTGAAATGCAACTAGGAAAGAGCTGCCTCCTCAAAATAGAATTGACCTTGATGGCATGGATGGAGTAAAGCTTCCAGGACCTTCATTTGCTGATGGGCCACTGCTCAAAATGGGAAGAAACACATGCAAAAATGCATTAATAATTGAAACATGAAATGTATTAAGTATGAATCTAGGGAAATTGGAAGTTGCCAAAAATGAAATGGAATGCATGAAGATTGATATCCTAGGCATTAGTGACCTGAAATGGACTGGTATTGGCCATTTTGAATCAAACAACTATACAGTCTACTATGCCGGGAATGAAATACGGAAGAAGAATGTCATCACATTCATCCTCAAAAATAACATTTTAAGATCAATCCTAAAGTACAATGCTTTCAGTGATAGGATAATATCCATAATATCCATACACCTACAAAGACGATCAGTTAATACTGTTATTATTCAATTTTACACATGAAACATCAAGCCAAAGTTGAAGAAATTGAAGAGTTTTACCAACTTCTGCAATCTGTAATTGACCAAACAAGATTTATTGATTATTAGTGATGATTAAAATGCAAAAGGTAGAACAAGGAAGAAGCACTGATAGTTGGAAAATATGGCCTTCATGGTGGAACTGATGCTGGAGATCATATGATAGAATTTTGTAAGACCAAGGATTTATTCACTGCAAATACATTTTTTTTTCAACAAAAAAAGGAGACTAAATATGTGAACCTCACCAGATGGGCTACACAGGAAGATTGACTACATCTGTGGAAAGAGTCTATGGAGAAGCTCAGTAACGTCAGTCAAAACAAGGTCAGTAGCTGACTGTGGAACAGACCGTCAATTGTTCATATGCAAGTTCAAGTTGAAGCTGAAGAAAATTTAAACAAGTACACAAGAACCAAATTATGACATTGATTATATCTCACCTGAATTTAGAGACCTTCTGAAGAACAGATTTGATGCATTGAACACCAGTGACTAAAAACCAGACAAGTTGTGGGTGGCATCAAGAATATCATACATGAAGAAATCAAATGGTAATTTAAAAGGAAGAAAGTACCAAAACTGATGTCAGAAGAGACTCTGAAACTTGCTCTTGAATGCAGAGTAGCTAAAGTGAAAGGAAGAAATGTTGAAATAAAAGACCTGAATAGAAGATTTCAAAGAGCATTTTGAAAAGACAAAGTAAAGTGTAATAATAACATGTGCAAAGACATGGAGATAAAAAACCAAAAGGGAAGAAGTTCAGTATTTCTCAAGCTGAAAGTGCTGAAGAAAAAATTCAAGGTTTGCTTTGAAATAGTCAAGAATTCTATGGACAAAACATTGAATGATGCAGGAAGCATCCAATGAAGATGGAAGGAATAAACAGAGTCCCTATACCAAAAGGAATTGATTGATGTTCAGCTATTTCAGGAAATAGTGTATGATCAAGAACCAACTGTATTGAAGAAACAAATCAAAGTTGCACTGAAG
Source organism: Orycteropus afer afer (assembly GCF_000298275.1). NCBI lineage: Eukaryota > Metazoa > Chordata > Mammalia > Tubulidentata > Orycteropodidae > Orycteropus > Orycteropus afer. The sequence goes on along the minus strand of NW_006921772.1, from coordinate 5,753,228 downwards.
GAATTGGCAAAACACAAGGAATCACGAATTGGCAGAATGCACGTTGAGATGTTTCAATAAATGGATGCAGTGCTGGACGGCACTTACTCCTCTATGCCAGGTAATTTGGAAGACAGCTGCCTGGCCAACTGACTGGAAAATATAAATTTTGTGCCTATCCCAAACAAGCTGATCCAACAGAATGTGGAAATATCTAAGAATATAATTGATATCACATGCAAGTAAAATTTTGCTGAAAATAGTTCAAAAATGGTGGCAGTGGTATATTGACTGGGGACTTCCAGAAATTCAAGCTGAATTCAGAAAAGGATTTGGAATGAAGGATATTATTGATGATGCTTTGGCTGAAACCAAAACTACCAGAAAGATGTTTACCTATGTTTTATTGACTATGCAAAGGCATTTGACCGTATAGATCATGACAAATTATGGATAACTGCAAAAAAAAAAAAAATAGGAATTTCAGAACACTTAATTGTGTTCATGAGGATACTGTACATATACTAAGAGGCTACCATTCATAAAATTAGGAAGGGTGTGGGTCAGGGTTGAATCCTTTCACATACTTATTCAATCTGTATGCTGAAGAAATGATCCAAGAAGAACTATATAAAGAAGAATGTGCCATCAGGATTGGAAGAAGACTCATTAACAACTTGAGATATGCAGTTGTCACAACCTTGCTTGCTCAAAGTGAAGATGACTTGAAGCACTTACTGATGAAGATAAAAGACTGCAGCCTTCAGTATGGATTACACCTCAAAATAAAGAATACAAAAATCCTCACAACTGGACAAATAATAACATCATGATAAATGGAGAAAAGATTGAAATTGTTAGGAATTTCATTTCACTTAGATTCACAATTAACATCCATGGAAGCAGCAGCTCTGCTCAAATCTGCTGAAAAAGACCTCTTTAAAGTTTTAAAAGGGAAAGATATCATTTTGAACTTTAAGGTGCGCTTAACCCAAGCCATGGTATTTCCAATCTCCTCATGTACATGTGAAAGCTGAACAATGGATAAGGAAGACCAAAAAAGAGTTGATGCTTTTGAATTGTGGTGTTGGCGAAGAATACTGAAAATACCATGGACTGCCAGAAGAACAACAAAAAAAATCTGTCTTAGAAGTATCCTGGAACCGTCCTTGGAGGCGAGAATGGCCAGACTTTTTGTCTCACCTACTTTGGTTGTTAGAAGGGACCATTTCCTGGAGAAGGATATTATATTTGGCAAAGTAGAGGGTTAGCAAAAAAGAGGAGCAACCTCAACAAGATGGATTGACACAGGGATTGGGTTCATGTTACCAAGGGTTGTGAGGATGGTGCACAACCAGGCAGTGCTTTGCTCTGACTCTCTATAAGTCAGAGCTGACTCTATGGCACCTAACCACAACACCAACACAAATAAAAAATTTCAGGATACTAGTAGATAGAGAACAATTAAATTATTTTTCATTTCTTTTTATTTGCTATTATTATTCATTGTTAAATGAAATATATTAAACATATTCAATTATTACTCATGGCATTCTCCTCCCTTTCTGTCCGACAGTGGAAAAATCAATGGTTCATGAAGGCTCAGGCTCCAAGTTGTGGCTATCCTGATATGTTGGGGGTTAACAAATTGTGGAGGCGGTGGACCACAGGCTCCATCTGCCTGGACAATTAAATATGATGTAGAAATACAATTTTATAACTCTATGGTCTGAGGATGCAGAGGTGAGGCAAGTGGTGAAATTCATACCCTGCCACACTGGTTGCTGTTTACTGAAAGTGGCAAAATGTTAAGTAATTTCTTAAACCAAGGAACAGACCTCTTTCCAAATGGGTTTAGCTAGAGGATGAAACAGCCCCTTGAGTTCCTAAACTAAAGGACTCAAAGCCAAGAAAGTTATGCATAATATTCAATCTTACATATGTTTTAAAAAAAGGAGGATGGAGTCTTTCTCAGAGCAATGTACTATTTTGTGAAATATTTTATTTTCTAATAAGAAGTGAAACTCATTATATGGCAGGACAAGAGACTTTCCCCTAAATATCTTATTTAAACATTAAACTATAAAAGCAAGATTGAACCAAGATAGCAACTGAATCTATATAAACACTTGGGTGACTCTTAACATATTGAGAAACCATCAAAAGTATAAAAATAATATATGACCATCATAAATATTAAAATTGTATATAAGCTTCTGATTTATTTTGTCTATAGTGAGATACTATAGATGGAGAGGAGAAAGAGCTATTTTTAAGGAACAGACATTTTTGTGACACTGCATGATTTAGATTTATAGAAATTTTAATATCAAAGTCAGTTCACAGAAAGGTTAAATTTCGAAGACTAGATGCAGTCTGCCAAATGGAATTAGCAAAAAAAGCATCTAGTAATCCAAAGTAAGAAAAGAAGGTGAAGTTTAAACGAACTGGAGAATACTTGAATTAAATTGGTATATCTTTCTTGTGAACCTAATGAGCTTACATTATAAGTATTCTTTGATTCAATCCAAAAGTGTTTAAGCATTCAGCTGAGCAGTAATTTTATCTGAAATTACTTAGACTTTGTATGTACTGAATGACCGTGGCTTGTGTGTTTACTTGTTTTGAATTAATAAGAATGACTTTGCTAGATATACCAGAGGTTAACACTCTATTTAAAAGTTTATTTTTAATAAGAATTTTCATATTTCCTCTCTAAATAAGGTTCATTCAGCATATAATGCTCAGAGACTTTCCAGCTTCACCTAAAACAGTTGATTGAAAATTTCACTCTTCCTGTGGCCACACTAGGATACCCTGGGTGGTACAAATGATTAAACCCTAGGTTACTAATTTTAAGGCCAGCAGATTGAACACACCCAAAACACCTAAGAATATAGGTCTGATGATCTACTTCCAAAATGTAATGAAAACCTTATGGAGCACAATTCTACTAGGACACATGGGGGTCACCATGAGTAGGAATAGACTTGACAGCAATTGATTTGGATTTTATGGACACACTCTCTCTCTTTTATACCAAAGCATCTGAATAATACCGTGATTTGTTTGCTGTTTGCTCTTCAGCCTCATCTTTCTGAGATCTATGGTCATGAAGGAATATGGAACTATTTACCCTATGGAAGGTCTAACCTTGACCAACCTTTTATAAATATTCCTCAATAAACATTTATAGTGTTGCCATGGGGAAGAAGTTAGGAGTTCTGGTAGCATGGTGCCTAAGGCATTTGACTGCTAACCAGAAGGCTGGTGGTTCAAACCCACCAGCCACTCCTCAGAAAGAAGGTTGGGCAATCTGCTTCTGTAGTGATACCACCTTGGAATCCCGAGGAGGGGTCGCTGTGAGTTGGATCTGTCTGGACAGCAATGAGTTTGAGTTTTTTTGGTATGAGGAAGAAGAGTAAACCTGTGAAATTTCAGGCAAATTTCAGCACAATGTAAGGAAGAATTCTAAAATGTTAGTCATTCAACATGTCTCAGAAAGTATGTTTACATTTACTAGTATTTTAAAGTGGATGCTTAATGGTCATTTTGTCTTAAACGTTAAAAAGTTTTTGATTCATCCATTGAAGTTTGCACAAGGTAACTGTTTATGAAGTGCTTTCAAATCGAAGATTATCTTTGGACTTTCTAATTCTTGTAGGAAAAACCCTTTTCTCCAATTTTCACAGAAATCAGGTATTACACAAAAAGCTGTATGACAAATACAGGCAGAAATATATAGTCTGCCAGGGTCTATATTTTGGCTAAAGTGTAACAGAGTGTATGAGGGGTAAAGTCCTATAGCACAAAGATACAGAAAAGTTGGAGTAGGTAGGCCCATGAACAAATAATCTGCACTGTAGTATTCATTCTAGATGCTTAATCTTGGACAAAAGTCTTATAGCATAACACTTTTCCCAATCCACTTACAAAATTATTTTATTCATCAAACATTTTTTTGAATGCTTACTATATTTCAGGCCCTGCAAATACAGGACAAAAAGATAAAATCTTCAATGGACTTACAGTCATATCACAAGGATAGAAGCTAATGGGGAAGGTCACTTCAAGGAAAGCTTCCAGGAAGAGTTGAACTCAGAGCTAGAAAATGAAGATAAAGTCAGAGAGGATGTTACACGCAAACAACATAATGGGTAAAAATCCAAGGATAAGTGGATCTGGCAGAGCTGGAAAGTTGTTGTTGTTATGTGCCATCGAGTCGGACCCGACTCATAGCGACCCCTCCTTGGGTTTCCAAGGCAGTACCACTACGGAAGTAGATTGCCCCATCTTCCTTCCGGGAAGTGGCTGGTGGGTTTGAACTGCCAGCCTTCTGGTTAGCATTCAAGTGCCTTAGCCACTATGCTACCAGAGCTCCCATGTAGTGTAGGTAAATCTGTGGTTGATGAAGTTGGGGTAATGGAGAGAAATTATGAAAAGACCCTTTGAACTTTTAGTTCTTCTGAGTATTTGTGCTGCACCATTGACTTTTTAAAAATTTATTCATGCTTCAATATTCCACTTCATTGTTATTTCTTTAAAGGTAAAGACCATATCTTAAGGTTTCTTTGAGTTTTCTTCTTTCCTTTCTGCTTTACTCAGTGTGTGTGAGGGGTTCAGATTATATCAGGTGACATTGGCAGAAAGATTGACACAAAAATGACTGTCTAGAAAATTTTTGTGTAGTGTTTCAGCAGAAATTTGTTATTTTTTTAATAAAAATATCCCTGTAATTAGTTATAACAACAAAAAAAAGTTTTTTTGTAAGCCCAGTCTACATGTATCAATATACCTACAAGGCTAAAACTCTACACTAATTTACTTTTTCCATCATTTGTCTGTCAGTTTGTCATACTGTGGTGGCTTGTGTGTTGCTGTGAGGCTGGAGTCTAAGCCACTAGTATTGCAAATACCAGCAAGATCACCCAAGGTGGGCATGCTTCAGTGGAGTTTCCAGACTAAGACAGATTGGGAAGAAGAATGAGGCCATCCACTTCTGAAAAAAAAACATGGCCACTGAAAACCTTATGAATAGCATTGAAACATTGTCTGATATAGAGCTGGAAGATGAACCCCTCAGGTTGGAAGTCACTCAAAATATGACTGGAGAAGAGCTGCCTCCTCAAGTAGAGTCGACATTCACTGCATGGATGGAGTAAAGCTTCTGGGATCTTCATTTGCTGATAGAGCATGACTCAAAATGGAAAGAAAGAACTGCAACCATTCATTAATAATCAGAACATGGAATGCATGAAGTTTGAATCTAAGAAAATTGGAAATTCTCAAAAATTAAATGGAATGGATAAAAGTTGCTATTCTAAGCATTAGTGAGCTGAAATGGACTGGTATTGGTCATTTTGCATCATAAAATCATATGATCTATTATGTCAAGAGTGACGAATTGAAGAGAAATGGTGTCACAGTCGTCATCAAAAAGTTCATGTCAAGATCTATCCTGAAGTACAATGTTGTCAGTGATAGGATAATATCCATATGCCTACAAGGAAGAATAGTTAATACTACCATTATTCAAATTTACTCACCAACCACTAAAGCCAAAGATGGAGAAATTGAAGATTTTAATCAAATTCTGCAATCTGAAGCTGACCAAACATGCCTTTAAGGAGTACTAATTATTACTGGTGATTGGAATGTAAAAGTTGGAAACAAAGAAGAATCATCAGTAATTGGAAAATAAGGCCTTGGTGATAGAAATGATGCTGGAGATTGAATGACAGAATTTTTGGAGACAGATGATTTATTCATTGCAAATACCTTTTTTCAACAACATAAATGGCAGCTATACATGTGGATCTTGCAAAATAGAATATGCAGGAAACAAATTGACTACATAAATGGAAAGAGGAGAAGCAGCCCCGAGCCCCACATTCCACCTATCTTGAGCCCCAGATTTAAAACAGATAGAGCCACCCCCAAGAGAAGCAGGCCCAAACCCCATGACCACCTACCTCAGACCCCAACCTTAAAATAGATAGAGTCACACCATGTGAAGCAGCCCCAAATCTGGTGCCCAAAGAGGCTATGGAAAAGCTCAATATCTTCAGTCAAAACAAGACCAGGACCTGACTGTGGAACAGACCATCAATTGCTCATATGCAAGTTCAAGTCAAAGTTGAAGAAAATTAAAACAAGTCCACAAGAGCCAAAATATGACATTGATTGTATCCCACGTGAATTTAGAGACATCTGAAGAAATAGATTTGATTCATTGAAGACCAATGACCAAAGACAGGATGAATTGAGGGATGACATGAAGAATATATACATGAAGAAACATTATTAGAAAGACAAGGAATAAAGAGAAGGCCAAAATGGATGTCAGAGGAGACTCTGAAGTTGCTCCAGAATGAAGAGTAGCTAAAGTGAATGGAAGAAATGATGAAATAAAACAAATGAATAGAAGATTTCAAAGGAAATTTCAAGAAAACAAAGTAAAGTATTTTAATGAAATGTGCAAAGACCTGATATTAGAAAATCAAAAAGGAAGAACATAACCAGCTATTTTTCAAGCTGAAAGGACTGAAGAAAAAATTCAAGCCTCGAGTTGCAATATTGAAGGATTCTGCTGACAAAATGTTGAATAATGCAAGAAGCATCAAATGAAGATGGAAGGAATACGTAGAGTCACTGTACAACAAGAATTGGTCAACGTTCAGTTATTTCAGTAGGTAGCATATGTCAAGAACCAGTGGTATTGAAGGAAGAAGCTCAAACTTCATTGAAGGAAGTGGCAAAAAACAAGGCTCCAGGAATTGACAGAATACCATTGAGATGTTTCAACAGATGCATCACTGAAGGCGCTTATTCATTTATGCCAATAAATGTGAAGACAGTTACTTAGCCAACCAACTGGAAGAGATCCATATTTGTGCCCATTCCAAAAAAAAGGTGATACAACAGAATATGAAAATTATTGAAGAATGCCATTAATATCACACAAAAGTAAAATTTTACTGAAAATAATTAAAAAATGGTTGTAGCAGTATATTGACAGAGAACTTCCAGAAATTCAAGTAGGATTCAAAAGAGTATGTGGAATGAAGGATATCATTACTGATGTCAGATTGATCTTGCTGAAAGCGAGGGATATCAGAAAGATGTTTACCCATGTTTCACTAGTATGCAAAGACATTTGACTGTATGAATCATAACAGACTAAGCTCAATGGGTTTAACATACTACACAAAAACGTTGTTCCACATCCTACTTTGGCAAGTAGAGACTGGGATCTTGAAAGCTTGCAAGCAACCATCTAGATGCAACAATGGGTCTCTCCTCATCCAGAGGAAAGAAGAATGAAGAAAACCAAAGATTCATGGAAACAGTTAGTCCAAGTGACTGGTACACCATGCGATCCTCAGCCTATATGACTATGAGACCAGAAGAACTAGATGGTGCCTGGCTACCACTGTCAACCACTCAGAGGGGGATCTATGTAGGAGATCCTGGATAGAGTGGGAGAACAATGTGGAACAAAATAGACCAGGTAGGCTGCTCTAATAGAGCTTGATGGAATGAATGCCTGAGACCATGGCCTCTAGCTGCCCTTCAGGTCTAGAATTGAACCCACTCCTGTGGCTTCCACAGGCATATGAGCTGAACATTTATATTAGGTAGATACAGTCCTTGGAGAGATCAATCATGGGAGAATATATATGGACATATATATATGGGAGCTATATATGCACAGAGAGACAGCATGGGGGGTAGGAGTGCATGGGAGTGAAGGACACAGGGAAGAGATGGCTGTGGGGAAGAAGTGGGAGGAGAGCTTTGCATTGTGGGAGATTGCAGTCAATGTCATGAGATAAAGTATATGTGAACTGCTGTATGGAAGATGAATTTGCTCTGTAAACTTGCACCCAAGTCACAATAGAATTTAAAAAAAGAAAAAGAGTTGCTACCTTTGAATTGTGGTGTTGACAAAGAATACTGAAAATACCATGGACTGCCAGAAGAATGAACAAATCTGCCCTGGAAGAAGTGCAGCCAGAATTCTCCCTGGAGGCAAGAATGGCCAGACTTTGTCTAACCTACTTTGGTCATGTTGTCAGTAGGGACTAGTCCTTGAAGAAGGATATCATGCTTGTTAAAGTATAGGGTCCGTGAAAAAGGGGGAAGATCCTCAATGGATTGACACAGTGGCTGCGACTTACAGCAACCCCTCCTTGGGTTTCCAAGGCTGTATCTCTACAGAAGTAGATTGCCCAATCTTTCTTCCCAGGAGGGGCTGGTGAGTTTGAACTACCAGCCTTCTGGTTAGCAGTCAAATGCTTTAGGCACTACACCAGCATAGCCACAATTAGAGGCTCAAGCACAGCAAATGTGAGGATGGCTCAGGACCAGACAATGTTTCATTCTGTTGTACACAGGGTCACTATGAGCTAGAGCCAAGTGGATGGCACCTATAAGAAACAATAACAATTTATTTTTTGAATATTCCATTGTGCCTCAGTCAGAGCTGTCATTATCACTCAATTACAATGATGGTTTGAATCATGTGGTTTCATCTGCACACACTAAAAGCATGCATTGTTTTCATTGCTGCCAGTGTTTTTATAGTTGCTTCTTTCAGCACATTTTCTCATGTTTCAGCTATGATAACGTGGCAATTAGTGTTTGTGAACCTATATCAATAACTTTTTTAAGAATAAAACAGTAATTAAAGGAAAAGGATAAAAATAAAAATAAAAAAAGCTTCCACTCAGTTACTAATAATGTTGCAACTAAAATGTTGTAATTCACTGTAGAAAGAGTTTACAAACAATATTGTTGTTAGTATTTGTATAATCTAAAAAAATACATATAAGCAATTTAAAACCATATTATTCACATATTTTTCTATGATTAAAATTGATAGTAAACATTACTAAGGATTTTATAAGATCTGGTATGAGAGGACCTGGAGGGAAGGAAACCCATGAGTTACTGCATTGGTAACACAAAACATAGTGACTCCATTGACTTTACCTTCCCTAAACCTCCACCTTACTTCCACCACTTGTAACTATCTGCTCATAGCAGATTAGATTGATGAATAAATATGATTCTGCTGTTCTTGTAGGTAAAGGCATGAAGTTCAAGTTGAGGCAAAAACCACTAGATAATTAAATGCCCATCGATCTTTTTGAATAAATAGGTCTTAACTTCAGGTCCTTGCCTCACCCTGAAAAGTGTCTACAGCTTCCCTTTACTCTCTTCCAACTTCCCTACTTCAAATTGTTCTAAGTGGAGAACTAGTATTTTGTTCAGGGGGCATCAGAGTGAAATAAATTCCTTACACGTATGAAATACAACTTTAACATCCCCTCAGTCTCAGCATAGGCAGAACTGGTTCTGAGTGCAGTACTAATGATGAGATCTTTAGTAGTCTGAAAAATGAAGACGCCAAAAGAAATAAAAACTAGTCACTAAATCTGTTGTATCAGGCAGTTGTTTGTCTTGGTACAGGTCTTTTTTTAAGAGTGTGGTCTACAGCTGCTTTATGTTGCTGCCTTGTTTTCAGATAGAATTATTCTTATGTTTACTCATTATTCTGTAAGGAGCTGGCATTAGCTTTAAAGAAATCATGTGCAAGACTGTCTAGCAGTGAGCCAAAGGTAGGTAAAGTATATGAGGTATAAGGTTTGCTTTGAGTATTTCTATGCCAAGGGCATTAGTGAATGAATATCTTTAAATGGACACTTGACAAGTAATCACAGGGACTTTATTCATTTCAGAGCTAGTGAGGATGTGTATCACTCAAAAATCAACACACTATGTTTTCATCCAGAAAAAGGAGTATCAAAGTGCCTATGTGCAATGTGAAAAAGAAATCTTTCACCAGTCCTGCTAAGATGTGTATTTGAGAGCAGTCATTTTTCCTTTGGCTCCATTTATTATGATTGGTAGAACATATGGCCAGGTCTAAAGAGTCTTAATCAAGGGAACTGATTTCCTTTTAGTGGAGAGAGGAGGAGAAAGGAGTCATTTCTTCCATCAATTGAATACATTGCTTTGACATCAGAAAGATAAGGAGTAAAACAAATGGACCATATCAGTGACTCTCTTAAAAATCAACTTGAGTCACATATCCAAGAATTGTTCAGAAGAAAGAAAGAACTGAGCTGAAGTCTCTTTTTACTAGAAAATGTTTTTGACTAAAATATGCTTCAGGTCTACAGAAAATTTATAATGCCACTTCTTTTTCCTTTTTCTCTTTTTCCTTTGGTTATTCTTTTTTCTTTTAAGAGCTTGTTTTATATTCAACATTACCTGTACATTTAGTTTCACTCCCCATTTATCATGTCCAACCCTAAACCAGTCTCCTCCCTTCCCTACCCTGCAACCCTCCACCTGTGCCCCTCATATTTATGCACTCTTATTTGTCCTGCATTTCCTCAATTTGAATGTTGGTCCTCAGGTATCCCATGGTCTATTGCTGTAAGGGATGTATTACCATAGAGCATGTGGGTGCGTCATCCTGGGTTGAGTGGTCTGCGTGTACATCTTGTTAACTATTGGGCTGAGAGCCAGCCCCTGGGGGACCATTTTATTCCAGGCACAGAAAGGATTCCAGGGCCATAGTATCGGGGGTCTCATCAGATGCCATTTTAACAGAAAAACTCATTCATAATAGAGGCTATATCACTTTGAGAAAGCTACCTAATACTTTTGCACCCCATCAATAAATTACTTTCGATATATTTGAATTCTTACATGACAATATTCTTATTATTAATGTTGTTGTTGTTGTTATGTGCCATCAAGTTGGATCCGACTCATAGCGACCCCTCCTTGGGTTTTTGAGGCAGTATCACTATAGAAGTAGATTGCCCCATCTTCCTTCTGAGGAGTGGCTGGTGGGTTTGAACCGCCAGCCTTCTGGTTAGCAGTCAAGTGCCTTAGCAACTATGCTACCAGAGCTCCAAGCGTATCTTTTACCTGTACCTACAGTAGATACTGGTAGAGATTGGCTAGGGCCTCCTCTGACCTCAGCATAAAACAAGCACTGTAGACTATGAATTGCAGCATGAATTTGGGAGTCATGCAGAGCTGGGTTCAGGTCCTAGCTTCACTGCATATCATTAAAAAGTAACAGAAAACATTTAAGCTGACCTAAACATTTAAAATGAGCTCTGATGGCATAGTGCCTAAGACATTTGACTGCTAACCAAAGGGTGGAGGTTCAAACCCACCAGCCACTCCTCAGAAGAAAGATTGGGCAATCTACTTCTGTAGTGATACCGCCTCGGAAAACCAAGGAGGGGTCTCTATGAATCGAATCTGACTCGAGAATTTGTTGGTATAACTGAGAATGTGTAGGGGAACCTAGATGAAGGCAGAGCTGTATGCAGGGCCCACATAATGTTATCAAGGTTCTATTTCTCTTCATCTATGGCATGGCTCTGCTCTCTTCCAAGCTATCACTATGGCGGAAAATGGCTAAAGCTCTACATGCTCTCTGGTTACATTTCAGCCAGAAAGACCACAAACTTGTATTGCAGAGTTTGAAAAACACATGATTGTAAAGTTGGGGATATCATTGGTGGTAAGGTAAATTGATCAGGGATTTCAAAAATGCCATTTCTCCCCCTGAAATTATTTACTAACTATGTAATTCAGACAACTTGGATAATCCATCCAAGTTTCAGTTACTTCCATTCTAAAATAGAGATCAATTAATTGCCTTCTAAGGGGCCTGGTGACACAGTGTTTAAGTGCTCAGATGCTAACCTAAAGTTCAGCAGTTCAAACTTAAGAGCAGATGTGGCAGTCTGCTCTTGTAAAAATTCACAGCCTTGGGAACACTAAGCGGCAGTACTACTCTGTCCTTTAGAATCACTGAGTCAGAAACAACTTGATGGCAGCAGGTGGGATAGCAAGTTAAAACACTTGACTACTAGGCTATTTGTTGCTGATTCAACCCCATCCAGAGGCTCCTCAGAAGACAGACCTGATGATCTATTTCTGAAAATCACAGCCTTGAAAACTTTATGGAGCACAATTCCACTCAGCACATGGGGGGTGGCCATGAGTTTGAATCTACTAGCTACCCACTAACAACAGCAACAAAGTGTTCTGAGCTTCAAAGAAACTTGAAAATAGTAAAGCTTTTGTCAAAATTCACACAAATAATAAGTGGAGAGCAGAACTGCTGACAACTATTTCCTATAGAGTTAAGAATAAACAGAAATAAATAGAAAAGACAGGGTTCTGCTTCAAGCCCTTGATCACTAGAAATGAGAGTTCCGTTAAAGCAAAAGCACTTTTCTGTTACAAAAAATGTATTCAAAGATTTGTGACTAAGTGCAAGGAATAGCTTAAATTTGCCAAAGAAAATTACATCAGCATTTATGAAAGACATAGTATGTTTGGCAGAGGTGAAGAAAATGAAAAAAATATTCATATTCTTGCTACATGAAAATTGCATCATTTGTTTTAGTCCTTCCATCTATACAGGAAAAAGAGATTCTCAAGGACAAAAATATAGCTTCATGCATATGAATCACTTGTATATAAAAATTGGTGAGATTTCTCTGCATCTGGAAGGGAAAAGAGAGATAAATGATTCTACATTATTAAGTGGAGGAAGGGGCTCCTGATCTCCCTGGAAACATGCCAAGGATTAATAATCTTTAATTTTACCTGAACTCTGTGATACTGGAAAATGTTGTTGTTGCTCAGACTCATTGTGATCCTATGTACAGCAGAACGAAATACGGCCTGGTTCTGAACCAGGCTCATAATCCTTGCTATACTTACCTGAGTCCATCACTGCAGCCATTGTATCAATACATCTTGTTAAGGACCTTCCCCTTTTTCACTGACCCTTCACTTTACTGTACAAAATATCCTCCTCCAGAAATGGTCCCTTCTGACTACATGATCAAAGTAGGTGGGATGAAGTCTGGCCATTCTTGTTTCCAAGGAGCATTCCAGCTGCACTACTTCCAAGACAGATTTGTTAGTTCTTCTGGCAGTCCACAGTACACTTAGCATTCTTTACCAACATCACAACTCAAAAGCATTAACTTTTCTCTGGTCTTCTTTATTCATTTTCCAATTCTCACATGGATAGGAGACGATTGAAAACACCATGGCTTGGGATAGACACACCTTAGTTTTCAACGAGACATCTTTGTACACTCCTTGGAGAGATCAATCATGGGAGAATAGAAAGGCTATGTATGCACAAGGAGACAGCTGGGGGGGTTAGGAACACATGGGAGGGAAGGACTTAGGGAACAGGTGGCTATGGGGAGGAAGTGGGAGGAGAGCTGTTGCATTGTGGTAGATTGCAGTCAATATCATGAGACAAAGTATGTGTAAACTGCTGCATAGAAGATGAATTTCCTTTGTAAACTTTCACCCAAATCACAATAAAATTTAAGAAGAAAAAAAAGAGAGAGAGAGAGACATATTTACTCTACAGCACTTTAAAGAGGTTTTTGTAGCAGATTTCCCCAGTGCAATATGTCATCTGATTTCTGACTGCTGCTTCCATTGGTGTTGGTTGTGGAACCAAGTAATATGAAATCTTTGACAACTTCAATCTTTTCTCCATTTATCGTGATGCTGCTTGTTGGTTCACTTGTGAGGATATTCATTTTCTTTAAGTTGTGGTATAATCCATATTATGGACTGCATCTTTAATCTTCGTCAGTAAGTGCTTCAAGTAATCTTTACTTTCAGCAAGTGAGGTTGTGTCATCTGCATATTGCAGGTTGCTAATTACTCTTCCTCCAATCTTAATGCTACATTCTTCATTATATACTCCACTTTCTCAGATTATTTTCTCAGCATAAAATTGAATAAGTGTGGGGAAAGGATACAACCCATACACACTTCCTTCCTGATTTAAATCCACAAAGTATCCCCTTGTTCTTTTCTAACTACCGCCTTCTGGTCAATATACAGGTTCCTTATGAGTGCAATTAAGTGTTCTGGAATTCCCAGTCTTCTCAATGTTATTCTTAATTTGTTACGATTCACACAGTCAAATGACTTTGACTAGTCAATAAAACACAAGTAAACATCTTTCTGGCAGTCTTTGCTTTCAGCCAAAGCATCAGCAATGATATCCCTCATTCCATGACCTCTTCTAAATCCATCTTGCATTTCTGGGAGTTCTGTCAAAATATTGCTGCAACCACTTTTGAATTATTTTCAAAAAATTTTACTTGCATGTGATATTAATGATATTGTTTGATAATTTCCACATTCTGTGGGATCACCTTTCTTTGGAATGGGTACAAATATGGATCTCTAGTAGTCAATTGTCCAGATAGCTGTCTTTCAAATTTCTTGGCATAGATGAGTAAGTACTTCCAGCACAGCATCTATTTGGTGAAACACCTCAAAAGGTATCCTGTCAATTTCTGGGGCCTTGTTTTTCTGTCAATTCCTCCAGTACACCTTTGACTTCTTCCTTCGATGCCATTGGTTCCTGATCATATGCTACCTCCTGAAATGGATGAACATCAAAAAATTCTTTTTGGTACAGTGACTTTGTGTATCCCTTCCATCTTCTTTTGATATTTCCTGCATCATTCACTATTTTGCCCATAGAATCCTTCAATATTGTAACTCAAGGCTTGACTTTTTCTTCAGTTCTTTCAGCTTGAGAAATGCCTAATGTGTTCTTCCTTTTTGTTTTTCTAACTCCAGGTCTTTGCACATTTCATAATAATAATTGACTTTGTCTTCTCAAAATGCTCTTTGATACAAGAAAATAGCAATGCTTAAAGAAATCCCCCCATCCTTTGTGTTCAGGAAAATGGCTTACTGCAAGTAACCCTTCCCATATGAGTTAGACAAGAGTCATAGATGCTTCCTTGTTTCCTAGAACAAGTTCATAAACAGTCCATGTGATTTCCATTCCTTGCTTCATAAATTAGTAACTGTGTTAGATTGGGTTCTC
>NW_006921772.1:5725143-5738223 GCF_000298275.1 Orycteropus afer afer | reverse complement strand
GCAAGTCCAAAGTCCCTGGAGGAAACATTGGGCTGGAGGCAGCCTTAGCTTCCGCAAGTGCAGGGGGCTGAGAAATTCAAGGCTGGCAGACAGTACACTGGTTGTTGACTCCAACTAAAGACGAATCCAAGATCTCCTGGCTGAGCGGTGGGCTGTTCACTCACAGAAGGTTGGAGTCAGCACACCAGGGTCCCAATCCACCAAAGAAAGTCTCTCTTCCCAGGATGACCCTGGATATCCTGGAAATAGGCCACACCCCTAGGGAAACTCCCCTTGGGCAGATTGGCCACTGAGAACACAGTGATCTGATCCCATCATGGGAACAACCACACATAATTGGGGTCCAGCCAAGTTGACACACATCTCCAACTATCACAGTAACTGAATTGAATTGCTTGTCCCTACTGATCAATCAGAAATTAAATTCATTTTAACCAAATCTTGATTAAGCTACTCTCCTTCCAAGTCCCTGAATTTTGTCCTAACCTGCGCCAACAAACTACCCCTTTCTCAGGATCCCTTCTGAAGAGTAGACAGACTTCATGTGTAAAATGTTCTAATTTACTACAGATGATGTCACCATTTCATTCCATTTCACCACCTCTATTTTTTTTTCTAGTCTTGTTTACTCTAAGTTTTTATAAAAGAAAGTGCCTTTTCTCAAACTCTGTGGGAGCTTGCAGATCTTATGGTTCTCCCTATTATAACATTTCATTCTCCCACTTTTCTCTCCCTCTTTTCTTCTGAATAAAGCTTCTTCCTATCTGACTGTGTTTTTCATTTGGCAGGACCTTATCCCCATCTCCTTGTAAGCATTATAGATTTCCAGGAGGGCAACAAAAATAATTGCCCTGTTTTAAAAAATGGTTCTGTGTGGATTACTGATTTCCAATACTTCTCTTTCTAACAGCCCTGTCTGAACAGAATGCTTGCAAGAAAGATTTTCCAGAGATAAAGGGTAGTGTATGGGGCTGAAAGAGGATGGTCCTGCCATTACCTCAGCTGTACTCATATGGTAAAAGGCAAGTTGACCAATATGCTATTGTGGTCTTAGAAATTTTCTTTTTCATTTCTATCTCAGAATCTCAAAAACAATTTGTATTTTTATGGAACGGCACTTAATGTACATGTATGTTTCTGCTACAGGGATATTTGAGTTCATCAGCACATTGTGATAATCTAGTGTGCAGCAGCTTAGAATTGGTAATTAACAAGAGTAAGTTAATAAGTTGAAGACAGCCTAATGAAAGGAGAACCACAAGAAAGAATTGGTAAGAATTGTGGTCACCCACATGACAAATAAAGATTGGTTGATAAATGCACACAAAATTCAGAGCTTTGATCATGATATAAAATGTTGGTTAATTACATGGAATTGAGCAATCAATAAATACATCTTTCATACCCACTTAGAATACTGTTGACCTCTAGTTACAATGTCATTAGAAAGGAATCTGAATTTGAATGGGACTTTGAGCAAAAAGAAGCAATAAAATATTGATTGAAGGCTGACTCAGGTAGGTCCACTGAGAATTTATGATCTGTTCATTCAAATGACGTCAAAAGTGATTGAAAATAGGACACATGCAGATTGGACCCTTTGGTAGAACATGAATAAGGCTACATAGTAAGCCCTGCTGCAATTTTGAGCTTAAGAGCTGGTTGAGCTATCACTCCTAATATAGTTATTGTTATGTGCTGTCAAGTTGGCTCTAACTTACAGCAATTGTATGTACAACAGGAAAGGGAGGGAATGCTGGGGACAACAAAGGCACAGTATTCAGGTAAGGGGAAGGAGACAGGCCCCACCCCAGAGGCAGAAAAAGGAGGGAACACCAGGGATGACAAAGCCACAGGATCCAGGTAGGATCCATTTAAGGGGAGGGAGGAGAGATTCCAAACTGCTAAGGGAGATGAACTTGTCTGTCAGTTTGTCATACTGTGGTGGCTTGCATATATTGTGAGGCCTGAGGCTGTGCCACAGGTGTTTCAAACACCAGCAGGGTTACACATGGTATGCAGGTTTCAATGCAGCTTACAGACTGAGACAGACTAGGAAGAAGGAAGAGGCCATCCATTTCTAAAAGAATTGGCCAGGGAAAACCTTATGAATAGCAGAAAAGCACTGTTTGACACATTACTGAGCAACTTTATGAATAGCCTGGAAACATTATCCAATACAGTGCAGGAAGACAAGCCCCTTAAGTTGGAAGGCACTCAAAATAAGACTAGGAAAGAGCTGGCTCATCAGAGTCAAACCAATCTTACTGATATAGATAAAGTAAAGCTTTCAGGACCTCCATACACTGATGTAGCATGACTCAAACTGAGAAGAAACAGATGCAAACATCCCCTAATAATCAGAACATGGAATGTACGAAGTATGGATTTAGGAAAATTGAAAATTGTCAAAAATGAAATGGAACGCATAAAGACTGATATCCTAGGCATTAGTGAGTGGAAATGGACTGGTTTTGGCCATTTTGAATCAGACGACCATATGATCTACTACATTGGGAATGACCATTTGAAGAGGAATGGTGTGGCAATCATCATTACAAAAGATGTTTCAAGATCTGCCCTGAAGTACAATGCTGTCAGTGATAGGATAATATCCATATGCCTACAAGGAAGACCCCTTACTACTATAATTATTCAAATTTACTCACTAACTACAGAAGCCAAAGATGAGGAAATCGAAGGTTTTTATCAACTTCTGCAGTCTGAAATTGACCAAACATGCAATCTAGATGTGTTAATTATCACTGGTGACTGGAATGCAAAAGTTGGAAATGAAGAATGACTGGCAGTTGGAAAATTTCTGGCCTTGGTGACAGAAATAATGCTGGAGATCACATGACAGAATTTTATAGGCCCAATGACTTATTCATTGAAAATACCTTTTTTCAACAACACAAATGGTGGCTATACACGTGGACTTCACTAAATGGAGTACACAGGAATCAAATTGACTATATCTGTGACAAGAGGTGATGGAAGAGCTCAATATCTTTAGTGAAAACTAGGCCAGGAGTTGATTGTGGAACAGACCATCAACTGCTCATATGCAAGTTCAAGTTGAAGTTGAAGACCATTAAAACAAGTCCACGAGAGCCAGAATATGACCTTGAATATTTCCCTCCTGAATTTAGAGACCATCTACAGAATAGATTTGATGCATTGAACAACAATGACCAAAAACCAGAAGAATTGTAGGATGCCATCAAGATCATCATTCATGAAGAAAATAAGAGGTAATTATAAAGAGATGAGAAAGGAAGAAAAGATCAAAATGGATGTAGAAGAGACTCTGAAACCTGCCCTTGAGTGGAGAGTAGCTAAAGGAAATGGAAGAAATGACAAGATAAAGGAGCTGAACAGAAGATTTCAAAGAGTAGCTTGAGCAAACAAAACCAATTACTATAATGAAATGTGCAAAGACATGGAGGTAGAAAACCAAAAGGGAAGAACATGCTTGGCATTTCTCAAGTTGAAAGAACTGAGGAAAAATTTAAGCCTCGAGTTGCAATATTGAAAGATTCTAGGAGCAAAATATTGATGCAGGAAGCATCAAAAGAAGACAGAAGGAATACAGAGTCATTGTACCAAAAAGAACTGGTTGAGCTTCATCTATTTCAAGAGGTGGCATATGATCAAGAACCAATGGTACTGAAGCAAGAAGTTGAAGCTGTACTGAAGGAATTGAAGAAGAACAAGGTTCCAGGAATTGATGGAATGCCATTGAGATGTTTCAACAAAAGGATGCCACACTGGAGGCACTCACTTGGCTATGCCAAGAGATTTGGAAGACAGCTACCTGGCCATCTGACTAGAAGAGATCCATATTTGTATCAGTTCCAAAGAAAGGTGATCCCACAGAATGTGGAAGTTATAGAACAATATCATTAATATCACATGAAAGTAAAGCCTTGCTGAAGATAATTCAAAAACGGTTGCAGCAGTATATTGAGAGAAAACTTCCAGAAATGCCAGCTGGATTCAGAAGAGGATGTGGGATGAGAGATGTCATTGCTGATGTCATATGGATCTTGGCTCAAAGCAAAGAATACCAGAAAGATGCTTACTTGTGTTTTGTTGACTATGCAAAAACATTTGATTGTGTGGATCATAACAAATTGTGGATAACATTAAGAAGAATGGGAATTCCATAATAATTAACTGTAGTTGTGAGGAACCTATACCTAGACCAGGATGCTGTCATTCTTATAGAACAAGGGGACACTGCATGGTTTAAAATCCAGAAGGGAGTGTGCCAGGGTTGTATCCTTCCACCATACTTAATCTATATGCTGAGCAAATAATCCAAGAAGCTGGACTATATGAAGAAGAACATGGCATCAGGATTGGGGGAAGACTCATTAACAATCTGCAATTTGCTGATGATGCAATTTTGCTTTCTGAAAGCGAGGATGACTTGAAGCACTTACTGATGAAGACTGAAGACTACAATCTGCAGTATGGATTACATCTCAATACAAAGAAAACAAAAATCCTCACAACTGGACCTATAAGCAGCATCATGATAAATGAGAAAAGATTGAAGCTATCAAAGACTTCGTATTGCTTGGTTCTACAATCGATGCCAATGGAAGCAGCAGTCAGGACATCAGACAAGTGTATACCACTGGGCAAATCGGCTGCAAAGGACCTCTTTCAAGTGCTGAAGGGCAAAGATGTCTCCATGAGGACTAGCTGACACAGGCTATCGTATTTTCACATGAGAACTGGACAATGAATAAGGCAGACTGAAGAAGAGTTGATGCTTTTGAGTTGTGCTGGTGAAGAATGCTGAGAGTACCACAGGCTGCTAAAAGAACTAACAAATCTGTCCTAGAAGAATTGCAGCCAGAATGCTTCTTGGAAGCAAGAATGGCCAGGCTTCATCTCACCTACTTTGGTCATGTTGTCAGAAGGGACCATTCCTTGTAGAAGGATGTCATTCTTGATGAGACAAAGGGTTGACAAAAGAAGGGAAAGCCCTCAATGAGATGGATTGACACGGTGACTCCAGCGACAGGCTCAAGTATAGCAAGGGTCATGAAGCTGGTGTGGGACCGGGCGGTATTTCGTTCTGCTCTGCATAGGGTCTCTATGAGTGGGAGATGACTCAATGGCACACCACAACAACATGTACAACAGAATGAAACATTGCCTAGTCCTGCACCAACCACACAATCCTTGCTATGCTTGAATCCATGGTTGTAGCCACTCTATCCATCTTGTTTAGGGCCTTCCCCCTTTGTGTTGAACCTCTTCTTTACTAAGCATGATATCCTTCTCCAGAGAATGGTCCCTTCTGGCAACATGAACAGAGTAGGTGAGACAAAGTCTGGTCATTCTCACTTCCAAGAAACATGCCAGCTGCACTTCTTCTAGGACAGATTTGTTCATTCTTCTGGCAGCCAATGGTGTTTTCAGTATTCTTTGCCAACATCACAATTCAAAGGCATCTTTAGTCTTCCTTATTCATATTCCAGCTTCCACATGTGTATGAGGTGATTGAAAATAGCATGGTTTGGGTTAGTTACACTTTGTCTTTCAAGTGACATCTTTGTTTTCCAACACTTTAAAGAGGTCTTTTGCAGCAGATGTGCCCAGTGTAATAGGTCATCTGATTTCTTGATTTCTGCTTTACTGGTTGTTGATTGTGAATCCAAGTAAAATGAAATGCCTGACAACTTCAATCTTTTCTCCCTTTATCATGATGTTGCTTATTGGTGCAGTTGTGAGAATTTTTGTTTTCTTAATGTTGAGCTGTAATCCATACTGAAGGCTAGAGTCTTTGGTCATCATCAGTGTTTTAAGTGGTCTTACCTTTCAGCAAGCAATCACTCCTAATAGCCTATTTGAAAGATAATTTCCAGCTTGTTGGAGGGCATTTAAAAAGATTTCTTCCACCATGAAAACCCATCAGATAATGCTGGAATGAGAAATCCCTCTCATGTTATAAGTCATGTCATAGGTAATGTCATAGAAACACCAGAAAAGAGAGATCACTTCAGCAAAACTGTTGTTGTTGTTATGTGCCGTCGAGTCGGCCCCGACTCATAGCGACCCCTCCTTGGGTTTCCGAGGCAGTTATCACTACGGAAGTAGGATTGCCCAACCTTCCTTCCGAGGAGTGGCTGGTGGGTTTGAACCACCAGCCGTCTGGTTAGCAGGCAAGTGTCTTAACCACTATGCTACCAGAGCTCCCTCAGCAAAACTACAACATTGAAATGGTATAATACAGAGCATACAATGGGCAATTTCACTAAATGCACAAGTAGAGAGGTTCACTGTTTGTAAGACCGAGGACAGAGCCTTAAAAGGATCTCCCCACACCCATGCTGCAAGGTCTGAATCATATGATTTCTTCCAGTAAAGGCAAATTAGGTTGCTTGGCTTATTGAAGGATTACTTGGATTGAGAGCTCTCTTATTCAGAAATCTGTTGCTAATGACTTGTAGAGGGTAAAATCTTAGTTGTTGTTGTTATGTGCCGCCAAGTCGACCCTGACTCATAGTGACCCCTCCTTGGGTTTCCGAGGCAGTATCACTACGGAAGTAGATTGTCCAACCTTCCTTCCAAGGAGTGGCTGGTGGGTTTGAACCACCAGCTTTCTGGTTAGCAGTCAAGTGCCTTAGGCACTATGCTACCAGAGATCCTAAAATCTTAGTTGGAGGAAAACAAGGGTAAATGTGCATAAAGGGTGGATCTGAAAGCAGTTTATTTAGAGTTGGGGAGGAATTATGCTTGTGCCCTTGAGAAGTGTTTGGCTATTTATTTAAAAAGTGTCTTTTCTATTTCTGTCTCAGAATCTAATTCACATCTTTCTGGAATGGCATTAATATACACATGCATTTTTTGCCACAGAGATATTTGAGTTCACCATCACAGTGTCATAATCTAGTGTACAATTACTTGGAATTGATAATTATCAAAAGCTAGACACTTTAAATTATGGCCAAATAAATTGAGCCCTATATAACTGTTTGATTTAAAAGTATATAAAAACTGTAATGGAAGTAAGTTATGGAAATCTCTATGAGAATTCAGAAGAATAATTAAGCTGATTTATGTAAATATCCATACACAAAAAAGATCTAAGTGTGTCTCAGAAAGAGTGCCTGAGTGATGCAAACTGTTAACACACTCATTTGCTAACTGAAAGGTCAGAGTTTTGTGTCTACACAGAGGCACCTTGGAAGAAAGTCTTGATGATGTGCTTCTGAAAAATGAACCCTTGAAAATCCTAAAGAGCATCGTTCTACACTGCCACTCCTGGGGTCTCCATGAGTCAGAATCAATGTGACAGCAACTGGTGCTCAGGAAGGGATTAGAATGCAAAGGCAGGTGCCCTGGTTAACTAGCTACTTATTTACATCAACAGTTGGAGTAAATGACAACAGATTGATCTCACACTAGATAAAACCATTGGGTGAGGAACTATACTCAGTGTCAACCTGGAAGAAATATCCTAAATACTGTCTGAGACAGAATGCTGCAAGGACAAAGAACTGAGCTACAAATGAGTGTTAAGTGGAATTGGCACTTTGTTCGCTCTAAGCTTTATCTTTTGTTACAGAAGTAACCACAAAGGATAAAATTAATTGTTGGGAACAGAGAATTGCCTATCAGTTTGGCCCAAGTAGTGGCGTATTGCCTAAGGCATTTGACTGATAACTAGAAGGCTTGTGGTTCAAACCTACCAGCCACTCCTCAGAAGCAAGACTGGGCAATCTTCTTTGGTAGAGATACCACCTCAGAAACCCAAGAAGGGTTTGCTATGAGTCAGAATCCACTCGATGGCAGTGATTTTTTTTTTTTTGGTATATATATTTCTTGTGGTCAAAGTATATATACCTTTTTGCTACTATTGTACAAAACAGGAGAAGGAAATATAATGTAACATTTAAAAAAAAGAAAAAAAAATCTTTTTCACCCTCAGAGCTGTGTTCTCATTGAAAATTGGAATAGGCAATTAACACATCAGTTGCTTAAAGCAGGAGGAGAAAAGTGTTATGGAATTTGCTAAGTTGATAAGAGGGACATGTTCTCAGATAACATGTGAAACGGAATGTAGAGCAGACTCCACTGGAAAGTTTTCTAGAGTTGGAAGGTGGGTATCAAGGGTGGGAGACAAGGCATTTCAATAACTTTATATTATTCCCAACTCACTGTCAAGTTTAATAATATATGTTGCCCTAAGAAAACTGATCAGGGAGACAAAAGGAAATATTGCAGCAATGAGTTCTGGATATTGTTTCTGAATATTTTCATACCTTCACAATTGGCTTACTAGTTTTATTTTTTATATATTTTTTAATGTATGAGCTAGAGCTCTCAATAGAATTTAAGTTATAATGAAAACCAAAACCCATTGCTTTTGAATCAGTTCCAATTCATAGTGATCCTATAGGACACAGTAGAACTGCCCATAGGGTTTCCAAGTCTGTAAATCTTAATGGAAGCACACTTCCACATTTTTCTCCTGGGAAGAAGCTTTTGGGTTCAAACCACCAACCTTTAGGTTAACAATGGAGTGCTTACCCACTGCACCACCAGGGTTCCATTCAGCTGTCACAGTTTCCTTTAAATAATCTAACTGATTACTTCATGAACAGTGTCAAAATCTTATATATTTTCATTTTCTTCCTTCTGTCCTTTATGTAATCACTGCCATACACCTAACTTCTCCATGTTCTGTATGTTCTCTCTTATATTCTAAACCCGAAAATACATTGTTCTCTTCTTGATTTAAATTGTCAATTGCCTTTTACATTAAAAGTAAGAAAAAAATGATTTTTATATTTATCCTCAATTTTACTTTTTCTGTTATTTTTCATTCTTTGTATAGATCCACATTTCCATTTGTCATTACATTCCTATATCTGAAGAACTTCTAATATTTTCTAGATTTATTATTATTTCCAGGTATGCTGGCAATGAGTTCTTTCAGCTTCTGTTTTTCTGAGAAAATCTTTATTTTATCATTATTATTGAGGACATATTTGGTGGATATAGAAATTTTAATGAGTTTTTAAAATTTCTAACCATAAACATTTTGCTTTTTTTTTTCCACCCCCTGGCTTAGGTAATTTCAAATGGAATGTGAGCTATAATTCGTATCTTTTCCCCTCTATATCTAATGATTCTTCTTCTTTCTTTGTCTTCAAGGTTTTCTCTTTTTCTTTGGCGTTCATCAATTTGGCTATATTGAGTCCAGGTTTTTATTATTTGTTCATTTGGTTTAATTTTGCCTTGTTTCACATTTATTTTATTTTTTAAAATATATTTATTCTGTTATGTTTGTTTTTTTAGAAGGTTCACAAACTCACTGCTATTGAGTTGATTCCAACTTATAGCACTCCCCATTGGGTTTCCAAGGCTGTAATCTTTGTGGAAACAGACTGCCTCATCTTTCTTCCATGGAGTGGCTGGTGGGTTTGAACAACTGAACTTTTGGTTAGCAGCCAAATTCCTTAACCACTACACTACCAGATTTCCTAGAGTGGTACAAATGGTTTGCACACAACTGTTAACCTAAATGTTGGCAGTTCAAAGCCACCCAGCAACTCAGTGGAAGAAGAAGCCTAGAAGTCTGTTTCCATTAAGATTACAACCAAGAAACCAATGGAACCTATGGAGTTCTACTCTGTAACACAAAGGGGTTGCTGTGAACTGGAATTGACTTGAAAGCAACTAATCACAACAAGTTTTCTAAGCTTTTTTGAATATGTTGTTCATTGTTTCCACTAATTTTGGAAATTCTTGGCCTTTGACTCTTCAATTACTCTTTTTATCTCATTCTTTAGCTTTTGACCTCTTTGGATTCCAATTACACCTATGTTAGACTCTTTGATATTATCCCAGGCCTATCTATGCCTCATAGGCTCCAAATTCCTCTGATAGTAGGCTATTGTTACCTTGTGCTTAGTATATGGCCTAGAAGGCCAGAGTATTTTTCTCAGTATTTTTACAATATCTCAGCTTTTAGTATTTCCTGAATATCTATGCTGCTAATGAGAGTTTTTCTTGTCCTGCCTTTGTTAATAGAATGCTGGGTTCATAGTATTGCAGCAAGGAAGTTCTCAGGTGTATTATTATTTTATTTATTAATTTTTTTAACTTTAGTATTATGCAGAGTCTGTGTTGTGGTTACCTAGTGTCACTCTGACAAGAATATACCACAAATGCGATGGCTTGGACAAACAGGAGTTTATTCTCTTACAACTTTGGAGGCTTTAAGTCCGAATTCAAAGTGCCAGGCTCTAGGGGCTGTGTGAAAGCCCCTTGACCTTGGGCTTCAGCTCTGCCTCTTGCTTCAAGCCCATTGAAGCTAGAGGCATCTCTCCACTCAGGCAGCTGCTAGCAACCGAGGTTGACAAACCCACAGTCAACAAGTGAAAAGGCACATTCCTGAGGTTACCAAACCACATGGCAGGCCATTATTTCAAGTCTGTTGTAAGTCCCAAGGTCAACAGAGCATGGCAGGCTGCTGAACAATGACACAGCTTCATGCAGGGTTCAAGTGTGCCATAAGCTAGAGACCATTCCCCAAGGCTTCTCCTTATATAAGGGAAGCAGACCACATCCCTAAGCAGCTACTCAGCTGCTCATAATAGATTCCACCATGGAGTTGATTACTGGTCTCATCACGGGGAATACTACATCCAGCTGCCCAGCCACTCAACCAGACCCAGCCAAGTTGACACACAAACTTAACTACCACAGTCTGTGACTATAAGCCTTGGATATAGGACATTTTAAGCTTGCATTTATGTTGGAATTTGGGTGTGAGAGAGAGGTCAGCCCCTTCCCCTAGTTACAGGTGACTTCAGCTATGTACTGATGCAAGCTTCCAGGACAAAGAGATTTTTTTTACTTCTCTGAGACAGAAAGCTTTTACTTCCACCTTTCCTTAGAAGTGGTGGATATTTAGCTAGGTCCTGGGGTTGGAAGATGATTAGAATAGGGAGCTCTGATAGCATAGTGCCTAAGGAATTTTATTGTTAACTAGAAGGCTGGTGGTTCAAACCCACCAGCCACTCCTCAAAAGGAAGATTGGGTAATCTACTTCCATAGACATACCACCTTGGAAACCCAAGGAGGTGTCACTATGAGTTTAATTGACTCTACAGCACTGAGTTTGGTTTTCAGGTTTTGGGGTTGGAAAGATTTAAATTATCTCCAAAGAGATTTGTGCTTTTGTTTTATATGAGTATATGGTCCACGGCAACATTTGGTGGTGTTTCATGCCTGATCCAAGGAGCATATATAACCAGTTGAAAGTTTGCACCATGCAAAGGGTCACATTACAACTTTCAGGTTTTATGTGGGCACTTGATGGAGGTCTGTGGAAAAAGCTTCTGAGTGAATACAGCTTTCACTTGTGGTTGGAGCTCTCAGTTATTCTAAACTAATCTGCTAGCACTGGTTAACCGACCTACTCATTGCATAGCTGTGAAGGATGGGCTATATTCTATTGTAAAGGAGATAGCCATTGCTCTGAATGCTTACAGTATCTAGGAGAAGAGTCTTTCTCATGCCCTTGAGCTCAAGAGAAATATGTGGCTTGATGTAGGTTATTGTGGTTTAAAACATCAATTTTGAAAATTTTAGCAACATATACTCTTTTCCATAAGAAATGTCAAGCAGAACTGCAAGAATCAGGAGAAAAAAATAGCATTTTATTAGTATTTCTTCACTATGTAGGATTAAATGTATGTTATTTGAATGATGGCCAGATACAGGTAAGAGGAGAGAGAGCCCACAGATAGGAAATGGGAAGCTGGGGCTGAAGGGTGGATGCAGGTAAGGGGGAAGGCCAGGAAGTGAGCAGAGGGGTTTGGAACAGCTAAAGGAGAAGAACTTGTCTGTCCATTTGTCATACTATGATGGCTTGTGTGTTGCCGTGAGGCTGGAGGCTGTGCCATCAGTGCTTCAAAGGCCAGAAGGGTTGCCCCTGGTGGACAGGTTTCAGTGCAGCTTCCAGACTGAGACACACTCAGAAGACGGAAGAGGCTATCCACTTCTTAAAGATTTTGCCAGGGAAAACGTTGTGAATAGCAGTGAAACACCATATAATACATTACTTGACAACTTTATGAATAGCCCTGAAACATTGTCTGATACTGTGCCAGAAGATGAGCCTCTCAGGTCAGAAGGCACTCAAAAGACGATTGGGAAAGAGCTTCCTCATCATAAAAGAACTACTTTAACGATATGGATAAAGTAGAGCTTTCAGGACTATTATTTACTGATGTAGTATGACTCAAAATGAGAAGAAACAGCTGCAAATATCCATTAATAATTGGAACATGGAATGTATAAAGTATGAATCTAGGAAATTTGGAAGTTGTCATAATTGAAAAGGAACACATAAAAATTGATATTCTAGGCATTAGTGAGCTGAAATGGACTTGTCTTGGCCATTTTGAATCAGACAACCATATGATTTACTATGACTAGTTGAAGAGGATTAGTGTGGCATTCATCATCATAAAGGATGTTTCCAGATCTGTCCTGAAGTACAATGCTGTCAGTGATCGGATAATATCCATACACCTCCAAGGAGGATTGAGTATTAACATGACTATTATTCAAATCTATACAACAACCACCAAAGACAAAGATGAGAAAATTGAAGATTTTTTTAACTTCTGCAGTCTGAAATTGACTGAACATGCAATCAAGATGTGTGGATTATCACTGGTGATTGGAATTCAAAAGTTGGAAACAAAGAAGACTCACCAGTAGTTGGAAATTTTGGCCTCAGTGATAGAAATAATGGCTGGAGATCACATGATAGAATTTTGCAAGACCAATGACTTATTCACTGCAAATACTTTTTGTCAAACAACACAAATGGTGGATATATATGTGCACCTCATCAGATGGAGTACACAGGAATCAGATTGACTGCATCTGTGGCAAGAGGCAATGGAAAAACTCAATATCTTCAGCCAAAACAAGGCAAGGAGCTGATTGTGGAACAGATCATCAACTGCTCATATGCAAGTTCAACTTGAAGTTGAAGACAATTAAAACAAGTCCATGGAGCCAAAATATGACCTT
>NW_006921772.1:5713416-5724178 GCF_000298275.1 Orycteropus afer afer | reverse complement strand
CAAAAGCATTTGATTGTGTGGATCATAACAAATTATGGATAACATTGATAAGAATGGGAATTCCAGACACTTAATTATACTCATAAGGAACCTGTACATAGACCAGGAGGCTGTCACTTGAACAGAACAATCGGACACTGCATGGTTTAAAATCAGGAATGGAGTGCATCAGAGTTGTATCATTTCACCATACTTATTCAATCTGTATGTGGAGCAAATAATTTGAGAAGCTGGAATATATGAAGAAAAATAAGGCATTAGAATTGGAGGAAGACTCATTAGCAACCTGGAATATGCAGATGACATAACCTTGGTACATGAAAATACCAGCACTTACTGATGAAGATCAAGGACTAAAGTCTTTAGTATGAATTATACCTCA
Organism: Orycteropus afer afer; assembly: GCF_000298275.1. Lineage (NCBI taxonomy): Eukaryota > Metazoa > Chordata > Mammalia > Tubulidentata > Orycteropodidae > Orycteropus > Orycteropus afer. The sequence goes on along the minus strand of NW_006921772.1, from coordinate 5,723,796 downwards.
AAGTAAAGAAAACAAAAATCTCTTCGGCTGGATCAATAAGTAACATCATGATAAATGGAGAAAAGATGAAATTGTCAGGGGTTTCATTTTACTTGGATCTATCATCAACACCCATGAAAGTAGCAGTCAAGAAATCAGATGTCATATGGCACTTGGCAAATTGCTGCAAAACATGTCTTAAAAGGTTAAGGCATCCAAACTGGAAAAGAAGAAGTAAAGCTGTAATTATTCACAGATGACATGACCTATGCATAGAAAACCCAAGAGATTCAGTAAGGAAAAAGAAAAAAAAAAAGAACTAAAAGAAAGTTTCTGCAAAGTGGCAGGATGCAAGGTCAGCATACAAAAATCAGTTGGATTCCTCTATATCAACAAAGAGCCTCTGAAAAAGAAAGAAGGAAAATAATACCATTTACAATAGCTACTAAAAAAAAAGATAAAATACCTAGGAATAAATCTTACCAGGGACACAAAAGACCTATAAAATAAAACTATAAAATACAACTACAAGAAACTACAAGAGATCAATATAAATGGAAGAACATGCCTTGTTCATGGATAGGAAAACTGAATATTATGAACATGTCAATACTACCCAAAGTGATCTACACATTTACTGCAATCCAGAATCCATCAACATTTTTTAAGCACATGGAAAGCCAATCTAATTTCATATGGGAAGGAAAGAGACTTCGGATAAGTAAAACACTGCTGAAGAAGAGAAATAAAGTAGGAGGTCTCGCACTCCTGGATCTCAAAACATACTATACAGCTACAGTAGTCAAAGCAGTGTGGTATTGGTACAATGATAGAGATATAGACCAATGGAACACAATCAAGAACTCAGAAATAGACCGATCCATCTATGGACAGCTGATCCTTGACAAAGGCCCAAAACCCATTAAATAGGGGAGAGACATCTTTAACAAATGATGCTGGCAAAATTGGATATTCACTTGTAGAAAAATGAAACAAGACCCAAACCTCACCCCACACATAAAACAAATTCAAATTATATCAAAGACTTAAATGTAAAGCTCAAAACTATAAAGCTCATCAAAGATAAAATAGGGGCAAATCCAGGGACCCTAATTTATGGCATAAATAGACTGTCAAGCATAACCCAAAATGCACAGGCAGTGGAAGAGAAAATAGATGACTGGGGCCTTTTAAAAATTAAATTCGTATGTGCATATGAAGACTTCCCCAAAAGGGTGAAAAGAGAACTTACAGATTGGGGAAAATTATTTGTCTATGATACATATGACAAGGGACTTATCTCTAAAATTTATAGAGAGCTTCAACACCTCAACACCCAAAAGACCAACAACTCAATTATAAAATGGACAAAGGAAATGAACAGACACCTCATTAAAGAAGATACTCGGGTGGTGAACAAACATATGAGGAAATGCTCACAATCATTTGTTGTTGTTGTTGTTGTTGTTGTTATGTGCCGTCGAATCAGACCCGACTCATAACGAACCCTCCTTGGGTTTCCGAGGCAGTATCACTACAGAAGTAGATTGTCCCATCTTCCTTCCGAGGAGTAGCCGGTGGGTTTGAACTTCTAGCCTTCTGGTTAGCAGTCAAGTGCCTTAGGCACTATGCTACCAGAGCTCCTTTAGTCATTAGATGCAAATCAAAACAACAATGCGATATCATCTCACTCCAGCAATAATAGCAAAGTTCAAGACAGAAAATAACAAATGGTGAACCTGAGGAGAGGTTGGAACTCTCATACACTGCTGGTCAGACTGCCAAATGGCAGAACCATTGTGGAAAGTGATATAACATTGCCTTAAAAAAAAAAAAAACTGAAGGTAGAAATATCATTTGATCTACTAATCCCATTACCAGGAATATATCTTAAAGAGGTGAGGGACAAAACAGGAACAGACATATGCACACCCATGTTCACTGTAGCAAAATTCACTACGGCAAAGAGATGGAAACAACCTAAATGCCCATCAACAGATGATTGGATAAACAAACTATGATACATTCACACAATGGATATACTATGTAACATTTAACAATAATGAAGAGTACACAAATCATCTCAGAACATGGATGAATTTAGAGGACGTTATGCTGAGTGAAATAAGGCAACCACAGAAGGACCGATATTGTATGAGCCCACTATTTTAAATAGTCAAGGAAAGGTTTATTCAGGGAAGGAAACTTACTTTGTTGGTTACTGGGGACAAGAGGGAAGGGGAGAGAAAATCTCGGAGTATTTGGAGTCACATGTTGATTCTGGTGAGGGGAAGAACTGTATGGAAAGAGTGTATGACAAGCATGGTGACACTGGGTAAAGAAAAGACACTGAAATGTACACAAAAGATACAGACAAGAGAGGCAAATACTAGTACATGTACAACACTATAGTATCACTAGCACCAAATACTAGGCTATGGATTAATGAATAGGCATGTGAGAAAAGCAGGTGGGGGTAGGCAAACAGGAATACACACTAGACCAAGGATAGATTTGGCTGAAGGTAATCTTACATTTTGTGCTACAAAATTAGCCACATACATTACAGAAGCAACAGAAGACAGGGTTGGAGTGACTTCTCAGAGACAGACATATATCTTTTGAGAGAGAATCACTAGGCCTGTGGACTCAGGATCATAGTCCAGAAGGACATCATGCTCAATCAGCACACATACTTCATAAAAATTTTGTTCTACAACCTACTTTGGTGAGTAGTGACTGGGGTCTTAAAAACTTTCATGCGCCCATCTAAGGTGCAACTGTTGGTCTCCTCTTGACTGGAGAAAAGAAGAGAGAAGAAAATCAAAGTCATCTGGAAACAATTAGCCCAAAGATAAGAAGGGCCATGAGGACCATAGCCTCCAATACCCCGAGACCAGAAGAGCTAGATGGTGCCTGGCTATCAATGCCAAGCTCCCAGAAAGAAATCAAATCTGGAGATCTTGGATAGAGTAGGAAGAAAAATGTGGAACAGAAGACAAAAATACAAAAATGACCAGAATTATTGGTTGGAAAAAGACTGGTGGAACCCAAAAAAATATGGTCCTGAATTACCATTAGGGCCTAGAAGTGAACTCACTTACATGAATTGGCTCTCAGGCCAACAATAGAAAGACCTACATACAGAACACCTACCCCAACTCAATACATCCACCTACTCTAGGGAGATGCACCCCTTAGATCAATCAACCATGGGACACCACAGAAGTAGCACTCACATAGAGGGAAAGATGGGCAGACAGGAATGCATAGATAAGAAGGGCACAGGGAAGAGGTGGTCACAGGGAGGAGAGCAGAAGAGAGTTTTTATAGTTGGAGGTGGTTAATTGGGGCTGTGAAATCAGATGTGCATGAACTGTTGAATGTAAAACAAGTTTGCTTTGTAAATTTGTACCCAAAGCACAACAAAAAAAGAAAAATGTTAAGGAGCAAAAATGTCACTTTGAAGACTAAGATGTGCCTAACCCAAGCCATGGTATTTTTAATTGCCTCATATGCATGCAAAATTTGAATGTGCAAGACTGGAGAAGAGTTGATGCCTATGAATTCTGATGTTGGCAAATAATACTGAAAATACCATGGACTGCTGGAAGAACAAATAACCTGTCTTGGAACAAATGCAGGTGGAATATTCCTTAGATGCAAGAATGGCCAGACTTCATCTCACCTACTTTGATCATGTCAGAAGGGGACATTCCCTGGAGAAGGATATCATACTTGGTAAAGTAGAAGTTCAGGGAAAAAGGGGAAAGACCCTCAGTGATATGGATTGACACAACAGCTTCAACAATGGGCTCAAGTATAGCAAGGACTGTGATGATCGTGCAGGAGTGGGCTGTATTTCATTCTGCTGTTTGAGTCAGAGATGACTCTACAGAGCTTTACAACAATAACAAATGAAAACATTAAATTTTGTTTTTAATGAGCACAGGAATTTAAAATGTAGAGCTGGGGCAAAAATTAAATCTAATATGCGTACCTAAACTTCATTTACATGGACTAGTGTGTGGTCGGGAGCTCTGGTAGCATAGTGCCTAAAGCACTGGACTGCTAACCAGAGGGCTGGCGGTTCAAACCCACCAGCAACTCCTTGGAAGGCAGATGGCGCAATCTATTTCCATAGTGATACTGCCTCAGAAACCCAAAGAGGGGTCGCTATGAGTTGGGTCCGACTTGACGGCACATAACAACAACAACAGTGTGTAGTTATGGTAAAAATGTGTTTAATAGATTTTCTTGACCTTTTAGGATATTCTTCAGTCAAGTGGGATTACTAAAACAAGATTTTTCTCGTAACTGCATGAATATTAAGAAATCTAACATAATGTCAGCATATTTATGATCTTTAATATGCTAAACTGCATGACTTAACACATTTATGTTTTTAATTACATTTGGGCATCTCTGGTGATGTAGTGCCTAAGGCACTGGACTGCTAACCAGAAGGTTGGCGGTTGAAACCCACCAGCCACTCCTCGGAAGGAAGATTGGGCAATCTACTCCTGTAGTGATACTGCCTCGGAAACCCAAAGAGGAGTTGCTACGAGTCAGAGACAACTTGATGGCACATAACAATAAATTATATTTTAATAGTATAACAGTTCTTAGTTTCTGTCATATTTTATGAAATCTTAAATTTCTTTTTTGTTGGTAGACTTTATCGAGTTGGTTCTAACTCATAGCAACCATGTGTACAAAAGAACAAAATACTGCCTGGTCCTGTACCATCCTCACAACATTGCTATGTTTGATCCCAGTGTTGCAGCCTGTTTTGCTTACTTAGTGCCACTCTGACAAGAATATACCGCACACGGGATGCCTTTAACAAACAAGAGTGTGTTCTTACAGTTTGGAGGCATTAAGGCCAAATTCAAAGTGCCAGGTTCTAGGGGCTGGGTGAAAACCTTTCAGTCTTGGCTTCAGCTCTGTCTCCTGTCCCCAGCCCACTGAAGCTGGAGGCAGCTACTGGCTGCTGAGGCTGACAACCCCAAGGTCAACAAGTAACAAGGCATAGTCCTGATATGGCCAAACCACATGGCAGGCAATTAACTCAAGTCCATTAAAAGTCCCAAGATTGGCAAAGCATGGCAGGTTGCTGAACAATGACTTGGTTACATGCAGGGTTCATGTGTGCCATAAGCTAGAGACCATTCCCAAAGCTACTGCTTATATATAGGAAGAAGATCACATCCCTAAAGCAGCTACTCAGCTGCTTGTGGAAGATCCCACCATGGAGTTGATTGCCAGTCTCACCACAGGGAATAACTATCACCAGCTGCCCAACCAGTCAACTAGGCCCAGCCACGTTGACACACAACAGCCAATTTGTTACATTTTGTTGAAGGTTTTCCCCTTTGTTGCTAACCCTCTACTTTGCCAAGTGTGATGTCTTTCTCCAAGGGCTGGTTCTTCCTTAGAAGTCTCACCGCCCTTGTTTCTAAGGAACATTCTGGGTGTCCTTCTTCCAAGATAAATTTGTTCTTCTGGCAATCCATGGTATATTAAATATTCCTTGCTAACATCATAATTCAAAGGCATTGATTCTTCTTTGGTTTTCCTTATTAGTTGTCCAGATTTGGCATGCACATGAGATGACTTGTGTCAGGTGTGGCTTAGTCCTCAAAGTGACATCTTTGCTTTTTAACAACTGAAAGAAGTCTTTTGCATTAGATTTGCCCAACAATATATGTTATGTAATTTCTTGTCTGCTGCATCCTTGGGTGTTTTTTGTGGATCCAATAAAATGAAATCTTTGACAATTTCTTCTATTCTCCATTTATCATGATGTTCTTTATAAGTACAGTTGTGAGTATTTTGTTTTCTTTATGCTGTAGTATTAACCATACTGAAGGCTGTAGTCTTTCATCTAAATAAGTAATTGCTTCAAGTCATTTTTGCTTTCAGCAATCAAGATTTTGTCATCTGCATATTACAGGTTGTTAAAGAGTCTTCTCTAAAGCTGATGTCATGTTCTCCTTCATAAAGTCCAGGCTCTCATATTATTTGTTCAGCATACAGACTGAATAAATATGGTGAAAAGATAAAACCCTAAAGCACACCCTTCCTGATTTTAAACCATGCTGTATTCCTTTGGAACAATAGCCTCTTGGTCTATGTACAAGTTCCACATGAGCACAATTAAGTGTTCTAGAATTCCCATTTTTCACAATGTTCTCCACAAGTTATCATGATATTCACAGTTAAATGCCTTTTTCAATATAACATAAGCAATCATTTTACTTGTAAGCTCTGCTTTCAGCCAAGATCCATCTGACATCAGTCATAATATCTTTAATTCCACAGCCTCTTCTGAATCCAGCTGGAATTTCTAGTAGTTCTCTCTCAATGTAAAGCTGCAATCATTTTTGAATTATTATTATTTAAACTCCCTCTACAAATCTAGTTTTCAATTGAATCATGAGTTCAACTTAAAGAGTTATATATATAACTACTAAGATAAATAGAACATATATATTTTTTAATTAGTGAAAAACTATGCTAGTTCTTATTCCCAGAGAGATATTTTGAATGAGTTTCAATAACTGGTTTCTGCACACATTTTTCTCTAACTGAATACATTAGCTATTATAGGAGATTCAAAGAAATTTTCCAATAAATTTCACTTCTTAGTAATACCTAAAATACTTACTTTTTGATAGATTGTGTCCTTAAACCACTTTGGTGAAAGCATGCAAGGTATTATTTGTTTAATTAAATTATCTAAAATCCTTTGTTTAGGGGAAAATCTATTGAAACTAAAAAAAAAAAAAAAAAAAAAAAAAACCCTCTATTTGTGGTATCAAAATTCATGTAAGATATGGCAAACCAAGGAGTTAATATTATCATGTGTATACCTAGGGCATTTCCTTTTCAGTAATAGTCAATCTTGTCCATAGGATACAATATTTTAGCTTCCAAATTCATTGCTATATATTTACCTCTACAAAATTAAGAACATTTGAAGTTTGCCCCAACACACCTGGCTGGATATTAAGGCACCTTTTAAGTACAGAGTGTTTAGCATTCAAGCCATTTTTGCCATTCAGCAAAAGCATTTGAGTAAATTAGGCATAAATTAAAAAGAAACCATTAGTTCCATTTCATTATTAAGTAACAGTATTTTATTGGAACTGCCTGACAAGAAATTCAAAAGAATTCTACTTAGGTATCTTTAAAGTATTGAGAGACAGATCAAGGAAAATACTGACAAAACTAAGGAAAACACAGACAAAACCATAGAAATATTTAGAAAGACAATACAAGAACAAAATGACAAAATAAATGAAAAATTAGAAATGATTCTAAATCTACAGATAGAAATCCAGATAAATCCTAAATTTTCAGAACTAGATAACACATTGAAAGGACAAAGGAGTAGAATCAAATCAATCAAAGACAGAATAAATAAGATTGAGATGAATACCTGAATACTTCTTTGGAAAGGAATCAATCAGAAAAAAAGATCAAAACAAAATGAAGAAAGCCTAAGGTTCATGTGGGGTATCATCAAAAGGAATAATCTACATGGAATTGGAATTCTAGAACAGGAAGAGAAAAAGAAAACCACTGAAAAAATTGTCCAAGATTTGTTGGAAGAGAACTTCCCTGATATGATGAAAGGTGAGAATATATCCATTCAGGAAGTCCAACAAACCCCAAACAAGATAGATTTCAGAAGAAAACCAGCAAGACAAATCATAATGAAACTCATCAAGACCAAAGACAAAGAAAGAATCCTGAATGAAGCATGGGAAAAATGAAAAGGTATCTACAAAGGGCAACCATAGTTTCTCAGCAGAAACTATGCAAGTAAGAAGGCAATGGGATGGTATATATAAAACGCTGTCAGAGAAAAATTTCCAGCCAAGAATTATACACCCAGCAAAACTGTCTCTCAAATATGATGGTGAATTTAGAGCATTTCTAGATAAGAAGAAATTAAGGGAATTTGTTAAAACCAGACAAACTTTGCAAGAGATACTAACGGGAGTCTTTGGAACAGAGAACCAATAATAGCAAACAACAACTGACCATTAATACACAAGATGACATAACCTAGAAACCAAAATATGTATGGAAATATCTAAAGTAAAATAAGCTTAAAAGATTGTAAATAAGGAGCCAGAGACATTAATTGTCAAATCAGGACAACTACAACCAAAAAGAGGGAAAAATTAGTGTAGTTACAGAACTTCTCAATAATGAGTTAGGCAATAGACTTGGAAGATAGAATGGACTATTCTTAACTTGTGGAGAAAATTATAAATCACAAGGACACCTTAAAGAAAAATGATAAACCTTCACATCACAATAAAAAAGGAGAAAAGCACAAATACTTAGCAAATGCTAAAACAATAGCAAAAAAAGAAATGATAACATGATACATATACATAATGAGCTCAGCACAGAAAATTACATGGAACAAAGAAACCAGGAACACCACGCACACACACAAAAAAAACCCATACCAAAATGACAGAAACCAATTCATACTTGGTGATAACTACACTGAATGTCAATGGATTAAATGCACCACTCAAGAGATGGAGAGTTGCAGACTGGATAAGAGACTATAACCCATCAACATGTTGTCTACAAGAGACACATCTTAGAGAAAAAAAGAAAATAGACTAAAAATAAAAAGTTGGAGGAAGATATATCAAGCAAATGGCAACCAAAGAAGAGCAAGAGTGGCAATATTAATTTCCAATAAAATTGATTTGAAGACAAAAATCACCATATGAGACAAGGAAGGACATTATATAATGATTAAAAGATTAATGAAACAAGAAGTTACAAGCACAATAAATATCTATGGACCCAACAAAAGAATCCCAAAATACATAAATCAGACTTCAACAGAATTGAAAAGGCAAATAGACGACTCCACAGCCATAATAAGAGACTTTAACATACCACTTTCAATGAAAGACAGAACAACTGGAAAGAAACTCAACAAAGATGCAGAAGAACTAAACACAATCCACCAACTTGACCTTACAGACATTTACAGAGCATTTCACCCAATAACAGCACAATACTCATTCTTTTCCAGTGCACAGGACACATTCTCCATAATAGACCATATGTTTGGCCATAAATCAAGCCTTAATAAATTTAAAAACACTGAAATACTGCAAAGTGTCTTCTCAGATCACAATGCTATCAAATTAGAAATCAATAATAGAAAGATCAATGGAAAAATAGCAAACACTTGGAAACTGAACAACATCCTCCTTAAAAATGACTGGGTAATAGAAGAAATAAAAAATGAACTTAAAAATTCCTTGAATCAAATGAGAATGAAAACACAACACACCAAAATCTTGGGAAACAGCAAAAGCAGTGATCAGAGGTCAATTTATAGCAATAAATGCACACATCAAAAAAGAAGAAAGAGCCAAAATCAACACTTTAAATCAATGTCTTGAACAATTAGAAAAAGAACAGAAAGAAAAGCCTACAGTACCAGAACTAAGGAAATTACATAAAGCTATGAGCAGAAATCAATGAAACATAAAATAGAAAGACAATAGAAAAAAATCAATAAGACTAGAAGTTGTTTTTTGAAAAGATTAGTAAAATTGACAAACCAATGGAAAATTCAACAAAGGAAAAGAGGGAAAGACACAAATAACATAAATAAGAAAAAAAATGGGAGGTTCCAGCAAGATGGCGGACTAGGCAGAGAGACTGCACAGACCCTCTTCAACAAAGAAAAGGGAAACCAATTAACACAGACACAGAAGATAGCTTGGACCCCTGAGCCTTGAAGGGAAGGATATAGAAGTGGACTAAACCCCAACTAGCAGAAGAATTTGAGTGAAAATACCAAAAAAGGAGACATACAGAGCTGCAGTCTAGCAGCTGTCCTGAGCAATCCTGATGGCACAGACAGCTTGGAGATTCCCGAGTGGTGGTAGGACCTAAGAATTAACCTAAAAATCACCCTGCTAGCCAGAGACTGCACGGAGGACTGTGCTTGGTGACTGGGGAACAAACAGAGAAGGTAAAGAGAAAGGTGGGATGAATTGTGGATTTTTGCCAGTCCGGAAGTGCCACCATTTTGAAGGTTTAAAAAGTGGCTGGACTATTGTTGATATTTAAAGAGACAGTGCTCTGGCAGATTTCTGGGGCTTAAGAACACATTCTGCTTTCCAGAAACCCCAAGGACACTTGGGGCCTGCAAGACTGAAAAGGTAAAACATTCTTCTTGTTACTACAACCTACACCTGCATGGTGAACGGAGGTGTGGCCACCCCCGACCTCCCACCTACCTTCTGGTCTCACAGGAACTCCATCACAGTCTGTGTGCTCAGACAGAGCCTGGGTGCCCTACCCTGTCCTCCACCGATTTTTTTTTTTTATTTTTATTTTTTT
>NW_006921772.1:5701006-5705487 GCF_000298275.1 Orycteropus afer afer | reverse complement strand
TGCATTGTGGTAAACTGTGGTCAATGACATGAGACAAAGTATATGTGAACTACTGTATGGAAAGTGAATTTGCTCTGCAAATCTTCACCAAATCACAATTAAAAAAAAGAAAAAAGAAAAAAAATGGGCAAAATCACAGCAGAAGCTAATAAAATAGAAAGCATATCAGGATGCTATGAAGAACTCTACTCCAACAAATTTCAAAATCTGGAGGTAATGGACAGAGTTCTAGAAACACACTACTTAACTAAAATAACACCGACTGAAGTGGAAAAGTTGAACAAATCCATAACAAAAGAAGAAATTGAACAGGTCATAAAAAAAAATGTCAACAAAAAAGTCCTGGTTCAGACAGTTTCACCAAAGAATTCTACCAAACATTCAGAGAACAACTGACACCTATCCTACTCAAACTATTCCAAAACACAGAAAAGGATGGAATTCTCCCTAACTCATTTTATGAAGCAAACATAACCTTGATACCAAAACCAAGCAAAGATATTATTAAAAAGGAGAACTACAGACCAATATTCCTCATGAATATAGATGCACAAAGCTTCAACAAAATCCTAGCCAATAGACTCTAACAACATATAAAAAGAAATAATTTATTATGACCAACTGGGGTTCATATAAGGAATACAGGATGGTTCAACATTAGAAAAACAATGAACATCATTCACCACATAAATAAAGGAAAAGAACTACATGATCATATCAATCAATGCAGAAAAGTCATTTGAGAAAATCCAATACCCATTTCAGATCAAAACTCTCAGCAAAAAAGGTATAGAAGGGACATTCATCAACATAATAAAGGGCATCTATGCAAAACCAACAGCCAACATTATTCTCAATCAAGAAAGACTGAAACCATACCCTTTGTGAACAGGAACCAGACAAGGATGTACTTTATAAACACTTCTCTTCAGCATTGTTTTGGAAGTCCCATCCAGGGCAAAAGGCAAGAAAAAGCAATCAAAGACATCCAAACTAGGAAGGAAGAAGTCAAACTATCCCTATTTGCTGATGATATAATTCCATACCAAGAAAACCCAAGAGACTCAGTGAAAAATCTACTGGAAACTAAATGAGAGATTTAGCGTCGTGCCAGGATACAAGATCAACATCCCAAAATTGGTTGGATTCCTCTACACCAGAAAAGAAATTGCTGGGAAAAAAAAAAAAGGAAATCAATACCATTTACAATAGCTACCAAAAAAAAAAAAAAAAAAAAAAAAAAAAAAAAAAAAAAAAAAAAAAAAAAAAAAAAAAAAAAAAAAAAACAACTTGGGAATAAATCTTACCAGGGACACAAAAGCCCTATACAAAGAAATCTATAGAAGACTACTTCAAGAAACCAAAAGAGATCTACATAAATGGAAGAACATACCATGCTCATGGATAGGAAGATCAAACATGGTGAAAATGTCAATTCTACCCAAAGCAATCTATACATTCAATGCAATCCCAGTCCAGAGCCCATCAACATTCTGTAGGATATGGAAAAACCAATCACTAACTTTATATGGAAAGGAAAGAGACCTAGGATAAGCAAAGCACTTTGAAAAAGAACAAAGCAGGAGGTCTCACACTCCTAGATCTTAAAACCTTCTCTACAACCACAGTAGTCAAAACAGCCTGGTATTGGTCCAATGACAGACACTTAGACCAATGGAATAGAATTGAGAACCCAGAAATAGATCCATTGACCTATGGTCAGCTGATCTTTTACAAAGAGCTGAAATCCATTCAATGGGGAAGAGACTGTTTAACAAATGATGCTGGCAAAACTGGATATCCATTTGCAGAAAAAGGAAACAAGATCTGTAATTCACACCATACACAAAAACTAACTTCAGATGAAGCAACGACTTAAATTGAAACCTAAACCTATAAACTGCCTCAAGGAAAAACTAGGAGAAAATTTAGTGGCTGTGATATATGGCATAAACCGACTACCAAGGGTAACCCAAAATGCACAAACAGCAGAAGAGAAACTAGATGAATGGGACCCTCTAAAAATTAAATTTTTATGTGCTTCCAAAGACTTCTCCAAGAGAGTCAAAAGAGAACCTACAGACTGGGAAAAAATACTCAGCAATGACATATTTGACAAGGGACTTATCTCCAATTTTATAGAAAACTCCAACACCTGAACAACAAAAAGACAAATAATCCAATTAAAAAATAGGCAAAAGACATGAACAGACACTTTACCAAAGAGGATATACAGGCAGCCAACAAACATATGAAGAAATGCTCATGATCATTAGCTATTACAAAGATGCAAATCAAAACAACAATGAGATATCATCTTGCCCCAACACTAGTAGCAAAGTTTAACAAGACAGAAAATAACAAATGCTGGTGAGGATATGGAGAGATTGGGACTCTCATACACTGTTGGTAGAACTGTAAAATAAAACAACTACTGTGGAAAGCAGTATGGCGATTCCTTCAAAATTTGGAGTTAGAAATACCATTTGACCCAGCAATTCCATTAGTAGATATATATCCTAAAGAAGTGAGAGCCATGACAAGAACAGATATATGCACACCCCTGTTAATTTAAGCACTATTTATAATACTCAAAAGTTAGAAACAACATAGGTGCCCATCAACAGAAGAATGGATAACTGAACTATGGTACATGCACACAATAGAATATTATGCAAAACTAAAAAATAATGTAGAATCTGCAGAACACCACATAATGGGCATGAACTTGGAGGGCATTATGCTGAATGAAAAATGTCAATTACAGAAGGACAAATATTATAAAAAGTCAAGGAAAGGTTTATATATGGAAGGAAACTTTCTTTGCTGGTTACCAGGGGGGGAAGGGTAGGGGAGGGAACACTGTTAGATAAGTAGACAAGTATTGATTTTGGTGAAGAGAAGGACAATGTACCAAATGTGAGTGATCAACACTGTGGTATTGAGGAAGAGGAAGACAGAGAGAGAAGCATGAGAACTACAGACATCAAAGATGAACCCTTTTGCACATACACTACTGTGTTGTCAATAAAGGCAAACATTGGTATACAGGTGGATATATGAGTGGACAGGTGGAACTCTTAGGTATGTCTATGCATGGGGGAAGTGTGCCCAAGACCATGTGTAGAGTTTGCAGACGATGTTTCTACAACTGTATTGGTATGTTCTGTAAGAATTCCCAGATATATAGTAGAGCAGAAAGCAGAGGCAGGGCAGAAGCAGAGGCAGGAATCCAGGTAAGGCCAGGGACTCAGGCCATGGCCCTCCCAAGCAACGAGAAGGAAGAAGGGATCTATGTAAGGGGAGGGTAGAGAGGTTTGAACAGCTAAGTGAGACAAACTTGTTTGTCAGTTTGTCCTACTGTGGTGACATATTGCTGTGAGGCTTGAGGCTATCCCACCAGTGTCTCAAACCCAGCAGGGTTGTACATGGTACACAGGTTTTAACAGCTTATAGACTGAGACAGACTAGGGATAAAGAGGAGGCCATCTACTTCTCAAAGAATTGGTCAGAGAAAACCTTAAGAATAGCAGAGAAACACTGTCTAATACATTACTGTGCAACTTTATAAATAGCCCGGAAACATTGTCTGATACAATACAGGAGGATAAACCACTTAGGTCAGAAGGCTCTCAAAATAGGCCCAGGAAAGACCTGCATCATCAGAGTAGAAGCAGTCTTGAAGTGGAGAAGGTAAAGCTTTTGAGACCTCCATTTGCTGACGTGGCACGACTCAAATTGAGGAGAAACAGCTGCAAACATCCATTAATAATTGGAACATGGAATGTACGAAGCATGAATCTAGGAAAATTTGGAAGTTGTCAAAAATGAAATTGAACACATAAAAATTGATATCCTAGGCATTAGTGAGCTGAAATGGATTGTTTTTGGCCATTTTGAATCAGACCACCATGTGGTCTACTATGCCGGGAATGACAATTTGAAGAGGAATGACATGGTGTTCATCATCACAAAGGATGTTTCAAGATCTGTCCTGAAGTACATTGCTGTCAGTGATAGGATAATATCTATACACCTACAAAGAAGACCAGTTAATGTGCCTATTATTCAAATTTATGCACCAACCACAAAGCCAAAGATGAGGAAACTGAAGATTTTTATTAGTTTCTGCAGTCTTCATTGATCAAAGATGCAATCAGGATGTTTTATTTATCACTGATTACTCGGATGCAAAAGTTGGAAACAAAGTAGAATCACCAGTAGTTGGAAAATTTGGCCTTAGTGACAGAAATGATGCTGGAAATCACATGATGAAATTTTCAAGACAAATGACTTATCCATTGTAAATACCTTTCTTCAGCAACACAAATGCAGCTAAACACACAGACTTTGCCAGATGGAATACCCAGGAATCAGAGTGACTGCATCTGTGGTAAGAGGTGATGGAAAAGCTCAATATCTTTAGCCAAAACAAGGCCAGGAGCTGATTGTGGAACAGACCATCAACTGCTCATATGCAA